>NC_066525.1:11464184-11534184 GCF_024679095.1 Eriocheir sinensis
CCACAACCACAACAACCTATGCCACGCCCACCGCCACCATTACACCTACAGAAATCACCACCACCACCACCACTACCACAACCACAACAACCTGTGCCACGCCCACCGCCACCACCACCACCACAACCCCTGCAGCGTCTAACAAAACTACCACCACCGATATTGACGCTCCAACCGTCACCACCACTACAGCCACAGCCAAACCACCACAACCACCATAGCCACTGCCAAACCACTACCACCCCCACAGCAATTGCCGAACCACTACCACCACCACCACCACCACCACCACAGCTACGTCCCAGGCTACCCCCAACCCCGACATCACCCACTGCCAAGCCTACCATCACTATCATTACCACAGTCATTGCCGATCCTAACACCACCTTTGCTCAATATAACGGGCCCGCCAAATTAAAAAGCAAAAGTGACGTGAGGAAATATCAGGAAATAACTTCGCAAAAATAAACGCTAAGTATAATGAGAGATCAGCAAGCGTCACATTTAACTTGACAACAGAACACGCATTAAAAAATCAACTAAAACTCATGTATGCGTAATTTTTTTATTCTGATCTCCGGGAAAAAGCCGCAGCATCAGCCACCACACCGTTGCATGATTTTTTTATGAGGCCAATTCGTGCCGGTTCATTGGCTGCTCGTATCTGATTTTCCAGCCTCGCCCAGGACTTGTTTGTACCAGGAATAAAAGGCCTCACTATATAGGTATATCTACAACAACCCTTATCATTGTCATTAGACTGTAAGAGTACAAATATTACTTGATTAATTGTTGTAGTTTACACATTGGATTATTCTCTCTCTCTCTCTCTCTCTCTCTCTCGTATCATTGCAGTGAATATACTTGTGTTCATTCTAGTGTCCGTTTTTTCACAAATTTTCCAAACAGAAGATATGCCTCTCATGGTCTTTAAAAACTAGTAAAGTGATCATGAACAAAAGCTGAATTTATGACAGCAAATATGATAAAAAATAATGCCTTGGTAAGGTTTCCCTGTTACATTCTTGAAAATGCAGATATTATTCAACTAAGTATTGCTGAGAATAGGAAATGGCGCTTATTATAAAGTACAAATGTTTATGTGTTCACAGGAGCAAAGCACTGCGTAATTAATAAAAAGTCTCCAAAGATATTAAGATAAAGAAAAATATATAAAAAGAAATGTACTACTTCATCTGTGGCAGCATAACCACGAATGAGCCACGTCATGCTCTACGGTAATTGAAGCACTTTGAACAGTTCAGTTCCTAATGCAATAACAAATGCATGTTTCCTAATTATAGTTACGAATTAGTCATAGTAAAATGCCTCGCTACAATTATTCTGCATTCGTGGTGGAGTGATAAGTACGCATAGCTGCGAATCCACGAGCATGGGTTCGAATCCCATCCAGGACAGTAAGCACGCAGCCCTCCCAGCTGTTTATCGTCCATTTTCTGGGTGGTCGCCTTAATTAATTATGTGTTAATTAATTATGTGGAACCCTAGAGAAGGTAAACATTGGTGACACGGTTACGCTGGCTTTGTGTCCCGGAGTACTGAGTTATTTCCCGTCACAGGTTCAAGGGATAATGTGACTGAGATGAGCAGCAAGGAAACGAGAAGCCTTAGAGTAAGTCCGCAATTACACCTTTACCATTACAATTACTTGGAAAATGTGCATTATTAAACACCATTATTATTCACAATCGACAGACACCGCGTTTTAAAAACTACATCCATCACCATACCGGGTAATTGTGCGTGGAGAAAAAATTATCACTCCCACATCAATTATCAGCAATCCATCAACAATAGTTAGACAACGCATCATCCGTAAAAAAAAAAAGTATTGATCAATGATTCGATAAAAAAAGACAAAGCAAATGAATGGGAGGTCGAAAGTTCCACTGACACTCAGTATTATGAATATAATAGTTAATGATAGAAAAAAATGCAGTAAATATTTATAAAGAAAATGGTAATCATATGGCAATACAAACAAGTAATACAAGCGAATGAAATATTTGTGCTGTTCTTGAGTATGACTTGGGACACAATGACGAAAAAAAAAGTAGGAGTAATGGTCGAATTTATGGTAGTAGCAGTCGTAAATAACAGTTATAGCTTGGTATAGCATAGTATAGTAGTCGTATATAGTAGTATAATCGTTATAGCAGTAACAGCAGCAGCAGCAGTAACAGCAGCAGCAGCAGTAGTTGTAGTATAAGTAACAGCAGTAAAAATAGTAATTGCAGTAAGAAAGTAGTAACAACAGCAACAGCATTACTATTATTATTATTATTATTATTATTATTATTATTATTATTATTATTATTATTATTATTATTATCATTGTTGTTATTATCATTACTATTATTATTATTATTATTATTATTATTATTATTATTATTATTATCATTAATTATTATTATTATTATTATTATTATTATTATCATTATTAATCGTAATAGTAACTGTTATTATATCAATAACAATAAAATAATTATAACAATGACAAATAATAAATAAATAATTATATGGTAATAATAATTGTAATAATAATATTGGCGTCTTGCACCCATTCACACCGTCCTCAGACAGCATTAGGGGAGGTCTTGCACGCCAATATAAACACCTTTAAGAAAAATGCTCCTTAAATATCATCCACTCATGTATTAGCCCTTCTAAATCACATACCTTCCTATCATTGCAGAGAAAAGAGAAGGTAGAAAAAAAGTAAAGAATTCACCCCGTCCAGTTGATTTCCAAATTCTCTTTCTGCTCTTCATTTGTTTTCCCTCGGTCTCCTTTCCATTTTCTTCAGCTGCGGCCATTCATCTCTCGACGGTGGCAAGAAAATGCTGCCGAAGGAATGAAAGGGCTCGTGACAATGCTACTTCCTTTCACGCCGGGTGGAGGAGGAGAGAAAAGACAGGGGTAGAGCCGGATGGTGACGGGGTGGAACAGTTACAAGGGGGTGGGGAGAGAGCGACGAGACCAGTGGTGTTCGCTAAGTCGCAGCTAGAGGGATTTAAGGACTCACTCTCTCTCTCTCTCTCTCTCTCTCTCTCTCTCTCTCTCTCTCTCTCTCTCTCTTCTTGTTTTTTTTGGTGTCTCCTTTTTTTCCTGCTTCCCTCTTCCCCCTTCTACTTCACATTATTACTGATGCTATTCTTTCTTCTTCGTCTTTCCCCTTTTCTTCTATCTTTTTTTTTTAGTTCATATTCTTCTTATATTTACTCTTTCATTTATTTTTATGTTACCCTCTATCTCCCCTCTTTATGTTCTTCTTCGTCTTCCTTCTCTCTCCACATTCACTTTCTATTCACCGTCTTTCCTTTTCCTTCTCACCCTCTTTTCCCATTGTAAATTTCCTTCTATATCCCCCATCTGTTTCCCCTTTCCTGCTCACTTCCTCTTTTTTTCCCTCCTCCTCCTCCTTTTCCTCCTCATGTACCTTCTCTCCTTTCCTTCCTTCTCACACTCATCTTAGCGTTTGTTTACTACTGACGCTGATGGAGTGAACAAGATTTAGGAGGAAATAAAGTATTTGCAGGTGTGTGTGTGTGTGTGTGTGTGTGTGTGTGTGTGTGTGTGTGTGTTGGGTGTGCGTGCGTGCGCATACGTGTGATAAGCAAAACGAGAGTAAAGCAGAGCATCAAGGAAAAAATACCAAAGCTATGATCGGCTAACCTGTTGTGCCATATAACACGTATCTATATCGTAAAATTCCTTATAACACGTATCTATATAACACGTATCTATATCGTAAAATTGAGTTTCTTTACTTTATTCATCAATTTATTGGTTTATAGGTGTAAAAGCCTTATAGCAAATTTCATAAAATATTTCAAGATTTTGTTTCGGGGGGATTTGCATTTTTCCCAATTATTTTATCTTTGCTTTTTTATATGCTCAATTAAAAAGAGTTAATTACACGTTATATTTAGGCAAACCAAATGTCCAGGCAGAATGTGAATATCTCTTATGTTTTCTGAATAAAAATGGAAACCTTTCGCTAAAAAATATTTCAAAAAAGTTCTTTTGGCAAAGAAAAATCTGCAAACCTTAATTACTCTTTCAAATGGTTCATAATTCATCGCATTGATCCAGTTGTTAAGGAGTCTATGCAGTATGAACTGTAACTTTTAGAATTTTGAGAAAACACGCGTTGCAGAACGGGCACTCCCCCCCTGTTGACAGACATTAATCGCTCAAGGGCGAGGGTATCAGGAGGCGCCACCCCCGTAATTGCTGTCAGGCCTGGTGCTAGAACGTTCCACGCTGGTATTCTTTGCTGCTGGCGACCTTATGTATTTGCCTTTCGACAAATATCGCGTCCGATATCCTGGACTGGGAACCGTACGGGAGGGTATCGTTGAACACGGTTAACATTTTCTACGATATTAAGTAAAAAGCTTGCTACACTGACGAGAAAAGTCTGTGAAAAAAACGTAGCAGGTTTGTCAAACTTTATTTTTTCACACACACACACACACACACACACACACACACACACACACACACACACACACACACACACAAAAAAAAAAAAAAAAAAAAAAAAAAAACCGGTTATAGGGCCCCCTTGAAGTGTGTTTTGCCAATATGACCCCAAAACTTGGTGGCTACACGTCCCTTCCTGCTCCCCCTCCTCTAACTTTCTTCCTTGTCTTCCTGTAGCTTCTCTTTATCTAACTTTATTTTTCTACTTTTGTCTACTGTGTTTCTCTCCCATTCTCCATTTCCTCCTCTTCCTTCTCTTCCTCTCCTTCCTTTTTTCACTACCTCTTCCTTCTACTCTCCTTCCTCCTCTTTTACTGTTTCAACTTCTCTCTCTTCCGCCTTCTCACTCCTAGTTATTCTAACAAAAGAAAAACAGACACGAGAATCGTATATTTCCTTTGTTTTCTTCTTGTTCTTCTTCATCCCCAGGAGTGACAAATACCCGCATCCTCCTCGCGCTCCTGGAGACGCGACGCGGAACAAGAGCATCAGACTCGCCTGTTAGTCTGGCGTCGCATTTGCCGAGGCGGAAAGAAATGCTGCATGCGAGCGTGATATGTTGCCCGTCGCTATTGCTTAAAAAAAGTGCCATGTGCGTGTTTTGTTATCGCCGAGGCAAAGTGGGACACCATGAGGCTGAGTGGGGTGGGGAGGTGGGGGGGTGACCGTATCTTTCTCGCCAGATTCATGTCTGAATGTGTCAGGTGTCATTAACATTTATTTTTTTTTGATAATTGGATATCCATTTACCTGAGCCGTTGAAGGTCCTGCACACCAAGAAAACAAAATCGTGATATTTGTTTCAGTATATATTATGAAATCAAAATGAACGCAATAGATATTCTTTAACGAAGGATACAAATGTAATATTCAAACAAATTACATTAGTTTACAATTTACTACTCATCATAATGATATGTTTTCGTTGCAATTTAATATTATTTACCTTTGGCTTATTCCTTTTTATGTATAAGATATCGTATAAGAAAACAAGATTAGATAGTTTTTTTGCTTTGTGTTCCGTTGTGGCGCCGTAAGGTCTCCGCATATCCTAGTTTGTCTCCCCGTGATCTGCGCATGCACAGCACCCAGTGTGTACTAACAAAGACTGCCGGTACACGCTATCCTAGTGTCGTCCATGATGCCAACAAAATCTGAGGAGTTTTTCTTATTAAAAAGGCACGTTTCAGAGATGAAATGCGTAGATCATGCAGTACTGAATGGAGATTATTCCCCGCACCTGGCGAGAAATCAGGAATGAAATCTGTGGAAGCAGAAGATAAATCATATGATATGATTACATTCCTCATTAGCATCACTCCAGCCATGATCTATTAACAGATACTTGTCATATGTATAAGATCACCTTGCCTCTATTTTTTCAGAAGATACGCAACAAATTACTATACTGTGCAGCCACATTTACTGATATACAAGAGGTGCAGGTCATCATATTTGTAATTTCCTGTAGGGGTTTAGGTTATCACATTTCAAAACAAGCTTTAAAAATTCTGAGCATGTCACCACCACGCCTTCATTTCATTTAAACAACTTGAAAATAATACGCTATTTTTCCTTCTTGATTATATTTCCCTGAAAAAGAAAAAAAAAAAAAACGTGGGAGACAACATAGATTGGGAACGGCTGGCAATGCTGTACCGCTTAACAAACAGGACGGGGAACGAGCCAGAGTAGGCGGACACCAACACAACACCGTATCTATGGTGGAGCATGCCATGGACCCTCATTTCATGGAATCTGTCACAAAACAAACATTCTTGCATGACAATACACACCACCACAGTCCATCCCACACAGGACAAAAGTGCTAAAGAGCAGGGGAACACCTTGAAAGCCATGCCACTCAGGCTTAAGTGGCTTTCCCTGTCACTGCCACTCTTCCTTTACTCATCGCGGGGCCTCGGGAGCTGGTGCATTCTCTTCACTCAGCACAACCTACAAATTATCCGCGGGTCTGTTAGTATTTACCAGTGCCAACACTCGTATCTTAAGATGCCTTTTACTGAAGTGGCAATAAGTTTCTGATGTGGTTATTTGCCACTTTATCATACCGCACGCTAAAAATATTGTTACAATGTAATATTTACGTCTTTTGATGGGTTCAGAACGACGACTGAATGTGTGTGTGTGTGTGTGTGTGTGTGTGTGTGTGTGTGTGTGTGTGTGTGTGTGTGTGTGTGTGTGTGTGTGTTCGCGCGCGTGTGTATGCGTGTGTGCGCCCTCGCGCGTGCGGGCGTACTTGCGCGCATGTGTGCATACTTGAGAGCGTGTGTGTTTGTGCGTGCGTGTTAATGTGTGTGTGTGTGTGTGTGTGTGTGTGTGTGTGTGTGTGTGTGTGTGTGTGTGTGTGTGTGTGTGTCAGGGTTGTATGATTCAAATTAAGTTGATTTAAATCACTGATATAAATCAAGATTGAAATCAAATGATTTTATTAATTCTTCTTCTTGATTGTATGACAGGACAACAATATGGGTGGGAAAACTAAACAATGAAAGTTTCATCTTGGCTGACTATTTAGCGGGGTGGAGTTCCCCGTTATGAGGTTATATAAATATTATACATCAACCTGTTTTTGGTGACCCTAAAGGGGATTGAGGGGGGTGAAGCTATCCTGTAAGTAAAAGCGTGAACACTCATATAGGATTTTAGCTGTGGTGAGCCTCGGGTTTTGGCTGCCGCGGAACGCTGTTGACTACTCTCCCACCCACGCCCGCACGGGTTAGTACACACATTTCATGACAATTTTCACCCTGATTTTGACCTCTACACTCTTTCCTATAGTTTTCTAGGAGATTTAAACGTTAATAGAAAAGATATATGACAACAAAAGAACAGTTGATTCAGTAGGGAACGAGATATCTGCACATTAATAACACCAATCCCTTCCCATTTGTCAGAGTCAACATACTATGGTTATTGTTCATTTTCCCAATGAACGTGGGCTCAAAACATTCAGTCGAACTAAAAACAAATTAATAAAACAATATGTATATATTAAATTAGGATGCTGCAAAGATATCTAGGAAAGTTATGTTTCTAAACTCTCATTCCGCTCTTTCTAATGCAGTAATTTGTGTGCAATAATTGTATCGTAGTATATGGGCGGTAAAGTATTCACTGTTGCTGCATATCGCCAAAGGACGTGTGAGGGGAGGTGCTGACAATGGCAACACAGCACACCTTCATCTGTTCCGCCTATTTCCTTAATTAATTAATGTTTCGCTCCACGGCTATAGCAGACAAGAGGAGACAGAAGGTAATGCAGCATGTATCTCACTTTTACTAAATATATTCCAATAACCAGGTAGGCTCACCATTCACCTCTATAGTATTGTAGTAGGCAGGGAATATTATTAAATTTTAACAATGGGCTTCTCCCCTGCTCACTCATTAGACCATAGGAGAGCGAGCAAGCACCAAATTATCATAACACACAGTACGTCCACCCGTGTGTGTGTGTGTGTGTGTGTGTGTGTGTGTATTCATACCTTCCATTACACACACACACACACACACACACACACACACACACACACAAAATGGAGAGGCTGTGGCTGAGCGGGTAACGTGACGGCGCCGCGTTCAGGACGACGCCGGTTTGCCACGGTGCCACAAGCTGGGATTTTTCAGTCATCGCCGTCCAGAAGACCACTTATCAACCCGGACTCTAAGATTCTAGGAACAAAGATGAGCTCCTGGGGGCAGCATAAGCCAATGCCTGATGGTCGGCCCCAGCCCGTTGTGCCTGTGCCACAACGGGCTGGGGCCGACCATCAGGCCCTATGAAGATAGCCTACAGGCGCTATAGACAAAAACGTAAAAAACAAATAAACAAAAAAAAACCCAGCTGCCGACACACGAAGCCCGCCCCTTTCCACCCCCCAAATACACCTGAGCTCCGAGGATCCTTCAGGGAGGGTACTGGCTGGAGATCGCGAGCTCGGAACATGATCAGACCCTGGTGAGTTCCGAAGGCTCAGGTGAGGGATGCCTGTGGAGTGCGGTGTGTGGGATGATTAATGTTTGCGGCACGGAGGTAATATCTCGCTGCACTCCTCTGGTGCCATATTTTTAGCCTTGCTTTTTCCCCTTTGGGCTTAATATACGTCACAGGCTTATCTCAGTACCAAGGAGCAGGTATCGAGATGAAAAAATCATTCTCTCTCTCTCTCTCTCTCTCTCTCTCTCTCTCTCTCTCTCTCTCTCTCTCTCTCTCTCACACACACACACACACACACACACACACACACACACACTTTACATAATATATACGTGAAGATATTGACAGATAGTTGAATAAATATATAGATTGATATGGATTGCTAGATTCTTCTACAACAATGAAAACCGCTGAAGAGCAACAACGGAACACACACACACACAAAAAAAAAAGTCTTCCACGCGCTGTTCTAGAAAAAGACAGAACGAGTGGCCAAAAGAGAGGGTCAGTTTAGATTGGTGTCGTCTTGTTACTCCACTCTTGAAAGAGGTCCAGTCGTAGGCGGAGGAAATATAGACGAAGAAAAGCTGTTAAGTGTTAAACCGTACCAACAAAAGATATGAATGACCGAAGAAGCTGGTTAACTCTCTCATAAATAATTTGAATAGCATAGGGATGGTTGTATCCTAATTTACCAGATCTGTTTCCTCTCTACAAATGTAAAAGTATATTTTCATCCTTACTCAGGCAAGATGCAGGTCGCGTTCCATCCTCGCCCCTGGGACCCTTAACCGTCGCCCCGCCAGGCACGTTACTATCGGTAAATCTGCATTAAGGCGTCGCGTCGCATGCTGATCCACGGTAACGGGATTAGTTTCCTTAGTTTGTTTTGCAGCCCTGCCCACGCCACACCGAGCCAACACTTCGCTCGATGATACAGTTGTATAGATACTTTGAAAATTAAATAACAATCAGAGAGAGAGAGAGAGAGAGAGAGAGAGAGAGAGAGAGAGAGAATGGGAGGGGTGGGTTATACTTAAGAAATCGCTGCCAGGCCGACCACGTTCGTTTTCCCAAACAATCATGTGAGTTGGGGCGAGGTTGGCTCGATGTGAGAGAGATGGGGGGGGGGGGGGGGACTATAAAAAAGGGTAAGCTCCTCCACTGTATGCCATCCTGAGGTAAATATTTGGCTTGCCATTGTGAGAACTATCAATGCTTTCGATTAAGTGATCGAGTTAATCGAAAAGAATGGCACTGTCTCATTGACTGTTTCATCAGATTCAGCGTTGAATGAGAAAATCACCCTGTTGAAAAGAATGGCAATGTCTCATTTACTTTTCAACAAATTCAGCGTTGAATGAGAAAATCACTCTGTTGAAAAGAATATCACTGTCTCATTGACTTTCATCAGCTTCAGCATTGAATGATAAAATCACCCTGTTGAAATTTGTGGTGACGAAATGGATTTCACATTGGTGACGAATTGGAGTGGTTTGGTGACCAAATGTTTTTTTTTGGTGGAGAACCGGGTAAGTGACGAACCGGACTGGTGACGAAATAGGGTGTATCCGTATATAATTCTCCGCAAAGAAGACCCTCGTGAAAACACTAAAATGAATATGTGAAACACACACAATCCTACAAGAACGGTCGATCACTCCTTTCACGATCATAAAATAACGAACAAAAAATGTATCCTTCGCAGTGCAGAAGCTATATGAGTTTAGGTGAGTAACATAGATTACCCGCCGACATGCCAAACAAAATGGGAGACGACCTCCACACACACACACACACACGCACAAACTGAGGCAAGCATGTAGCGACCTTGCCTGTAGCCTGATAATCCCATCATATGTCCACTTACTGTACGCGGTAGATAACGGGCCACAAAGTTGTAATAATACTTGAGCACCAAACAACGAACACACACACACACACACACACACACACACACACACACGCACAGGTAGGCGTGACGTGCCCCAATCATATCATCAACTGTTTACTTACCGTACTATCACGTTGACACACTGATGACGTCCCGGTTGCGTACAGGGGAGACTTGGACATGGTGACAGAAGGATCCACACACTGATCAGTCAATCGTCCCTTGTAAACACACAAGATAAGTTCAGGTTCTCAGATAAACAACAACACACCACTCCCGCCACAGGCAAACGGAACACTGCCCTCGGTCTGGGGTCTGGGTCTAGGTCTGGGGAGCCCCTCGTTCGCCCCTCCGCCCCTTCCCATTCTTGCTCCAGCCCAGTTGCTGTGGTAACGTGACACATAGGTTATATTCGAGCTCAGCTGTGAAGTCACTATAATTACTGTATCTTGTGGTTATTATTATTATCATTCTTCTTCTTCTTCTTCTTCTTTTTCTTTTCATTCTTTTCCTCTTAGTCAATCCCCTCCCTAGCCTAGCCACGCTTTCCTATTCATCTTGTGGCTCTTCATTTTCTTTCCTTCTCCTCTTTCGTTCTCGTTTTTTTTTTTCCTTATTCTACTCATTTTCATATTCTTACAATTGTTTTTATTATTATTATTATTATTATTATTATTATTATTATTAGTAGTAGTAGTAGTAGTAGTAGTAGTAGTTGCAGTATTTGTAGTAGTCACAATGGTGAGAAGAGTACAGCAAACTCATATGATGTCTTAAATATAAATATATGCGCGGCATGCACCGCCTTCCTCCATTGGGGTATATCCCCCCAAAAAAAAATATATATATATATATATATATATATATATATATATATATATATATATATATATATATATATATATATATATATATATATATATATATATAAACAGCGGTCTAAAGAGTAAATTATTGTACCTTCACAACTTTTACAGAGGAAACAAATAAAAGGGAAGCAGTCAGACTAGTACATTTATTTAAGAACAGAATAGCACACACATTTTTTTTCCTTATTTATGACAGTTCTGCGCAGCATATCTTTAGTCCATGTTGACAAGAAAGCAGAGGTGAGTTCTTGAGTCCTGGTGCAAGGCGGACAGGAGAAGGCACATCACCTTGGAAGTCGACACACTTTTCTATGTTCTGAATCACTCAACTAAAGTTGCCTAGTTAAAGCTAAAGATTTCAACTCCCATAGGGGTTATAATGATGAAATATTCAATTCCTAGTAGTATCCTATGACTGAGATGAACGAAAAGAAGTATACACTCCGTCCCGTGGGAGACCTCGGCTCGCTAAGGTAATAATGAGACCGGCCACTTGGCCCACCGCTCGTCTCTGTTTGCTGTCTCGCCGAGCGGAGTCGAACCACCAGGGTATACTTACCCCCCCCCCCCCCCCATTCAGTACCGCACGTGATCACTCTGAAGGCCGCCCAGCCTCGCTGAGTAACACGGTAAACCAACCCTCCCATGCAATTATTGACTGTTCAGTAAAATAATCATCAATACAGTGGAACCATTATAAAGTTATACAAAGATTTCATATTCTAAGTATATAATGCAAAACGATATCCCAGGAAGAAAATATTCACCCCAGGCATAATTGACTGCCGTATAAATCTTGAATGAATCAGTACCATTAAAGAAAGTAAATAAATATATATGTATAAAAGTACTGTTATTATTTCAAGTCACGACCTTCAGTGTCTGGGGAGTGTCCCCAGAATCTGGTGAGCCGCCACGTCACCCACCGCGCATCCGAGCCAAGCGACGTCTGCTGACTCAGGCCGCGAGGCGCTGCTCGTTATCCTCCTCAAGTCCAGATAGAAAAGCTAAGCAAGAAGCACAGATTAACAACTATTTGCCTGACACAGCTACTCAGCTACGGTTGTGGTATGATACACGGGTGTAACACAATGAGACACACACTACCACGCCACGCTGACTTTTGGCCTTCACCGATTGTCGATGTCTGGGCTTGAACAAAAAATATATATATGTATGCAAATATGTACAAAAGTGTTGTGTGAAGGGCATGTCGGGGAACTCCCTAACTTGTGGTACCGCCGCGTACTGTACAAACCACAATATAATCAATGTCCATCCTTCTGAATCCAGATTATGCTTATAGCAAACTATAGGCAGAAAATATTAAATAATATGTAATGACACACATTACATATATATATATATATATATATATATATATATATATATATATATATATATATATATATATATATATATATATATATATATATATATATATATATATATATATATATATATATATATATATATATATATATATATATATATATATATATATATATATATATATATATATATATATATATATATATATATATATATATATATATATATATATATATATATATATATATATATATATATATATATATATATATATATATATATATATATATATGCTCACACACACACACACATACACACAAACACACACACACACACACATACAGACTTACCGAAGCATGAACGCACAAACGCACTCCAGCACACTCAGCAGCACAATGGCACGCCAAAGCGTATCTTTTGGCACAGGCTGCGTTGTACTTAACAGTATTTTTATAATTTTTGCGTTAGTGTGAACTAAACTAATTCGTTTGACATAAGATAATTTCTTGTACTGAGAAATGACACTGAATAAATTTTCGAAAAGCAATGAGTTCCATATATATATATATATATATATATATATATATATATATATATATATATATATATATATATATATATATATATATATATATATATATATATATATATATATATATATATATATATATATATATATATATATATATATATATATACTATACACACACACACACACACACACACACACACACACACACACACACACACACACACACACACAAAGAGAGACAGCACACAAAAACTCTCTCTCTCTCTCTCTCTCTCTCTCTCTCTCTCTCTCTCTCTATATATATATATATATTTATATATATATATATATATATATATATATATATATATATATATATATATATATATATATATATATATATATATATATATATATATATATATATATATATATATATATATATATATATATATATATATATATATATATATATATGTATATATATAGCCACAGTCAAAGGAAAAGGTCAGTAATGAACTAGGTTCCATCTCAATAATATATGAGACTTTTGAATGTATCCACTGCAGGAGTGAGTCCTTAAAACTACGCCACACCCGACGTCCGGCAGACAGCGCCACTAGGCACCCCTGCGGGCCGGCACAACACCGAATAATCTACATCACAGGTGTACAAATTCGAGTGTAAAAAGATCTTTCATTAAACTACAAGTACAATAAATACTACCAAGATCATCCCCGTGCCCTGACCTGCCGCGGGCCACGCCACCTGGCCAGCGGACCCCCGCCTCTGTCTGCAGTGATGCTCAACGTAAACAATTACAACTAAGACGACAATGACACAGTCAACGGAAATATATGCTACACTGAACAGCTAAGGTTACTGATATGTATGTATAACACTGATATGTCCGCATAACTGTTATAGGAATATACTTTGTGCAGAGTATCATGAGATGCTCAAGAAACCACTTCTTAACTGTTCTTAGCAATTTAATATAAATCTTAGGTTTCCTTTCCTGCCTTCCTGGATGACGGTGATTGTGGGAGTGGACTGCCGTGAGGCCACATACCGGCCTCTACTAACAGTAGTGGTACATCATCGCCCGGTAATATAAGCTTAATTATACATACATTTTATACTGGGCCACCCTCAGCCTTTGCTTTACCCTCATTATTATATACACCTGCACATGTATCAGCTTCTCCACAGCTAAACCATTCTTGCATTATCTTCTTCCACCTCTGCAAGAAACACATTTCTTTTCATTTCATGCTACTTTTCCTTTGAACATTTATCACTTAACCAGTGCCAAGATGAAGGTTTGGGGAAGTGGAAGATGATGTGCAGTGATATTACCATCCGCAATAAGAGTGTACAAAACATTCTTGTCGCAAATTTTTTTGACTGATAATATAAGTGTATCAGCAAGTAACTCAACAGTAGAATCCACTTCTAAGTAACAATCAAGTAAACCATGTGTTGATGGACTAAATTTAAAGTTGTTGGCGGAGCGGAAAAGGAAAACTGAGACAAGAAGCAAGGAGGAGAAAGTATAGAGGATGCTAGTGGATATCGGGCTGACTTACGCTAATTAAAAATAATATAACAAATGTTTTTCGCCGTCTAATGGTAGAACTATAGAAAATAATGAACAAAAAGTACCAGCAAATAATATCGACAAGATTGTTATTTAGGTGACACTAATTTCGGATAAGAATTTAATACAATAATATATCACTAAAAATTTGCCACAAAAAAACTGTTAAATCATGATCTTCACCAAAATTATATATCTATACGTTAGGGATGAATAGCCCACTTGCACAGGTGACTGAGCGGCAGCCTCCGCCAGCTTGAGCAAATATCACTTCAGCGCATCCACAGCATCTCATTGTAACGTACACTTGGCGAATCAACTGACGAAGGACATTTTCTTATGACATGACAAATGTCTACCGTAAGTGGTTCCTCGCCTCTGGTGTCATGATACACATATACCGAATTAAAACACTTCAGCATTGAAAGATTCCACACCTAATAAGTCTATTGCAGTGACGTCACCAACAAAGCTTTTTTAAGTGTATCTTCCACCAAATGTGTACACAAATCGTCCAATTCTTAACACTGAGCACCTCCAGTCTTAGTGTATGGTGATTGGGAAATATTTCACAGAAAGACATCCTATAACAGAGCAGCAGAGTGCCTGTGCATGTTGTATGTGTGCGTGTGGTCAGCAGGGGCCGGGGGTGGTGGCGAAGCGCCCCGGTCGTCACACAACAGCTGGTCAGAGAAGTGAGCATCGTCGTCGCTATAGGTTTCTTGCGACGCCGACTTTTGATGTGGACGGACGACGCCGAAGTACTGCGTAGCGCCCACCGAGTACCTAATATGCTGCTGTTGCTGCTGCTGCTGCTGCTGCTGCTCGTAGGGACTCAGTTCGCTGGGGTCGTAGATGTGGCCATTGGGGCCGCGGAGAGGACTTCGGTTGGTGGCACGAGTATGACGACCAAGAGTATAGAACTGTGGGGCGGGGACTTGTGGGAGACTGGGCTTGTCGTCTACCATCCGGGAGGTTCGTTCCACCTTGGTCACATCAGGAATGGACATGGACAGCCCTCTGATTCCTTGGAGGTCCTCTCCATCTCCATTTTGTCGAGAGGGGGAAGATGGAGACACTTGCTCAATTCGCATCGATTCGCAAAGAAGTTGTGGCTCAGGAGACCTGCTCGGGAGATTTCTTTTTTCTGGAGGCGTCCCCGTCAGGTCAGTCGTGTCCTTGTGGGAAGGCTCGGGATCTGGATTCACTAGAACACTGCCGCGGGATGTCGACTTCACCACAACGCTTCCGCCATTGACCATGCTGGTGGCGGCTTTTTCAGCGTCCTCCGGCGCCTGACGGCGTCTGTTCAGTCGTCGTTTAAGACTGGAGGGCAGACAGAAGCAGTACGTGGCCACAAGAAACACTACCAAGAGAAGCCCGCCCACACAGCCACTGATCACGGCTGCCTTCTCGCTTCCCACCATGCCGGCGTCCGAGCCGTAGCCGCCTAGACCTGCGGAGAGAATGTCACAACATATCAAAAGACACACACACACACACACACACACACACACACACACACATACACACACACACACACAAACGCACGCACGCACGCACGCACGCACACACACACACACACACACACACACACACACACACACACACACACACACACACACACACACACACACACACACACACACACACACACACACACACACACACACACACACACACACACACACACACACACACACACACACACACACAAACACACACAAACAGACTTCTCAGAGCTTTTAGTCAACTGGAACTGACAGTCAGCAGACGTCACTTTTGATAGTTCAAAGTCATTATTGACTTTCAGAAAGGTAATCTCCTGAAATGGTTTATTCCTTTACGTTAAAGTATGATCGTGGGCAAAATATTTCTTTTCACAAAATCAGTTATATAAGGTTAAAAATATTTGCAGTTATTCCCGGAAGTGTGATGGGATTGATGTCAGAAAAGTTGTCTATTCGACAGAATTCGGCATATCGAGTCGGTTGAGAAAGTGAACACTGGCATGTTCCCAACACCTTTCTGCTGTGTGGCTACCTGCCCTTCAAATGTTTTACGGCCGTAGGAAGACTGAGATTTTCTTTAACATTTTTCATAGGTTTTCTTTAACATTTCTCATAGATTTCCTGACTCTAATCTAATAGTTTTTTTTTTTCTTCTATAGAGCCAGCATGAAGCGGGCATTCTTTATATTTGTGCAGCTCCTAGTTTCTCCTTAACAGTAAAAATGTCTTAAAGAATATTGTAAAAATTCTTCTATGAATTGTACATTTGCATTTTTACCGAAACAACGTGCCGGTTACCTCCTGTCTGCACATAGTCCCGTCATAATGTAGGGCTGGATTGGAGAACTCCACCAGTAATGGGATTTAATGAATACCACTTAGTCATCATGCACGCTAACTCCATCATAACCATCACCACTGCACGGACCGCGAACGTTCCCATTAACAGTGCAATTACCACTACTTTGCCTGCACATTCACTTTCATTTTTACTTCCATTACTCCACGTGTTCCCCTCCCAGCGGCAACATCGTGACCTCAGCCCTCACCTGGTCCTCGCGCCCTGATGGTGACCTGGTCAGTGGAGGGTGGACGAGGCAGCCACAGGGCGGCGGGGTTGCTCGGTGGGCCTTTGTTTCCCAGCCTGTCCACTGCCCGCATGCACACCCACAGCACCTTCTGTAGGAGGAGACAAGACAGTGACGGAGTGGAGAGTCTAAGAAATGAATGAGGTTGTTTGAAAATTAACTGACTGGGATGTTTGGGAGGGTGTGTTAATCTAGTATACGGAGAGGCATGAATAAAATATAGACTGTAGTGAAAGGAAGTTAGGAAAAGGGCTGAGGGTAGTGATAATAAGAAGGAAAATGCCACTGACGGTATGGAGCATAAGGAAAGGGGAGATGGCTATTGATAAATTAGGTCAGGGGGTGTTTGAGATGTGTATGAACGTAGCGAAAGGAATGCAGTGGAAAAATTGTAAACCGTGATACGACAGTGAGATGCAAGGATACAGAATAAGGTGTGCAAAGGAAGAGATCTCCAAAGTAAGGAAGACAATGGTGTGGAGAGGAAAACACAGTAGGGAAACAAGTGGAGTGGGTGAGTTCTGAAAATAATTGGGTTGATGAGGGTTGTTTGGGATGATGGGAAAGCATTTACATTTGATTGATGTTATATTGTGTGTGGGCCTAAACAAAATGGTTGGGAAATCTTTCTTTTCACACGCCAAGGTGTTAACCCCTTCACTGGAAGTTCTGCTTACGGGCGCAATACTGGATACGGGTTGGCCGAGCGAGGGAAATTAGAATGTTGAATGTAACTCAACATCGATGTTTTTATACATACTTTTTATGTACATTTTTACATAAGCTATATACATTTCATAAATGAAAATTATATTGTATACCATTAAATGGTTTTAATTTTTCTATATTTTTATCGGTGGATGTATTTTTGGTGGATACAAATGTGATGAGAGTAGTAATATAAAATATTATTGCTGATACTATTCTCTATGTGTATCAATGGATGGTCTTCAAAACTGAATTTGTACTATACTATATAGTACATATGTCTCTCTCCCCACTGTATAATATAAGTAAACGATAATAACGTATACGAATCCATCTTCGCATGACTGCACCTTACCAGTATGAATTACACCATACTAAACGAACCACCTCCTCGTCTCAACCTATCACGATCGTCACTGCATGTCGGTAAATTATTAAAAGGAAGCATCATATATTTAACCTAACTTTCTTCTCTACGAGCAACCTTTAGTAACGATGGTTACTTACATCTCAGTGACTACATTAGCACTTCGTAGATTAAGTGTATGGAACATTAGATGGTGGATTTAAAGTGTGTTCGCTGCTGGTTTATTACACTTTGGCGTTAGGCGGTGTGTAATCTAGGTTTTGCAACTCGAGTAACTAAATAACATAAAATGGGCAAAAACGGCAACAGGAATGGGTAAACAAAGTTGGGAGGGGCTCATATCCTAAGGTGAAATGGTGATTGCTGTCTATGATAATAGGGATGCTGGTGACGGACAGCCGGCACACCATCACCGTACAAATGGATATGCTCACACGGCAGCCGACGGGAGCAACACTCGTGACCTGCCAACGTGTCGTGGAGCTAAACGAGAATTGGTTGTTGCTGCGGTTGTTTCAAGGCACGAAGGTACGGCTGCTGCTGCGGCTGATGATGATGATGATGATGATGTCGATGAATGGCGTCATATATATGACAATAAATGTCAATGACGATGACGATGAGAAGGAGGATGAGAGGAAAGATGAGGAAAAGAAGGAGGAGGAGGAGGAAGAGGAGGAGGAGGAGTAGAAGGAGGAGGATTAGGATAAGGAAGAGGAGAAGGATGATCACACGATGATTATAATCATGATGATTAAAGGAGGAAGAGAAGAAGGAGCTTCATAAAAAATATGATGACGTTAACCATTCAAATAACTCAATGACGTAACGGCAGGGGAGTAACTCTTCATAAAAATGAAAACAAACAAAATCATTTTGAACTTCAATGTCCCCGTCAGTCCTAACACTCACCTTCTCGTGCACGATGAGGGCCACGGCAACTTTCTCCTTGTGGGTGGCTGCTGCCGGGGTGGGCAGCCCGCGGATTTTCTCCCCAGTACACTTCGTGGCTGCCTGGGACTTGCTGGGCGCCACGAAACCCTCATAGGACCTGGCGCGGCCCCAGTCTCTGTCGTCACCCACGGCCGTCCACTCCAGCACCACGCGGCCGCTCGAGTGATTCACCCAGGTCACCAGGTCCATGATTCTGCGGGGCACGGATAAAGGAGGACGTCAGCATGGCTACAACGGCCTTCAGGTTTATGCTCGGTGCTTCAACCTCAAACACTAACCATACAGCAACAAGTGTCTGAGCAGTATTTCTGGAGTACTTATATATATATATATATATATATATATATATATATATATATATATATATATATATATATATATATATATATATATATATATATATATGGGTAGGCTGTGGCTGAGTGGTTAGCGTGCGGGCCCTGCATTCAACGTGTGCTGGATGACGCGTGTTCGAATCCGCCCGCTACTACCTGGGATTTTAAGCCACTGCCGAGTGGCCTAAGACTACCCACATGCTGTCCTGAAGACCATCCATCAACCCGAACTCTAGAAGAAACCGTCCAAGTGAATCAAGAATAAGTTCCGGGGGCAGTATGAGCCAAGCATAAATGGCGCCACTATATAAATTGCCTGTGCAATGATGGGCTTGGGCCGACCACCAGGCCGCTGAAGAAATCCTACCGGGGCTATAGGGGAACACGTAAAAAAAAAAAAAAAAAAATAATAATATATATATATATATATATATATAAATATATCTATATATATATATATATATATATATATATATATATATATATATATATATACACTCACGAGTAGTTATAATTAATTGTTTTATCTCTATCCAACAACAGCCTTAATTCTCTTATCACTTCCCTTTGTGGTATACCTTATATGATTTTTCCATAGAATTGAATTGTATGTTCATACGCATGACATGTGCTACGGATGTACTTGGCATTACTTATTCACTTCATTTCATCCTGCAACTGTATTAATTCTCTATGTAAATGAATACTTGCCGAGACACTTCCTCACAGAGCGCCACCCGCACCGTGCAGGAGGGGCTGCCGGCACGCGCCAGCGTGTGCATATATAACTTGCTTCCGAGACGGAACCGTCTAACTCTCTCCCTTGTGTACACACTGGCTCCGATAATTAGCTCACTCTGTATATCATTCACTTATCCGATGGCATAAACACGGCAAAGCAGAATACTCCTCATCTTTTTGTTGACTCGTATATCCAATTGTCTTATCATCCTTACTATCCTGGACTCTTCGATACGGTGATAAAAAAAGTATTATCTTCCAGCATGGTAAACATTCGCAACTTTAACTGAGTGGAAAATTTCCATCTGCTCATTTCTTGATGCTTATAGTTTTTGTGACACAAAAGTTAATTTTCTTCATATCGTGTTTTGGCTCCACCAATCCCTTGCACAGGCTCAGTTCTTTCCATAGAATAGTTCTCCTCTTAATAATATAGCTCACCATCCTGAACTAAGGTTATCATTCAGAAAAAAAGGATTCTTTACTTTGCCATTCACCATTTCCATCTGTAAAAATGACCCTCCACAATACAGGTACTTACTTGGCCGGCTTGATTAAGTCTCGGTTGAGCACATGTTCCTGGCGTATGTCCAGCGTCGGCCCCGTCACCTGACGGGTGAAAGGCGGCGACTCGCGGGTGTGGGCGTATGGCACGACGCTTCCACAGCACAACACTTCTTCGTCGTACGTCCCAAAGGCGAGCTACAGAGAAGAAAGGGGAGGGGAAGGATAGTGTACAATCTCACGAACTCACGATTTAGATGAAGTACTTATATTATGATATGATGTGAAAACACGCAGTAGCGGATATACGTTGGAAAGTCAAGTTCAGGGAGGCAATAGAAAAGAACTGGTTCACAAGCATGGTGGTAGGTGAGCGGAACAAACTGAGTAAGTATGTAGTTGGGGCAAACACAATTGAATGATTTAAACGGAGGTTAGAAGTATTTAAGGATGGGAAGGAAATTTGGTGAACATCACAACTTCAGGAGCTGCCATGTGTAGGGCGTATGTCCTCTTGGAGTCTCCTTACGGCCGCGTGTATCTTTGGCTCTAGAGCCAACTGAAGGGAATCAAGATAAACGAAATAGAACGTTTATGATTGTAGGAACTCGAGACGACCTGACAAGTATAAGTTTCTAATTAGTACTGAAGGGAAGCAATGGGAATGGGAAAAGAAAGTGTACAGTCTCCAGAACTCAAGATGGCAAGGCAGATAAAAAGTTGGGATCCCTTATTTTCCTAGCGACAACCTAATGGGAGGCGGAGTGGGTGGAACGAGGTTTAGACCAACTGATGGTGTGAAAACGGAAGGGAAGACGTCAGGATAGATAAATAGATATAAAATTTACGAGCAGTTCTCTTTAAATCCAACCAATAGAAAAAGAGAAAGAAAAGGGCAAGATGGTAATTGCACTGAATTTATGAAAGGCATAGACGAAGAAACAAGTAAATGCTCTATGACCATTAGGATTGCTTTATGAATATTACCCGAGGGGTCGAGGTGGTTCCTATTACTATTACTACATTCTCGGATATTCTGGGCCAAATGAAGTTCAGTCAGGGCGTGCTTCTGCGAAATGGACTTTGAAATTTTAAGTAGCTGAGAGTAATAGATGTGCATATTGCTTGGAGGAAAATGGCGCTTACGTTCGGCGCCCTCCCCCAGACACTCACACACCCACCCATCCACCCACCCACCCACACTTACCTCTTTGGTGTAGGCGTGTCGGTGGTGGCGCACGTCGTGGTCCCTGGTGTGGGTCTGGGCCAGGGCAAGCACGGCTCTCCCAGCATCAACAGACAGTTCGACAGCGTAGCGAGCGGGGCCGTCCAGCGGGGGAGCGTAGCGGGAGTACACACCGTCCCCACGAGTAATGTCAGGGTCTGCAGGGGTAACCAAATGACGATATGAGCAGGTCGTGGGTGTAGTGGTGTAAGAGTTTTGTGAAAGAGATGCAAAAGAAAAAAAAAGTTAGTGTTCACTAGGTCATCGTAGTGGTGTAAGAGTTTTGTGAAAGAGATCCAAAAGAAAAAAAAAGTTAGTGTTCTGTTATCTAGGTCATCGTCTAGCTGGAAAGACAGACTTAAAAGGAACAAGAGACTGGTTGCGAGTAGACTATACATTCGGAACGAGATGGGCAGCTGTGCAGGCTAAGCAAGGTAAACAGTTGGTCAATTTCAAGATGGATAAACGATGACTATTTAAACTGCCACGCAGATACAGCACCACTCCGCTAGACATAACTTCTAAAGTAAGGTAAGATAACCGCTCACACTGATGTTGAACGGTGAAAAGCGTCTAAATAAAAAAAGGGAACAATAATAATTTTGATGGACATTTTCTGAGAGTACAAAGAAGGGGGAGGCAAGACACATACACGCGGCTCCGAGACAGGTCTGGGGTGCTGAGTATAGGAAAACAATATGGGAAATCGATTAATTACTGCCTCTCGTTGGAAGACGCCGCAAGACAATGAGCATCGACGCCACATTTTTCAATACAAACGTGCGATGTTGTGAACGTGTGGCAGACCAAGGGGGAGCAGTAGCGGCAGCAAACACGTGCAAGTTGCCAACACACGGAAACAGTAGCAAGGAGTATACGAGAAAAAGTCAATGACGAAACTAAAAATAAAAAAAAATAAAAATATCTATGAATATTTCAGTAATATCTATCAAGGTGGAAAAGCTGACAGTATTAATTTAGTGTTCCTCATTAGGCGTTAGTGTAAATCCTCCACGCCTTAGATACATCCTGCATCTCTTCCTCAGTGAAAAAAGAAATGACACACGTTTTAAGTCCACCAATTAATGACACACTATACGCCGCTCTCACGCTACCGTCACTCACACTTCCGCAAAAGGTCACAAGGGGACATACATTTTACTTGCACCGCCACCTGGAAATTACCTGACATTTCTAAGGTGAAAGGGAAACACGAGACTGCCCAGCATATATTCATTACATACGTCACCGCATTCCAGATTGCACAAAGACATATTCAAGCTCCCGGCGATAGGAGAAACATGAAATGACATTTGAATTCGTATGATGTGATTTTTTAAACTTTTTTTGCTTTCATACGCAACTCTGAAAAAGCGGGAACATTGTTAAGCAGCTGAGTAATGTGAATATCCCTTGAACTTAGTTGAGCTGATCAAACAAGGGATATTAACTTTGCTTGTTTTCTGCTTTTTTTTTCTAGACTATCCAGTCTTCCTTCTCTAAAGCAGATACATCATGGCGTGTCGGACAGTTTGCGTCTGTGTGTGTGTGTGTGTGTGTGTGTGTGTGTGTGTGTGTGTGTGTGTGTGTGTGTGTGTGTGTGTGTGTGTGTGTGTGTGTGTGTGTGTGTGTTTACGTTTTCGCCTATGGCGCCGATAGGTCCCAGCACGTTGTGGCACAGACATATGTTTATAGTGGCACCATCTTGCATGACTCATGCAGCCCCCTTCCCCCCGGAGCTCATCAATGACCCTCTCTTTTAGAGAGAGAATCTAAAGTCCATGTTGATAGATGACCTTCTGGACAGCATGTGGGTAGTCTTAGACCACTCGGCGGTGATTGAAAAATCCCAGTTTGCGGCACCGGGCGGGGCGCGAACCCGTATGGTCCCGGACGCGGCTAACCACTCAGCCACCGCCTCCGTGTGTGTGTGTGTGTGTGTGTGTGTGTGTGTGTGTGTGTGTGTGTTAAAAAAATATATATATATATATATATATATATATATATATATATATATATATATAAATATATATATATATATATATATATATATATATATATATATATATATATATATATATATATATATATATATATATATATATATATATATATATAGATATATATATATATATATATATATATATATATATATATATATATTTTTTTTACGTCTCCGCCTATTGCGCCGGTAGGCTTGTGAGAAGCCTGGATGGTACTCGGCCCCAGCCCGTTATATATAAGTGTTTATATATATATATATATATATATATATATATATATATATATATATATATATATATATATATATATATATATATATATATATATATATATATATATATATATATATATAGCCACACACACAATATATAAGTGTTACTCGGTTCTTCTCCCGAAAACAGTGAAAGATGAAACACGTAGCCATTACCTGAAGCACGGCCAGCGAGCCACTCTGCTTCTACTCTTTAATCCCGCGGACTGCCAGTCTTTAAAGATCTCAATTCTATAGAAAGAAAGAACTCGTCGCACACAGCCAAGACCGGAGAGAAGGAGGAGAAATTACCTCAGCCTTCTGAATTGAGTAAAAGAAGAAGAAACTTCTTGGTGTAAATGGGAAAAAGGAAGGCAGGACATTTCGTGCGTCCCTTTTAATCCCACCACCCCCAGGAGCCTCATACGCCCGTCGGCAGCGCTTCACGCCTAGTCGCCGACTAAAACGCTGCAGGGACGCTCCGAACACACCTAGCAGCCATTACAGGGGGACTCTCGCTCGCTGTCTAGATGACTTTAGGATGATCTGTTCTCCTGCTGTACCATGGTGCTGGTAAAACATCATAGGCAAACTTTAAATGTAGACTTTCCGATAGACTATGTAAGCCATTGATTCTACTTACTACCTTAGGATAATACTGAATGAAATATGCAACGTGATGTAAGCACAGTATTAATTTCTTACAGTATACAGTAACATATTGCCTTCTATATTGATTTTCACCATATGACATTTTCTAAAAATTAGGAACAAAAGAGAGAGAGAGAGAGAGAGAGAGAGAGAGAGAGAGAGAGAGAGAGAGAGAGAGAGAGAGAGAGAGAGAGAGAGAGAGAGAGAGAGAGAGAGAGAGAGAGAGAGAGAGAGAGACAACGTCCTAACCTTTATGACTCTGCCTGGGAGAGATCACATGGCTGAGCGTCACCTTCATAAAAATAGAAGTTCGCTTGATCAGCAAGGTATCTATTCGCCTCGATATCCAAATCCAATACACTATGGTAAGGGTGGCACTTAAATGCATACTTAAAAGGTTAGGTTTTTCTGGATGCGGTCTCATTGCGCGTGTCTCGTGTTCCTTTTTCTCTATTCCCATATCTTTCTCATGGCAATAATACTGAATGGCAGAGCAGCACGAAACATTGGTTTCTCTCTGTAATGGAAACCCAGGGTCAAGGGCATTAGCCTTTACACTGGTGTCCTTTATTCTACAACGGTGACTGTTTCGTCAACCTACACTCGTGGCTGACAAAGGATATGTGGAGATTTTTGTTCTTAAATATCAGTGCGTGGTTTTTTCTTCTCGACTGTTAGATGCTTTGGGGATACTGACTATATATCGGATTTTATCTATGAATTGGAATAGTTTTGGGGTTGTCTGGAAGCATTGAAGGAAATCACAAATAGATATACCATTTTTCATCTATTCTTTTTTTAAGAGTATCAGTATTTGATGGTGTGTGTTTCCCTCTAAGCCAAGAGTTATGTAAAGACAGACCAGAAATATAAAAGCGCGCGAGTGGGCCATCAGACGCGAGCAGGTGTTCCAATACCACTTCCAGCCCTCCCACCACGATCCAATTTTCTTGGACCTCGCGGCCAAACGGGTTCATACTCCGAGGAGGACCTGATATTGGCGTAAATACAACAGGGATTCCATTGGCTTAGCCCCCAGGGTAAGGCCCCTGAAGTCACCTGCCTAGACCAGCGTGTGGGTTATGAACGATCACGCCCTGCGTCACCGACGGAGCGGAAGCGAGTTATCCACCAACAGCGAGGACTCCAGCACCCGCCATTAGCCTGTAGCCGTGTGCTCTGGATGGGGGAAGAGGAAAGTTCCAGATACCTTGGTCTAAAGATCTTCAGTGTCGTATCACACCCATTTCAACACTATAATAGTTCGTAAGATTAATTATGATTCAATTTGACATCCCCTTCGTAAACCATAAATGGAAATTTGAACATCAACTTTTATATTGAAGGTTTAAGGTCTGACTAAGCCCAACGACACGGTCTCTTCGACAGTGCTAAAGTCTGGAGTCACCCTCGTGAAGTTCTGTAAGACATGATGCACTTCGCCGTCAGGGTGAAGCATATCCCAATGCCTCGGCGTTTATGTTATATTCGGATTAGTTTTACCGGGCATAAAAATGTTATAATATGGCGATACACATGAAAATTTGAGTAATTTTTAAAATTTGACGTCAGATCTAATACAAAATAGCAAGAATTTTGATGTATATTTACAATACCGCGACATTGCTGTCTCTGATATATATCAACAAGGTCAGTCGACTTGTTATGTCACTTTTACTTTGATTTTTCCTTATTCCGCCTCAATATTCAACAAAATATAAAAAAGAACACACACACACACACACACACACACACACGTATTCATTTATATATATATATATATATATATATATATATATATATATATATATATATATATATATATATATATATATATATATATATATATATATATATATATATATATTTGGGCGGCCTAAGTCATTGAAGTATGGTCACAGTAAAGGTGGAGTACGCACCGCCAGTGGATAAGTAGAGAAGCCTGAGGTAATCCGGACAACAAGAGAGAGGATTAATTAATTAATAATGAAGTGTTGGGGAGGGAGCGGCAGGGGGGATGCATTATAGAGACGTAAAATTCTTTCCCGGCTTCTCATTAATTACGTGGCAGACTCTCCCTTCCCGGGGCCCGCCGCTGCTTCTTTGTTATTCTCTTTATTTCTTTCACGTCTTTCCTAGAATTGTTTTTTATACATTGTACATTTTAACTTTCGCATTTTAGCTCTCCCACGTGCCGCTTTATTTCTTTCTCATTCCACATATTCACATAATTATCCCTTTGGAGGCCTTTTGTTGCCTTTCTTGCATTTTTTATTACATTATTTTTTTTGTTCTTCGAGCTACTACATCTGTGGCTCTCCCCTTCCCTCTCTCATGCCACCCTCTCTGTCTTGCCTACCCTCTCCCTCCACTTACCTGCTTCCTCCCTCCATTTTCCTTCCTGAAGGTCTCGTTGTACTAACAAACCAGCCAGCCAGTCTCTTTCAGCCTCATCCTCCATCACGTCTCCCTGATCCTTCTCCCACGACTTCTCTTATTTCTTCGTTCTCTTTTTACTTTCTCCATCCTTCCTACATCCTTCTCGTTATCCTTTCCCAAGGTCCTCTTTAGCCGCAAAACTCGTAGCCTCCTTCGCCCTCGACCTCCATCACGGTCTCCTTCGCTCTCCTTCACTCTCTCCTTCAGCCCGCCTCCCTCGCTCTGACTGTCTCTTTGTGAAGCAATGCAGCGGTCATTATCCAGTATTAAGGCGACTTGGGACCCGAGGCAGAGGGATCAGGAGCCAGTGGCCGCGAGGGAGCCACCAGACACTTGGGGATGGGAGGGGGATGAGCACCCTGGAGAGGAAGGAATGGAGGAAATGGGGAAGCAGTAGGAGTAAAATAGAAAGGAAGTAGCAAAGACGTGGAAGCAAAACGAAGGCAAGGGTGGAGAAGATAGAAAAAAAGAAGTGCAGAAGTGAAGGGGTGACAGAGGTGCACAACAGAGATAGAAAAGTGGAAAGAATGGGAAAAGGAATCACATCAGCGTAAAGCAGAAGACATGCGTAGCAGAGGGATGAAGGTGGAGAAACAAGAAGAGGAAAGTGCAAAAGTGAAAGGCGATATCGAGGCAAAATCAGGATATAAATGTAAAAGAAAGACGGAGAACTCATTTGAAAAATAATTAAAATATAATAAGGTGTTGGAGAGAGAGAGAGAGAGAGAGAGAGAGAGAGAGAGAGAGAGAGAGAGAGAGAGAGAGAGAGAGAGAGAGAGAGAGAGAGAGAGAGAGAGAGAGAGAGAGAGAGAGAGAGAGAGAGAGAGAGAGAGAGAGAGAGAGAGAGAGAGAGAGAGAGTGTTCCATTTAAAGAAAGAACTAATGTTGACAGGAAACTATTCTCAAGGGTTGAAGTTAAAGAGACAATATTTTTGAATTCTGTAAAATGTAAAAAGTAATGCCTATGACGAGCAGGTGTCTGAAAATAGGAAAAAAATAACATATTAAAGATGGAAGAAAACTGAGGAAAATGTTTATCCGTCTGCTAGAAAAATAACCTTGTAACACATACTTAATGAAAGAGAAGTTTTTCGATGGAAGTAGAAGAGCAAATAATAGGAGTCTAGTGAAGGGGGCTTTTACATTTTTTTAGGTGTTAAAAATGTGTTTTAGGGTTGCTGTTTCCACAACTCGTGATTAATTTTGTAGTTTTTGCTCGTGGTTTATATATATATATATATATATATATATATATATATATATATATATATATATATATATATATATATATATATATATATATATATATATATATATATATATATATATATATTATTTTTTACAGGAGAGGAAGCAGCTCAAGGGCAAAACAAAGGAAATAATAATGAAAAAAGCCCGCTATTCGATGCTCCCACAAAAAGCGCTCAAAAGAGTGGCCAAAAGGGAGGTCAACCTCGGAAAGAGAAGTGTCCTGATACCCTCCTCTTGAAAGAGTTCAAGTCGTAGGCAGGACGAAATACAGATGAAGGAAGATTGTTCAAGAGTTTACCTGCGTAAGGGATGAAAGAGTGAAGATGCTGGTCAACTCGTGCGTAAGATATTTGGACAGTAAAGGGATGAGTTTGAGTAGAAAGTCGTGTGCGGCGAGGGGGGGAGGCATGCAGTTAGCAAGATCAGAAGAGCAGTCAGCGTGAAAATATCAATAAAAGATAGAAGGAGAGGCAATATGGCGGTAGAATTTAAAAGGTAGAGGACTATCAGTAAGAGGAGGAGAGCTGATGAGACGAAGAGCCTTAGACTCCACTCTGTCCAAGAGAGCTGAGTGAGTGGAGCCCCCCCACACGTGAGATGCATACTCCATACGAGGGGGGACAAGGCCCCTGTATATGGATAGCAACTGTGCGGGGGAGAAGAACTGGCGGAAACGATACAAAACGCCCAACCTTGAGGAAGCTGATTTAGTGAGAGATGTGTAGTTTCCAGTTAAGATTTTGAGTTAAGGATAGATAGACCGAGGATGTTTAATGTTGAAGAAGGTGACAGTTGAGTGTTGTTGAAGGGTAGGGAATAGGTGTTTGCATCATTGAAAATATTAGCATGAAACCGAGCACGCTGTGTTAGGCAATAGGTGCACAGTCTGGATATCCGCGAGCAGATCTTTTGTTACCATTACAATTCTTGGGCATATGCTAACACAAAGGGTTTCACAGATTATGTAAAGATGATGGTAGTCCGCACGTGTTTGATGTACATTTGATATATAATTATGTGAACAAATGAACATTTATACTTAATAACGAGAAAAAAAATCAGGAAGATTCTTTCAGTGATTTCTTGCATTTTTTTTTTGAGTATCTAAAATGTATATGTAGGTATTATTATTATTTGTTATTTAATTTTATCAGCCAGTGTAGTATAACGACGAGCAGCTTAAGTGAGGTTGTTGACCGACACGAATAGCGGCACTCACATTTGTACTGAAGCAGCAAAGCCTGTGACGAGGGTAATGGTCTCGGTATGGGGAAGCAGCACGGCGATTTTTTTTAACTGATTCCTGATGCTCCGGCAATGCGGGAGCATCATTTTGACGACATCCTGATGCGTACAATTACAGTTCATTCTTCACAGTCCATGGAATTTCGACACACACACACACACACACACACACACACACACACACACACACACACACACACGCACGCACGCGCACACACACACACACACACACACACACACACACACACACACACACACTCTCTCTCTCTGACAATCAGACAGACACACAGACATACAAAGTGACAGACAGACAAAGGAATAGAGAGACGTACATAGATAATGTGATTTTATAGATTATCATGGGGGGTATTGTCCAATGTACTCAATTAATTCACTGATCAAGTGCATTAGACTCGTAGTAATGCAAAAATTTATCTAATTACAAGATAATCTCTTAATATATCACGCAGGCTCATCATCAGCGCCCCTTTCGAAGTGGGTTGCTAATTCTGACTGAATTTCCATTTAATAGTATCGTTGCGTGTGTGTGTGTGTGTGTGAGAGAGAGAGAGAGAGAGAGAGAGAGAGAGAGAGAGAGAGAGAGAGAGAGAGAGAGAGAGAGAGAGAGAGAGAGAGAGAGAGAGAGAGAGAGAGAGAGAGAGAGAGAGTGGGGGAGGGGGGCCGTGTGCGTCTGTGCGTGAGTGCCTGTAAGTGTTGGAGAACTCTTAATTGTTTGTCATCATCCCCAATTCCATACGTCCATTGCGTGTACTATTTACCTAATAGCAATTTCAGAATCTGGTGTATAGTAAAACAATGTCTAAAATACGGCCAAAGAAGCGTTACAGTGCTATGATCAGCGAAGTTTTCAGAGAATGAGGAACCCATGTTGATTGTCCATTTTCCCAAAGCTGATAACATCCTAAGCCATTGACAGCCTTCCGTTTGCAACGCTCACGGATTTATTTCAGTATATTAGACTCTTCTTCCCTTCAGCGGTGCGTCCTCCCTTTCCGACAGGATACTGAGAACTCATAAGATAACGCACTCCTCCTCATAAGTAGGCCCCAAAGAATTACTAATAAAATAACTTTATTGAGGTATGAATCTCTTATAATTGTGGGAAGGTGTTAACATTGTTCGTAGCATGAATTAATTAAAACAGTTTCCGCTGTGCCCAAGAGCTCCGTGTTTTCCAATATTGATTTCGCTCCTGAATTTTAAAGCTAACAGTACTTTTATTGACGCCATATTGGCCTTTAGTATCGTAGGCGACACATATTATCCGTGGGAGTGATATTGACATGGCCTTTGGATGTAGTTTTATTGTCATAGTACAAGAATACAGATGTCCTTCTCAATTGCTGGAACTCCGGAGATGGGGGAATGAGCCCTCTACATACTGACACCCATCAAAAGGAGTAAAGTTTAGAAATTGTAGACTGACACTTCCATTAATGCCTTTTGTTCCCAAGTCGCCACATTGAATCAGTGATGTTTCCGCGTAGGCCGAGAAAGGCTTGATACTTTAAATACGTAGATACGTCAATTCTCTCTCTCTCTCTCTCTCTCTCTCTCTCTCTCTCTCTCTCTCTCTCTCTCTCTCTCTCTCTCTCTCTCTTTGTTTTTGAGAGAGAGAGAGAGAGAGAGAGAGAGAGAGAGAATGTTTTATAACGATTTAATATTTACACCAGAGAAGGCGGTCAAGGAAATATAAAACTAACGGAATAACGTCGGCAATAACACTTTTCCAAACAAGAGAAGAGTGGAAGAAGATCCAAATAGAGAAAAAAATTATACCCCGGTAAAGTTGGGTTCATACGCTATAGCTGCGCGTGGCTGCGGTGCTCATCTCCATACGTTGGCCCGTTGAACCTGTGGTGAGTAAGAACCCATTATCCCGGGACACTGCCAATGTGAAGTCCGGGATTGCCAGTTTACCTTCTTCAGGTTTCCCTAGGTACCCATTTATCGACCAACTCGTTGCAGCCACTTTTAGATGATTTGAAGGGTAATTCGTGGTAAATAATAATTGGTTCTTGGTCTTTCGTATGAGTTCGAGTTCGAGTACGATCGACCTCGCCCCGCGCATCTTCGTGTTCTGAAAATGATCGTATATTTTCGAAGTTCGGGAATTAGGGACGCTTCGTGCTCGTTCCCATCCACTTCGAACACTTATCGATAGACTTCGTATAACCTCCAGCGAGATGCATGCTGACTTCGAGCAGGAGGCGTTGGCGCTGCGTCCTGGGGGACCCGGGTTGGAGTCCCGCCTGCCGCAAGAAGCTGACTAGTTTCAGTGATTGCCGAGTGGCTTAAGACTACCCAGAGGCTGTTCTGAAGACTATCTATCAACCCAGGTTTAAGATAAACTTTCTAAAGTGAATCAGAAATGAGTTCTGGGGGCTACATGAGCCGAGTGGCTTAAAACTACCCACATGCTGTCCAGAAGACCACCTATCAACCCGGACTCTAGATTCTAGGATCAAAGATGAGCTCTGGGAGGGCAGCATGAGCCAATGCAAGATGGCGCCACTATAAACACTCGCCTGCGCCAGAACGGGCTGGGCCGACCATCAGGACCCACCGGAAAGAAGCCTTGGACTGACCATCAGGATCCACGGGAAGAAGCCCACCGGCGCAATAGGCCGCAATGTAAAAAAAAAAAAAAAAAAAAAAAAGTAAGATTGTGCCACTAATAAAATACTTTCTTGCGCCAAACCGGGCTAGGGATGACCACCAGGCTCACCAAGAAAGTCTACCGGTGCCATAAAGTGGACGAAAGAAACAAACAAAACAATTCAGAGCCATTTTGTTATAAATCAGCTCTTTTTCAAGTTTCGTACAGCTTTGCCAGTAGTCGCCGATTGTTTGAAAGCCCAAATCGCTAAAGCAGGTAGCCTTGTCAAAGGCAACAAGCTCTCTATTGCCTGATCTTCCTCCTGCTCGATCTTCTCCTTCCCCATCATCTGCCTCCTACTACTTTTATTCCTTTACCCCTACTACTGGTCGCTCCTGTTGAGCATCGGCATAATCTATCTATCTATCTATCTATCTATCTATATCTATATCTATATATATCTATCTATATCTATCTATCTATCTATCTCGCAATATATATATATATATATATATATATATATATATATATATATATATATATATATATATATATATATATATATATATATATATATATATATATATATATATATATATATATATATATATATATATGGATATATATATATATATGTGTGTGTGTGTGTGTGTGTGTGTGTGTGTGTGTGTGTGTGTGTGTGTGTGTGTGTGTGTGTGTGTGTGTGTGTGTGTGTGTGTGTGTGTGTGTATGGGGACAGCTCTTCTTCTGAAAATAAAAAGGCAAAAAAGGTCACACAGTAAAAACTTGGAACATCAAAGAATCACACGCTAATTTCATTAACGTGTTCTTTTGTCCAGTTGCAAATCAAATGAAAAATGAGAATAAAGGAAACTACACGCCTAGCCACCCCATTTGCAGGCCGGCCGGGGCTGTTGGTCTGTCGGTGCACGGTGGTGGTGGTGGGCGTCAAACGAAGGGAGGAGGAGGAAAGGAATAATGGGGTGAGAGAGACGCGCCAAGAGGCGGGCAGTGCACGTGTGTAGTGATGCAAATGTTCGCTGGATTAGACAGATTATATGGAGACTGAGGTGTGTGTGTGTGTGTGTGTGTGTGTATGTGTGTGTGTGTGTGTGTGTGTGTGTGTGTGTAAGCCTCTCGTTATAGAGTACGAGAGAAAAATATAACGATCCGTTGGTGGATAAGGACACTCAACCCGGTGATCGGAACCAATTTGTATGTATCCGTGACAAGCTCTTTTGATGCCAGACTCCCGATACAAGATGTGCGCTGAGCCCTCCACGCCGTAGCACCAGGGAAGCGTCGTCACGGGACTTTGCCGCTAGATGTGCCAGTGCCCTTCCTTATTACGTGCCTAAACATTTATCCAGTTTTATCAATATGTGAAGAATGAAAATAATGTAAAGAAGTGATTTATTGTATGTGCTGCCTGTAGCGCTTGCAGACTTTTGTCTACAATTTTATTTTATTTATAGTGGCTGCCGTGATACAAGAATCTTGCTTGGCGCATGCTGTCCCCCGGTGCTCCACTTGAACGAAGTCGCTGAAGTTAGGGCTGATTGAAGATCCGGACAGAATGTGAGTAATCTGCCGCCACTCGGTAATGGTTGAGAACTGTCAGCGTGCATCGGACTCGAGCTTAGGTCCTCGGGTTCACCAGACCCTCACGCTGACCACAATCAGTTCGGGATTGTGTTAATAACTTGTGTAACAAACGAGCGCATAATAATGCAGATTACTTTTTTTCCTAGTAAGACTAGTGGCAATCTGCAACATACGATAATATAACTAAACGGGAAACTCGACAATTATGCTCAAATCGAAATATAGACAAACACGAGGAAGCTCTAGAGGCAACAAGTATGTTTACCGTAAAAAAAAGTATAAATCAAGGTTGCAATGTCTTTAGGAAAAAAATACTAATATACTGAGTGGCTTTCAAACACTGCGATGAGTTCTTAATCAGTGGGTTCTCTCCGACATAACATACGGATCAGAAACATGAACAGCGACAAAATTCCCGGCAAAATATTATGATAGGTTCCCAGAAAGCGAGAGAGCGAAGTTGGGAACCACGATAATGGATGAGAAAAACTGCAAATGATGAAGAAAATACACAAAAGCAGATGACATAATAAAGGCGATGCATATATAAAAAAAAATGGCAATGGTGAGAACACATGCGTAAGGGGAAAAAAAAAATACATAACTTATATAGCAGATCGAAAGGAGGGACCGCTCAGATAATGATGATGAAATATGATTACGAAACATTTACGTCATTATTTGTGAATAGAAGCACATGGCATAAGCGGGTGGAACCACTCCGGAGAGGCCTATGTCATATCGCGGAATGATACAGACCGATAACGGTGTGTGTGTGTGTGTGTGTGTGTGTGTGTTCTCCACACTTCTTGCTCCCTCTTCCTAACACTTGGCCACTGTGACGAAGACTGACACGTTCTCTCCTGCTGTAGGGCCGCACGGCGTCTCTAAGACAGGGATCAACGGACATGTCGATTAGTCCTCCTCCATCTGTCTCCTTGGGGACACTCTCTACTGTTGCTCCGCCTCTCCCGTCAAGCTCCGAGCGGGGTCCTTTCATTCCCTTCCCTTTCTCAGTCTCCCCCTCGCCACTTCTAAATCATACGTATCTTTTCTTCTCTTGACGTTTTCTGACAAAGGTCTTCGAATTTTCATTCCCTCAGGTAATGAAAAAAGAAAGTGCCAGGTGGAATTATAGTTCTCCTTTTCCTCTGTATGTGATACACTGTTTAGTTATTCATCTTCCAACACAGAAAAAAAAAATCCTAGACATCATACATACGAAACTATCGAGAAAAGGGGGCTTTATTTTGCAAAGCATGTGATAAAAACGAAAACCTGAGAGTAGGAGAATGGAGAATGGAGAGGTGAAAACAACATACATATGCAGGTGGAAGTGTGGCGCTGGGGACGAGTAAGAGCAGAGTGGAGAGGGCGTCGCCATCTGATCTCGAGCCTAGTAGTGGGGCGAGTGAAAAGAGGAAGTGCACCAAAAGGAAAGTGTGGCGGGTGAAAAGATGAGATGGAAGAAATGGATGTTATGTAAACGGAAATGAGTTAAGATAATTATTATATCGTTCATCTTGATGATTAAATTATATGAGACATGGAAACATGGAAACATGGAGGAGCAAGTAACAGAAGGCCTGTGGGCTTCTTACAAGTCTGTTTCCTTAAGGGTGCGGCCACACTGTACGCGGTTTGCTGGGAGGGTAGAGGTTAGCGGGATGCCTAGCGGGTCAGAGGCAAGAACAGACACATGTTATCTAATATGAGTGGCCATACAGGACGCGGGTAGCGGATAAGCTTGGAGGGAGCCCGGTACCCGCGTCCTGTATGGCCACTCGTATTAGATAACATGTGTTTGTTCTTGCCTCTGACCCGCTAGGCATCCCGCTACCCTCTACCCTCCCAGCAAACCGCATGCAGTGTGGCCGCACCCTTAGCGATTTAATCAACTCGTTCGCATTTTCAGTGACATGAGGAAGATAATAAATCTATTGTTGTATATATGTTCAATTCACCAATCACGCTACAATGAAGATCAATATGATTCTAAAAGTTGATCGTTTTTGCATAAAGTACTTCTGCAGGAAGGTTGTCTCAGTGGCGGATGACTATTCGGATGTGTGTACTGCATCGCCTCGCCTGAATTGTTTGACCGTTGCCTATGGTTTTGGGGTTAGTCTGAAGTGCAAAAAACTTGGTGATTTATATTTAGGTACTTCAAGACCTGTATCAAATCCAAATTTAATATATATCCATTATTACTATTTTTATTATTATTAATTTATTATTATTATTATTATTATTATTATTATTATTATTATTATTATTATTATTATTAGTAGTAGTAGTAGTAGTAGTAGTAGTAGTAGTATTTTTATTATTATTATTATTATTATTATTATTATTATTATTATTATTATTATTATTATTATTATTATTATTGTTATTATTATTATTATTATTATTATTATTATTATTATTATTATTATTATTATTATTATTATTATTATTATTATTATTATTATTATTATTATTATTATTATTATTATTATTACTATTATTATTTTTATTATTATTATCATTATCATCATTATTGTTATTATTATTATTATTACTAATTTCATTATTATTATCATTATCATTATCATTATCATTATTTTTATTTTTATTATCATTATTATTTGTACTATTAGTATCATTATTTGAAGTAGTAGTAGTAGAAGTAGTAGTAGTAATAGTAGTAGTAGTAGTAGTAGTAGTAGTAGTAGCATGTCCCTGCAGGTACAAGATACGGCCAGAGCGCTATACAATGTACCCTTCGGAAGCACAATGGGAGAGCCCTCGACGCGTAAAGGGCAAGTCAGGCCTTGGATATTTTTTCGAGTTTTTCGAATAGAGAAGAGGAACAACTAGAAGTAAGCGAAGCTATACGTCAGTATTCTAATCATAAATAATACTGAAGTCCTCTCATAAGCTGAAAAATATTACTCGCCGGTATTCCATCCAGGACAACAAAGCCACAACAATGTTTTTTTCCGCAAGACTAGTGAATAGCATGGCACACGAGTAAGTTATTTTCTTTTGGTGGAAATGTTAACGACTTTTTATTTTTCTATTGTTAAGTGACGTATTGTACACAATGACTAGAAGCTTTTAGCGAATAGCACAAATCCTGTTCAAGAAAAGGTTTTCCTTTATCGCTATGGAGTCTGGATTTCAGTGTCGTGACCGAAAAAAAATGTCATGTTTATAGAAGCCATAACATCAAGGAAAGATTACGGGCACACAAAAAAAAGATTATTAAAAAAATGTCAGTCATATTAGTCGCTGAAGATATGGAGCAGAGGAAAGAGAAGTCCGTGGAAAACTTGAAAAAAAAACATTTAGTCAGAGAGTTGTTGAAGGCTAAAGCGGAGATATAAGGTTTACTAGCAGTGAATAGAGAGAAAGAATATCAATTTAGAAAAATGGCGTTGACGAGAAAGTAAAGGGTACAGTCTAATTATGGCTGTGGTAGTGGGGGGACGCTCAGGACGAGGAGGTACTCACCGCCGGTGCCCAGGTCCAGCAGTGGCACGTGGATCTCCGGGTAGGTGCCGCCCGTCGCGTTGGTGCCGAGGCGCTGCAGCTTCGCCATCACAGCAGCGTCCATCACCGCCGCGCCGGCAAGCTGAAGGCCAGGGAGACATTTTTCTCAATCTTTAGCCGAACACATGAAGCTCGCAAACTCTCTCTCTCTCTCTCTCTCTCTCTCTCTCTCTCTCTCTCTCTCTCTCTCTCTCTCTCCTTACAGCAGGATTGACGTATCAGCCTTGGTTGAGTGATATGTAGGGCTTGCTAAGCTTAGCTGAGCCCCATAAGCCAGGCTCCAAGGACGCAGAGTTAATGGGAGTGTCATTTTGATAAATATAAAATGGAACGACTATCATAGGATTCCTTACCTTAACTTCTCCATAAATGATGATGGGTCGGTGGTCGTCGAGGTCGATAATGGTCTGGGAGTCCTGATTGGTCCACACTCTCACCAGCACGTCGCTGCTGGCACTGGGCAGTGACGTCACCTGGATGTGCAGCGCCTGGTGGGAGTCGGCGCGGTTCTCCACCTTGTAGCGCCACACGCCCCGCTGTAATGACACCAGCGACACGTCTTAGAACTTTGCATCATGTTAACACTGCTGTTTTCTTTTACATATAATTCTACACTGTACGAAGATATCACAGTTATATAAAACACCAGTCTTCTTGCTGAATCATGTTTTCCAAAGTTGTTTGGAAAATGTGGAAATAATTATAAGATTTGTCGGAGGGTTGCATAAATGATTGATTACATTTCATAATGCAAATCATAACGTTCAACATTAAACCAAAGATTCTGCAATCATGGACATCCGGGTTGGTGGGAAGGGGGGGCGGGGTTACCTCAGCGTTGTGAAGGTTGACGAATATCATGTTGACATCACCGTCCTCCTCCTGCATGTTGACCGAGGCGAAGGTGGCACCGGAGGGCGAGGTGAGGTGGATAGTGTTGCCCACGTGGTTCAGGTCATAGTAATAAACAGCAAAGCGGGCATTGGCGGCAAGAGAGTCGTCGAGGGAGAAGGTTCCGGTGCTGAGCGAGGCGATGCCGCCCTGGTATGTGGCGCTATGGATAAGCACGGGCGTGACGGCTCCTCCGGCAGCCACGGCGGCGGTGAGAGCCTCCATCAGGGACACCAGCATGCTCACCTGGTGCAAGTCGCAACAGATCAAAACAATGTTAGCGCCACGAATAGAATCGATACACTATATCAAGTATTCCTGTACTGAGAAAGTTGGGAATCTGAGACATCAGTAAAAGTGTGGTAAAACTGCTTCCGATGTGAACAGTCCATTGTAAAGCCAGACAGTCACTTTTGATCTGGCCATTATATATAAAGTAAGACCTAACATTTTACAACTAGGATGAACAAGTGCTTCCTTCTGACAATATTCATTTGCTGAACAAATATCAAGCTTATCTTCTCACATAAATTTCTCTGTCTCTCGACCTCTCTCTCTCTCTCTCTCTCTCTCTCTCTCTCTCTCTCTCTCTCTCTCTCTCTCTCTCTCTCTCTCTCTCTCTCTCTCTCTCTCTCTCTCTCTCTCTCTCTCTCTCTCTCTCTCTCTCTCTCTCTCTCTCTCTCTCTCTCTCTCTCTCAAAACTGTCTAATGTTTTATAAATTATTGAGCTTGCGCCTCGCGCCCTAATGTATTACAGACTCTCAACCACCTGCAGCTTTAGTGGACATTTATTCGAAATTTAGGAGGATTCTTTTCATTGTGGATTATACACTTTTAAATTCCTACCTTTATTTCGTACCACGTACCATCGGAGTTGAGTGATATAGTATTTTGGAGTCTAAGTTAAGGGAGAAAAAGTTTCGCTTTTCTTAAAGTTGTTCAGCACACTCACCTTGGAGTCAATTCCGACGCCCTCGTCCATCACGGTGAAGACGCGGCCCCCTGACTCCCTGGCGACAGGGACGAGGGCGTGCGGTGGGGCGGGTAGGCCGGGCCGCTCCGCCAGGGGGTAAAGGACTAGCTGCAGCCTCAGGCCGTACTTGTTCACAAGGTGCCGCACCGGCTCCACCTGACTCTCCCGCCCGTCCCCGCCGCTTGTTACAAGCACGATGTTGGCAGCCTGTGGGGGTCATCAACAGCATATGTAAAGAATCTTAAGAAAAATGTCACGTTCACATTTCTTTTCTGGTTTCATGATAGTTTATTTCCTGGATAGAGGGATTTTGTGAAGGGTATTATGGTAGACTGATTAATAGCATTTATGAAGGAAACACGTTGAGAAAAAAAAAATGCTATTTAACGATTCATTCTGATATTTCTGGAATAGTTGATTTAATCGGTTAAACCGAAGTAATTTCTGTTTTCATTTTCTTGCTCTACCCCGTGGTGCACTATTACATGTCCTTCTTAGGCGGCTATACGTCTGGTTGGCCAAAGGACTTGGGGTGGAGGCTCTGGCAGCCGGGAATAATAAGAGACGTAGCAATGCCACAAATTGGGTGTTCATCCTCCGACTAGTGACCATTAGGCGGACAGGCCTGGCAGTGCCTCTTGGGAACCACCACGCGCTGCCTCGACGTGCGGGGCTGCTCCGCCAACTCCCGCTCCTCTGACGCTCACCTACACAAACACACACACACACACACACACACACACACACACACACACACACACACACACACACACACACACACACACACACACACACAGTGCCCGTGCAGGATTAGCGGGGTGAGCTTTCAACCAAGAGGTCCCGGGTTCGATTCCTGTCGGAGAGGAGACGAATGGGCAGTCTCCTTTAATTTGTGTATCCTGTCCTCCCAGCAGTGAATGGTTACCGGGTTTCAGTCGGGGGTTGCGTCCCGCCTCCCGGGGGGGTGTGGGTGTGATGTGAGGTTCCGGCCTACCCAAACATCCGTCACTTGTTTGAAACGATGCATGCGTGCGTGCTTGCGCGAGTGCGTGCATGTGTGTGCGTGTGTGAGTGTGTGGGGGATGCGTGTAAGTTTGGTGTGTATGTGACTGTGTTTATGTCTATGTGTGTGTGTGTGTGTGTGTGTGTGTGTGTGTGTGTGTGTTTGATACACCCTCCTATAACCCCCGAGGCAGTATGTTCCTTTACTGGTGCAGGGCGTATATCTGTCTTCCTTTTCTCTCTCTGCTAACGACGCGACACCCGCGAGTGAGATGAAGCTGTCTACTAACTACTAAAACTATTCACTCACACACGTATCAAGTCTCCATCTACCTGCAGTTTCTTCTCCTAACTTCCTGTATTATTTACATTTTCTAAGTCGGCCAACAAAGAAAAGAAATTCTATCACGTAGTTTTCATAAGGGTGATATTTTTTTTAAGTAAATGAAAATGTTTTAATGATTTCTTTCATATTATACCTTCAATAAGGTGAATCCGTTCCACATCATGTTGAGACATTTCAAAGTAAAAGCTAGACAAACACATATCATGCAATTCATACCATTTTATAATTATTAGGATAAGAAGAGTTTAACATCCATCTCTATCGTCATTCTTGGCTTGACCACATCTCAAACATATCATTAGTACACTGTCACTATCTTAACCGTTACAGTACACTATTACTATTTTAGTTGTATCTATGTTTTACGTTTTAATTTTCCATCATATCTTTAACATACTATCACTCAAACTTATCTTCAGTATACAGTTACATTTCTTACCTGCGGCGAAGCATTTCCTTCTTTCAGAACCTTCACGGCTCCTTTGATACCGCAGGCGATGCAGGCTTGACTTTCCCTCACTTTTGACGGGTTTCTGGGTAGTGACGACCCTACACGCTCCCGCAGGTCTGAGGTCGTTGATTCCAACTGGAGTTAGCACAAAGAGAGGAGACACGTGAGACCAGTAGCAAAGGCGCATACTCATTTGATTGATCACCTCCCCAGTGTTATCCCTTCCATCGCCTCGTATGATCAGCAAAAGGTAAAAAGAAATAATTTGATGCATCTGTGTTGATTTGTTAACACTCTCTCTCTCTCTCTCTCTCTCTCTCTCTCTCTCTCTCTCTCTCTCTCTCTCTCTCTCTCTCTCTCTCTCTCTCTCTCTCTCTCTCTCTCTCTCTCTCTCTCTCTCTCTCTCTCTCTCTCTCTCTCTCTCTCTCTCTCTCTCTCTCTCTCTCTCTCTCTCTCTCTCTCTCTCTCTCTCTCTCTCTCTCTTTAAGAGGGAGGGGTTTTGTTGATCATATGAAAAAAGTGAGATGGCTGAAGTGTTCTGTTATATATAAGAATAAATCCTTGCTTATTAGAGGGGGAAGCAATCATGATATCGTACAGAGAATTAAATAATAATTATATATATTATAAAACTTGGTTAACGAGAATCAAGGAAGAAATGAAAATTGATGGAGGTGTAATGGAAAGGCAAAGTGTTATATTTAATAGAAAAAAAATGTTGTTTCAGATATATATTGTGTTGTATACAAAATAGAGGAAGATACTTGAGGTCTGACGGTAAGAAGAAAATACTTTACTTACTATTAATAAAAGTAAGGCTATACAAGTGTTGACTATAACTATTTACATACAAAAGTTAAATGTTTTAGGTTGGAGGAGTATTGTAATCAGGGAGTTGCTGTGTTGACTGGGCGGTGATCTGCCTACGAGGGGGAAGCACTTGGGACTGGAAATGTACTGTAGTGTTGGTCTGCGAAGGAAGTTTAACTTACTACAGTTGAGAGTGGTGCTGCTGCTTTATCCTTGGAGTTGAAGACCACCACCGCCACCTCGGCACCGTTGGGCAGGTCGTACACCACCACGCGACGCACCGCCTTACGCACGAACTCCCACCGACGCTGTAATAAGGAGACAGACGGGGCGGGTTACTGGGGTGATGGGGCAGACAGGGTGACTGGTGTATGCTTGTCTGATGGGGCGCTGTGAGGTACGCCACGCTCTGCGAAGGAGTGATGAACACAAACAATATCATTGCACCTTTCAACAGTCACACGCAGTAAATCGTACTGATCGATATATTCACCTATTCACCTCTCTATTCTCTTTATCTGAATTTATCTATTAGTCAAGTAATCTGTCTATGTATCTACGTATACCTCACCTGTTTCAATTTTCACCTCCCCATTATTTCATCTTTGGTTTTAATTCCTCGTCTATGCCATGTCATCAGTGGACGGTTTGGTATCTCAAAGCCAGCGTCTCAAAGTTTAAGATTCAGCCTCATAATTTTGGTTCTCGTCATCTCCAAAGCTTAATTAAATAGTCTTACTTTGTCAGTGCAAAATATTTTTATGAAACGTTGAAATGCATTTGAATTCTTTTCACAAACTAACTCGCATACATGAGGAGGTGAAAGGTGGAGCAGACTAAGGAATACGAAATTATTCTTTGTTCAAACAGCAATATAACCCGAGCTTACAATGTGAGGAACGCGTGCAACTGTGTCGGCTCCGTCATGCCGTGCGGGGGCTGCCTCGACGACAAAGCCAAAGGGGTAAGCCGCCGCATGGAAGTAAGTTAATTATGCCGGATCAAAGGTGAGGTGCACAGGTGCTTCAGCACGCGGCTTCACACTAACAGGAACAAGCTACTTCCCCGGTCTTGCCGACAATATTTAGTCCACACACTCCTTTTCGCCTTACTATCCGTAACTGGATCGTCGGTTTTATTTGTTTATTTATTTGTGTATAGTTTTTGTGCTCTCAATGGCTGTTCGGATCAATCTCCTGTCGCTGTGGCTACACATTTCATAAAGCAGGATAACGATCACAATAGGACATGTTCTCCGGTTCGTACGCACCCTCTCAGCAACTAATGGACCAGATAAAAAAAAGGCTACTCAGGAATATTCAGCTGAGAAATACATGTTAAAAGATAGCAAAACAGATATTGGTAAGCATTCAGTATTTTTATTATAGATATTTTTTTACCTAAGCTTAGTTTTCCAGAGTGACTTTTTCCTTGCGAGTGATAATTACAAGGATGTGTGCGACTTTGTACACGTACCATAAAGCACTTAGTGACGAGACAGGTGCCGGAGCCCGAGAGTATGGCTGCGTGCGTGTTATGGCTGAGGCGTGACGCGGAGTAAAGGAGGGGACCATAGCGGCCCTACCTTATCACTACCCCGCCCCTTCAACACTTTGGAGCTGGCCCGCGGGAACACACCTTTTCGCTTTGATGAAGACAACACGTTCACGACTAACTAAATTGCCTTTTGTCCAGGAATCCGGAGTCACGCAATATCCGGGGAGCATGTTATCTGTTTCTTTTCCTTTGTTCACTTTTTTTTCGCGTTACGCATGATTCTTTCATCAGTTACACCTACCCAGACCCAAGTTTTTTTTTTATAAATATTTTAAGTAATATACAGAGAAATCATTGAGGTTATTATTTTTTTTAATTAAGGCTCCCGTCGAAAATTACAAAGTAGTTTCAGTAACGCTTAAGGAGTACTGTGTATATATTTGATTTCCTCAGCACCGAAGAATATTTATGACACTCTAGGGACACTCATGGACATGACCTCACTCTAACGATCAAATTATTACATCCCGTCGAAACGCAGCTATGATGGTGGCGGTATTCTCGACATAAAGATAGAGAGTGTGTGTGTGTGTGTGTGTGTGTGTGTGTGTGTGTGTGTGTGTGTGTGTGTGTGTGTGTGTGTGTGTGTGTGTGTGTGTGTGTGTGTGTGTGTGTGTGTGTGTGTGTGTGTGTGTGTGTGTGTGTGTGTGTGTGTGTGTGTGTGTGTGTGTGTGTGTGTGTGTGTGTGTGTGTGTGAGATGTGTTACCTGTTTATGATACCGTTTATTTACATTGTTTCATACTTTAGCTGTCCTTCGCGTATACTACAAGTTATTCTCAAAAAGTTTTTACGAGTCGTCCTCCGCAAAACACAAACAAACAAAAAAAAAACATTCTCACTACTTTTTGATGATTGGGTTTAGGAGTGAAGCACATCATACTCTATTGATCATGTTCAATTAGATAGCCAATTATTATTTCTTGTGTTAAGGGACAGTTGCGCATGTTTAGATGTTTAACAATGAATTTGACGGAAGTAGCCATTATGTATTTCTTCCATATAATTCTCTTCTATACACAAATCTCCCCAGCACCTGAAGTTCTTTATTTCTGTTTACACTACCTTTCCCTGCAGTTCTACCTTTTTTTCATTACACTACCTTTTCTTGCATTTGCTGCTCCGTTTTTTCTCTATATTGCCTTTTCCTGCACTTGTAGCTATGTTTTTTTTTTTTCTTTACACTACAATTCCCTGCACCTTCAGCTTCTTTTTTTTCTTTACACTTGTAATATTTTTTTATCTCATCACTGCCCTTCCTTGCCCTTAAAACTGACAAATTCTGGAGGCTATGAATTCCAGACTCCTAATCACTCTGCTCATTCTGGTAAACATTTTTGTTAACTTCTTGGCTTTTCCGACCCCGTCCTTGCGCCGCCCCCCCTCTGCCCCTGATGTGCTGGCTGCTTCCTCCCCGGACCCCCTCCCGCCCACCGAGGAGAGGCGCCGCAGTCGTTAAGCCGCAGCTAATTGGAAAGCCCCAGGGGGGTTATTTTCATTTTTTTTTTCTCGTGATAATAACGTTCAAATACAGATATATGTTTTTTTTGGTTCTAGCCAACTTAATCAGCGTTATTTTTTCATTACTGTAATGCTATAGTTGTGCGGTAACGTTTGCATTTTCAAGCTTAATTCTTAGGTGTAATCGCGGTACTATAATTTGAATCAGAATACATTTATGTATTTTTTTTAAACAACACTAATCAAGCGTTTACGAGGATCTTGCTCCGAGCAGGAAAATCCTCGACCAAATTATTTTTCTCCTTTACCCTCCGTTACCTTTTTCAAATGAAATACTCAAGCTATAAATATTTTTTTCAATAAAATATATATATATATATATATATATATATATATATATATATATATATATATATATATATATATATATATATATATATATATATATATATATATATTTATATATATATATATATATATATATATATATATATATATATATATATATATATATATATATATATATATATATATATATATATATATATATATATATATATATATATATATATATATATATATATATATATATATATATATATATATATATATATATATATATATATATATATATATATATATATATATATATATATATATATATATATATATATATATATATATATATATACACACACACACACACACCCCGGCCCGGTAGCTCGGTGGATAGAGCGTCTGCCTCACAACCAGAAGGACCAGGGTTCGATTCCCCGGCCGGGTGAAGATAAGTTGGGTTTATCTTCTTTCACGTGTAGCCCCTGTTCACCTAGCAGTGAGTAGGTACGCGACGTCAGTCAAGTTGTGACCTCGTTGTCGCGGTGTGTTGTGTGTGAGTGGTCTCAGTCTTCCCCAAAGATCGGTACTATGAGCTCTGTGCTCTTCCGTAGGGGAACGGCTGGCTGTCTCGAAAGAGACCCTCAGCAGATCAAGAGGTGAATTACACACACACACACACACACACACATACAAACACATAATTTATATTGCGGGGTTTTATAGTGGTACAGAATGTTGACATATTTAACACTCTGTCTGATAAGATTGCAATCACGGTGTTTTAATACAGAAATATTCTCTCTCTCTCTCTCTCTCTCTCTCTCTCTCTCTCTCTCTCTCTCTCTCTCTCTCTTTTGCTCGCTCGCCGCTAACTGCAATCATGCAGTGCAATATCACAACTTATTCAAGAATATACTGGGCGTCACTTTCATGAATTCATTAAGGGAGATATACATCAGTGTTGTTTGGCTTCATTTCCTGCACAGCTTTAGTAATGGCGCAGCTCGTCAGGACTAAAAATAATTTTTCTGTTAGTGTATATTTTTCACAATATTTTTTTGTTTGTGGGCTATTATATTTTACTTTTCCGTATAATGATTCTCAGATTATAATTTTATTAAAATCAATATGATGTCATTTTATAGTTGGAAAAGAGCTCCGAGCTGCGGCTGTAAGAGAAGTGGCCGTGTGGCCCTGAGGGAAGTAGCTGCACAGAACTCGACGCAGATACCGCTCTCCGAGCTGAGGTTTAGAGAGAAAAAGCAACCACTCAGCTGAATTCTTGGTAACGGAAAATGACTAAATAATTATGAAAGTTTCCTGGTGTATTTTTACATGACCCTTCTCTTAGATTTATGAGTAAGACTGCCAGTCACTTCTCTGATGGGGGTAGTGAAGTGCTGCCTTGGCCATCATCTAACATCAGTAAGGAATAAACAATTTGGCGATATATATAGTAAAACGTTATTGAATCCGGTACGTCATATCGTGCTTTCATGTAAAGGAAAATTCTGTGAAGTAGAGGTTTTCCTGTTAAACCTATTGCTAAACTTTAAATGGAACGAAGCACCTCAGACAACCAAGCAAAATAAATGTCACAAGACAAAATGAAGCCAAGAAGCGGAATTTTATACGTACTAGCAGAGTAAAAGGTTTCTCTTAAAATAATAAGATGAAAGGAAACACCGGAAATATCATTACAGACACGTGCATCATATCTAGGTGCTTCAGCGACTCACTCACCCTTCATCTACTCCAACGGCACGGCCGGCAACATTTTACCAAAAGCTGCTCTGCTCACACAGTCCATTAATACCACTCTTATCACTAAAGTCCACAGACGATCCACCCTCATACATTACTATCACATCAACTACAAGAACTAATACGTACAACAACAACAACAACTACTACTACTACTACTACTACTACTACTACTACTGCTACTACTACTACTACAACTACGTTCAGCAACACTCAAACCACATCCACCAAAACCACCACCTGCAAAATTATGTCGACAATATCCTTTCCTACCATTCCCATTACCATCACCATCGCTTCCCCTTCCACCCCCACCACCACCATTACCTAAATAACTTTGCATCTCGCTTCCTCTTACTCCATTACCTCCACCACCACCACTACTACCACCACCACCACCACCGCCGTCGCCGCCACAATCACAATAACATTCCGTAATATGGCGATTAAAATCAGTTCAATATCCAGAGCCATTACCGGTAACATCATCACTAATGGCGCTGCATTCACAGGGCCATCGCTCCCACTGGGCTCCTCCTCTGTTAGCAAACCCCACACCAACCCATCCACCTGCACTCCCTCTCCACCCCATCCCCTGCTCCTCAGACCTAGCCAGCCACGCAGCCACAACACTGCCGCATCCCTCAAACCAGTCAGCCACCCAGTCTCACCATTACTACTACTCCCATCTGCAACATCTCCCATCTCCCATCTATCCAGTCAGCCAGAGAGCAGCATCGCTACTCCCACCCACAACATCTCTCAGTCAGCCAGACAGTGAGTCAGCTATACGATCACCACTATGTATATATATATATATATATATATATATATATATATATATATATATATATATATATATATATATATATATATATATATATATATATATATATATATATATATATATATATATATATATATATATATATATATATATATATATATATATATATATATATATATATATATATATATATATATATATATATATATATATATATATTGATCGATTGATTAATTGAGATTGATTGATTGATTAAATGATTGGTTGACTAACCGACTGAATGGCTGACCTATTTTAAATGTTGGGGGAGGGATTTATCAAAGAATGAAGAATTTTTTGTGACAATAAATTATTTTATTTCTTGTGTTGCGCAGTGGAAAGAACTTTGGTTGAGAATTAAAAAAAAAATTCATATCACATTGCGCTACGCCACTAAACAGGATACGCATTCTCTTTACAAAGTACATTAAGTTTCCGGTTTCCAGCTGTCTCTGCAATGCAAAAATAATGAAAAAAATATTTCCCAGATTTGCCACGCGGAAGATTATATTTCAGGGGCTGAGTGCAGTGGGCTTAGCCGCTGATTGCTGCCGACTTCCCAGGAAGCTGGAGGAGGAGGATCGAGGCTCACCTTTCGAGAAGGAGTTTCGCCTTACTTCGTTCACGCAGGCCAGCTGACCACTGAGTTTTTAAACCTGGCGTTCCGAGATTTAAAATTCAGGGAAGCAGAAAAAAATGCAGTTGATTTTTTTTTCTTCGGAAATAAGTTTGGAAGGAGAAGCAGAACTATAAGTCAATTTCCCATACAAACACAACTCAACATGTAAGTGTGTTATGGTTACTGGCTGCTCATCTGAGTTTCAATCGTCAGTATCACGGTAAATTTTGAGTCAGCAAGTTCAACAACATAGTTTACCTACGCTGAAAAGTTAAATCATCCGAAAAAAAAAAATCTAATGGGGCTGCGTAACGAATGGGTTTCCATAGTGTGCCGTAGTAGGTTCATTGATATCTATTATTTATATCGATGGATTGGGCTCACTAGCTATCAAAAATGTTTGCAAATTTGTGGATGATTGGAAGTTTATCAGGTATATTAGAACAGATCAAGATGTTGGCGTATGGCATAGCTGGCCATCGAGGTGGCAGGAAGATGGAGCTCTCGCCAAAGAGTGTAGTGTTTTGAGTCTAGGAAAAAATGATTCCTTGCATTAATTCTCTTTATATGACACCCTACGCAGGATTAGATGTCAGATTTTGGCGTCTTAGCGAATTGTGATCTCCATCCAAGGACCCTGTAAATTCGGATAAGGAAGCATTCAAATAAAGCACTTCAAGAAGGGTTGTTAAAGGCATCGGTGGCCATCGTCGACATACATATAGCATTAATTAAACTTCATCTCGATCCTTCTTTACTTCGTGTGTGTGTGTGTGTGTGTGTGTGTGTGTGTGTGTGTGTGTGTGTGTGTGTGTGTGTGCGGCCCAGTGCGATGGTATTTTTCTCAAAGTGTGTCAGGTGGCCGGCCCAGCACATCAGTGGCGGTGACAAAAATGATTTATAGTGTAGTAATTACATCGATTAGGCAATATTGTTCTGGTCTTCTCATTACAGTAGAAGTAGTAGTAGTAGTAGTAATAGTATTAGTATTAGTATTAGTATTAGTGGTGTTAGTATTATTATTGTTAGTAGTAGTAGTAATAGCAGTAGTAGTAGTAATAGTAGTAGTAGTAGTAGTAGTAGTAGTAGTAGTAATAGTAGTAGGATTCTCTCTCTCTCTCTCTCTCTCTCTCTCTCTCTCTCTCTCTCTCTCTCTCTCTCTCTCTCACACACACACACACACACACACACACACACATAGACACACAGACAGCTAGTTAACACAAAGTTAGACGGGTTGCTTTGATGAACTGGCGCCTCCCAACAATACAAATTTACCACGTTATTATATTAATTTCCCGGCAGGTCGCGGGGTACGCAGTCTGGGACCTGGCGACTGTGGACAGACTGAGCACCTCCTCTCATCTGGCCGTCTCTCCTTCCTTCCCTTTTCCCTCCTTCACCACCGAAGTTTTAGATCTCCTTTTTTCACACAACTCTACAGCATGCGTTGGGGAAGTGACGTTCTTCCATTTTAAGAAAGTTCATTGGTACAGTGGGTGCAACGATGACAAATATTACCACATCTGCCCCTCCTCCTCCCCTTGTACCTACTACCACTTTTATTACTTCTACTATAACTACTACTACTACTACTACTACAACTGCTACTACTGTTATCAAGAATAATGTTAAAGAATGCCACACGCTGCACAACGCGTAATTGACAGATAAAGGACCTTATGACAAAAAAACCCTGCCAAGTAAAAGGAATGAACTATTGGCATGAAAGAGCGGTTTAAGGTCACACATCACGCAGCCACTTTAAATAAAATTAGCCTGCCCCACTAAAGGCCTGGGGCCGTCCATAAGGCCCCTCAAGAAAGCCTACCGGTGCTACAGGCAGAACAAAAAAAATGTTATTATAATTAAAATGAAAAAAATAATGATAAAAAACTACCCATACTCCACAAAAATCATTATAAATATTATTACGCATTGTGATAAAATAGTACACATTATTAGTGCTGATGATAATAGTCGTGTGTACAAAAATAACTAATAAAAGAATATATTTAATGAAGACACAAAATCCAATATATAGAAGAGGTCGGAACAAAAATTCGACTACACATAAGTATTGATGCGTCCGCGGAGGCACTGTCGATGCTGTGTTTAAAATTAACATGAAAATAATATTATGATGTGCCGTGGCTCTAGGGCTGTAATATAGAGCACAAAGAACACCCAGACCAAATAATACACAATATGGCAGTCAGCGTCCCCGGGGAGGGGCCATTGCTGAATTTTCATTCTCCATCTTCCCCGGAACGGAGCCTCACGCCCTGGGGACAGTGATATTTTCCTCTCGACTCCTTCTTCGCCTCACCCTCGCCCGCCGTGTAAATAGTGTATCGCCTTTCCCTAGGTTATGAAAGTTTCTGCGTCTTCCAGTGCCGTGTAAACTGATCTCGGTGGAGAAGAAAGAGACTCGCCCAGGACGCCGCGAGCAACAATAGCTCTGGAGTGACAATGAGACGCTTTCGTAACATGCCATATGTTAGAGTGAAAAATGTGTATGTAAAGTATTTTCCTTTATATATTGACACACGCATAAGAACGCTGTGGCTCTAATATATATGTACATTATCCGAGATACTGCATAATGCACATAAGAGGAAAGGCAGAGATTATATATTCAAACATTACTATCATTCATTATTTCATCAAAACACAAACACCAAAACCTGTCACAACAAACACACCCAAGCGCACATTCTTCGGGACACATATTCACCCACACAATCACCCGCCAACTCATCCCTCCTTCCGCTCTCAAAACACACACGCACTCCTCCCGGAAGAGACTGATTATGCTGAGTGGACAAGGAAACGCACTCCGCCAATACCAACTTCCTGAAACCACTTGGCGCTGGAATTAATAAGTGTAAGCACCTTCCTTTCCATTACTCTTATCGGAACCTCTCGCCTTCAATATCACAGGCCCGCGGAGTTGTTACTGTTGTTGTTGCTGTTGCTTTTCCGGGTGTTTACGATGATGATAATGTCGATTTTGGTGCTTTTATTTTTCTTCCTGTTTCTTTCTTCTTTTTTGGGGATCCTTCCATGCTCTTTCTCCTCGTATTTTTCTTCTTTCATCATCATCTTCTTTTTCTTTTTCTTCTATTTCTTCTTCTTTCTTCTTTTTCGCTTTATTTCTTCCTCTTCTTCGTCTTTTCTTTCGTTCTTGTTGTTTATTTTGCTGCTGGTGTTGCCTTGGTGGTGATGATGGTGCTGGCGAGGGTGATATCATGAAGACTATAGATTAAAAAAAAAGCTCACAACATCAAAAGAAAATGTAATAGGAGGAGGAAAAGGAGGGGGATGACTAAGAAAATAAAATTATGGAAGAAAATATAAAATGATAAAATAGACGAGGAGAAAGAAAAAAAGAGAGGAAAACAAGGGATGAGAAAAATGAGAGGAGAAGAGAGGAGAGGAGACAGCATTGGAGTAGGGGAGAGGAGGGAAGAAAGGACAGGTATGGAGGGGAAGAAGCGGAGATGAGAAGAGGAGATGAGGGGAGAAAAGAAAGGAGAGTAGAGGTAAGGAGAGGAGAGGAGGGAAAAAAAAGAACAGGGAAGAGCAAAATAAAAGAAAAAAATGGGAGAGAAAGGACAAGCAAAAGGATAAGGTCTCTCACTATTTTCTTTAACATCACACATCATCTGCCTCCCCTAGACCACAAACAACAACAAACAATGACTCCACAACCACCACCACAACCACAGCAACTCCAGCACAACCCAACACCACCACAACCACCTCCGTCGCTGCTGCCGCCGCCTCCTAACGCAGCTTAATGCCGACATAAACAAACAACCCCAGGCCAGAGGATGTAACATTTGCAAGTGAAGCGATAACTGATTATGCGTTGTGGTGCGTGATATTGGTGTCTCCCCGGGCTTTAGAGGACGCAGGGAGGTGGTACGGACAGGAACGACAAGGAAGGGGACGACACAGGACGAGAGCAAGGTAGATAGGGACGACAAGGAAGGGGACTACACGGGACGGGAGCAAGGTAGGTAGGGGACAGGGTTGGAGGGGAGCGAGGCATTAGGGGGTGATCGTGAAGAATCGGGTATAGGCAGAGGATGAGAGGGTGGATATTAGGGTGCGGCGAGGGTGATGGAAGGGGAAGGGGTGCAGCGGGGGAATAATGGCATGGACAAGAATGAAGAACAGGGACGGAGAGGTGCACGGCAGGGCAGGGGAGGGGAGGGTTGAGTTGAGGCAGAGGTGGATGAACGTATACATCCAGAGGAGGAGGGAGGGATGAAAAAAGTGTGAGGTAAAAAAGGCTGAGCAGGAGTGAGGGAGCAGTAAGGAGCCAAGGTGAGAAAGGTAAGGGAGGAAGAGGCAAGGGGTGAAGAAGAGATAAGTAGTAGCGAAGACCTAAGAGGGGGAAGGAGAGGAAAGGGGTTAGAGGTAAGGGGTTGGGGAGAGGTAAAAAGGAGGAAGAAGTACGAAGGTAAGGGAGGTTACGGGAAGTGTGAAGGTAAGGGGGAGGGAGAGGCAGGAGGGGGCGTATATGATAAAGGGAGGGAGAGATTAAGGGAAGGAAAGAATGGGAGAGAATGAGTCGAACAGGTGAAACAGAAAAAGGGTAGAATGTGAAGGAGGAGAGGAAGGGAAGGAAAGAGGGGTTGAGACGTGTTTGCACGGATAAATTATGAACAAATAAGGTTTCATGAGGGGCGTGGAGCCCCTGCCAGCTACGACTAAAGCTTACTTAAGGAAATCATAAGAAACAGTATTTGGATAGATAATAGTCCTCGTTTAGAGGAAATTTTCAGTGAAAGTCAATCTTAAGCAATCTGTTAGTGAGGCGACATGAAAATTGATTTTACCCTCCTAGTCCATCTCCATCTCCCTCTCCTCCTCTTCCTCCTCCTCTTCCTCCTCCTCCTCCTCCTACTCCTCCTCCTTTCTCCCCTTCTCGTTTTCTTTTTCCTCGCCTCCTCCAGGAATAGTTCACCTTTCCTCCTCTTTCTTCTCATAATCAAATTCAGAATTATCATCTACACCATCACCGTCCATTGATGAATAGCATCATATCATCACTCTCATCATTTTCATTATCTTATCATCATAACAAGCTAACTGATCGTTAACACTAAAAGATAATGACAGCGGCAATGTTAACGAAAACGAAATATAAATGAATCCGTAAAAAGAGAACGTTTACAAAACATATATCTGTTAGAATTTTGTAATCCTATCATTTTGAAGTTTTAATAATACATGATAATGCAAATATCTAATCTCATAGTTTAATTTATCTCTTAGCACATTATTCATCTCATCGATTTAAAACAATTTGTTATGTAGTCTTACGCTGGTGCCTTTGGCTTCCAATTTCTTCCTATATTTATCAAATGTCACACATGCAAAGTGACACACAAAGCTGACGTCTACACGTCACCGAGGCAATTGGAAACCTAAGTCATAATTACTGACGGATCAACACAATACTTTCAACTCTTTTCAGAATTATTGAATCTTATACAATACGACACGACAATGAGATATATACGCTTTTTAGAGAACTGCATACATCCCCTTCAGCAGTAGTGCCTTTTCATCCCCTTCATCTATTGTATTTTTTCTTATCTTTTCTACACACAAAAACCTAAGGAGCAAACTCCCCCCACGGTTTTTAATAAAACAACGTTGATTAATTTTGTGTTTTTAAAGTCTCCGTCAATTTTCCTTCGTGATCCCCACACTGGCGCTTCAGAGGAGCCGCCCCGTCCGCCCCTGTAGGGTGCACGCCTTTTATCTTCGTGGAGGATACGCTCACACGGCATTATTAAACAGGGTAGAGCCAAAGGCTATTCGTCTCATCGACTCCCCTCCTCTTACTGACAGACTCTAATCTCTCACACTCTGTCGCAGTGCTGCTCCTATTATTGCCTTCTGCCCTAATTTGTCGCCGTTACTGATCTTCAAAACACTCCAGCTGCTTGACCTCTCTTCCCATTTCCCGTCCTTACTGAAGCGGATATTGTTATTTTTCTTATTTAATTTTCCTCTATAAATTAAGACAATTAGGACATTTAGCATTTTTTTTACGAAACATTATGCCAGCCAATTTTTTTTTTTACCTTCCATTCATTGAATTTAAACCTATGACTCCGGTGTACTGTTGTAACTTAAGAACTGAAATGGATTCCAACGACTATTTTAAGATGCAAATACTAAATAGAAACATATCAAAATATGTTACAGCTTCTGGTACATATCTGTTGTGAATATTCATAATTATGGAGTTTTAGTGCCCATAAACTGACATTGCTTAGAAAAACAGCTTCCACAGACAAGTAGATGGCGAACGGAAGGCGCATCGCAACCACAAGAAAGTGACAAAGTGAGTCATGGGATGCTTTATTGTTTTGCTTTTCACAACGCTCGTGATGGAGGCCTGCTGAGCATACGGACCATTATTTATTCCTGCCCCGAACCTCTCCCTTCTATTCACGTACTACATACACAAGCACCGCCATCTTCTTTTCTACCCTCCTCCTCTCCCTCCCGTCCACGTTCAAGCTCTACATGGAATTCGAGGGTCAAAGCGTGAACTAGCAGGGTGGACGAGACCTTTACGCCGTTGATGGGCTAAAATGATGCAACGCTCAATCCATCATGTTCACCCATTGGATTTTAGCGCCGCAGATCCAAGAGGAGAGAACCGTGGGATGAGACACGGCAAGGCCCTCGCCCGCTCCGTCGCTGGTCAGCTCGTCTTTTATCCCTTTCCCATTTTCTTTTTATGAACGGATGCTAAGCGTTCTTTTATTTTCTGTAGCATCTAACACTTTCAGTTTCTTTCATGAACGAATGGGAACTTTACTTTTCTGCTCAATAGCAACTGCCGTACTCCTTCCCCATGTTCTATCTTGAACGAAAGAAAAATGATTGTTATTTGTCTTAGAATAAAGGCTGGCATGTTTCCTCACATTCCTCTTCATGCATAAACAAATAATTTTCTCACTGCACCATGATAACGAGGTTCGTGTCCCTTCCCTTTCCTTAATAATATTCCTTTCTTGCTCGCGAAATTCTTACAAACTATATTCTTTCTTCGTAATTCCAACCTATGGCACACCTGCATTCTGTAGCATAATAAGGAATGACACTTCCCTAAACAATGTTCATTCAGAATCACGTAAGCTACAACAACAATCGGTAATTTCTGATTCTAATAGGATCGATAAGATCTCTCCACACGGTAAAGCACTAACACTCACTAAATGAAAGCTGGACACATAACACACACACACACATACACACACACACACACACACACACAGACGGGGACGCGGTTGCTGGGTCTGCGTGTCGTAGCACCCTCGCTCCTCCGCCACCTGCGTCCCCGCCGCGCCCTTAGCCCCGACAAGACGTGCGGGAGTCCAGTCTGAGGTGAGCTGAAAATGGGATTTGGCTGAGCCTTTATGGCGGCACCCCAACACGGAGCGACGAAACTCAAGAAAATGTGTTCAGAGATTGGAGGCGACCAAGAAATCAGAGTCTTACGGCCAAGAGCGGGAGAGGTCAGTGTCCCCTGCGCCGCCCCTCCCTTGGCCTCTCCCCTTGGTGTCAAAGTTAACTTATAAATTTGAAATTTCAGGATTTCTCTCCTCCGAGCTCAGAGAAAAGATTTTTTCGTTCTCCCTATAATGATTATTATCTCCCGGAGGTCACCAGACGAATAAACTTCGGAGAAAACATCGTAAAAATGACATATGTAAACGAGAGAGAGAGAGAGAGAGAGAGAGAGAGAGAGAGAGAGAGAGAGAGAGAGAGAGAGAGAGAGAGAGAGAGAGAGAGAGAGAGAGAGAGAGAGAGAGAGAGAGAGAGAGAGAGAGAGAGAGAGAGAGAGAGAGAGAGATAGAGAGAGAGAGAGAGAGAGAGAGAGAGAGAGAGAGAGAGAGAGAGAGAGAGAGAGAGAGAGAGAGAAAACACCTGGCCATCGGCGTGGAAAGAGGCTCAGGTGGTTCCCGTCCACAAGAGGAGCTCCAGGTCTGACCCCAAAAACTACCGGCCCATCTGCTTGCTGTCTGTGGTGGGAAAAGTGTTCGAGAGGGTCGTGGCAGACGTAGTCTGTCGCCACCTCAAGGACAACTACCTCCTCTCGGACCAACAGTATGGGTTCAGACCTGGCCGGTCCACCTCCGATCTTCTGATGCTCCTCACCAAGAACTGGCAGGACGCCCTTGACGACGGCCTGGACACTGTCGTGGTAGCCCTGGACATAGCGGGTGCCTTTGACAGGGTGTGGCACGGAGGTCTCCTTGAAAAACTCCGTGCTAAGGGCATCCAAGGCGACCTCCTTCAGCTCTGGGAGAGAAGGACCCTCCAGGTTGTCGTCAACGGGCAGACGTCCGACTCCTTGCCAGTGGAGGCATCAGTGCCACAGGGCTCAGTGCTAGGGCCAGTTCTGTGGAACATATAATTCAGTGGACGACCTTCTCCGGCAGCTGCCAGCAGTCTCAGCTTACGCTGATGACTGCACTCTCTACCCCAGACAAGACTGTGGGCGAGCTGCTGACGAGGTCAATCAGCAGCTGAAGGTGCTACAGGAGTGGGGTGCCCGCTGGCAGGTGACCTTTGCCCCAGAAAAGACCCAGGCAATGGTGGTCTCTCGATCCCCCACTGCCGAGCCAGCAGTGGAGGGGAAGCTAAGCTTTGGTGGCGTCCCCCTCAAACTCCAGGAATCCGTCAAGATTCTGGGAGTGGAAGTGGATCGAGGGCTACGGTTTGACAGCCACATCAAACACATTGCCCAAAAGACCTCCCACAGAGTCTCCTGCCTGCGAAGGGTGGCCAGCTTCCTCGACAAAAAAAGGAGGCTGTTGCTCTACAAGGCCCAGATACGGCCTTACCTGGAGTACGCTGCCCTCTCTTGGATGTCGTGTGCTGCCTCGCACAGCGGGAGACTCGACGCCATCCAGAGACGGGCACTGCGACTAGTGGATGCGGCAGACCCCCCATCCGGGCAGGAAACTCTCAGCTCCGTCGACTCCTTGGAACACCGCAGGGACGTAGCTGCTCTTGTGGTGTTTCACAAGGCACAAGTGCAGGGAGTGCCACATCTGGTGGGCTTACGCCAACCTCCGAGAGTCACCACGCGGGACACGAGAACGGTGCTATCCCGTGGTGACGCAGTGGAGGTGCCGTGTTCCCGTACCAGCCAGCACCAGCGCACCTTTTCGGGAAGAGTCTGCCGGATGTGGAACATGTTCACGGCCTGTGTACCAAACATCCGGGAGATGAACACCCAAAAAATAAAACTGTCGGCCCACCACTGGAGGGACTCACTCCCCACCCCACTGACACTCGTGGTGGAGCAGTGACACGAGTGTAGTGTGCAGTGCGTTCACATATATTCTGTATTGTATGTTTTTTTTATAGTATATATATTTTTTAATGTTTATGTAGTTATTTTTTATATAGATGTTATTCTGCCCTTTGAATAGGCAGCACACGACAGTGCACCTTTGGGTATGTAAATATTATACATGTGCCTATGTTTAAATAAAATAAATAAATAAAAAGAGAGAGAGAGAGAGAGAGAGAGAGAGAGAGAGAGAGCGTGTGTGTGTGTGTGTGTGTGTGTGTGTGTGTGTGTGTGTTGTGGTAGGTACAAAGTACAATAGCAACGGCCAGATAGTAAATGACAGAACTATTGAGTTTCAGTATCTATGTGATCGTTTAAATATTACCGCTTCACCTATAGCACACGTCTCCGTGGTGTAATGGTTACTATGCCAGGCTACGAATCAAGGTACCCTGGCTCGATCACGAGCTAGACAGACGGTGTGCACGCCACTCAGCTGTTCATCCTGCCATTCTTGCGGGTTGAGAAGTGTACGTTAGCAAAGCAAGGAAAAGTAAACTGTGGTAACCCGGATGCCACATGATGTTTCGTTGTTTTGAAGAAAATAGTGCTCACATACCACAAGCTCAAGAACAAACACGGAGATGAGCCCTGAGGCCATGCGGATTTTAGCGTATGTATCGTAGCCCCTAAGTGGAAGATAGCATAAAGATACTGTGGATTGTATCATGTTAACTGCTTGGAGAAATAGTTAAGTAGAGAATATAAGGAATTAATTGTTTCGTCTTACATCCATATAACGTTTTTCATTCAACTTCATAATGCTTAGTGATTCCAAGATAGGACCATGAGGGTATAAATTGTCTTTCTTGGAATTCTTGTATTGATATTTGCTTATAGGAACTGAATATAACGGCCATTATTTTGTTATTTTTCATTTATAATGCATTTTCTTTGCCACATTATATATTTATATTTACATATGTGCATCCAATATCACTAAATAACCTAATTATACACAAGCATAGTTACCATACTCCTGCAGATCATGTTTCTACCTAAAGGAGCGCTCCGGCAGTTAGACGTGTTTTAAGCTTTGTTCCTTTCGGCAGCTTTACGTTCTTTCTGCTGCTTGACTCAGTAGTTCAACGTGTACAAAGGCAACGGACCTTTGTGCCTCTGACGCTCTATTATTTTCTTTTTCCTCGTACCTGGTGTCTCTAAAATCGATGTCCCGCACCGAGTTAGCAGCATTCTCTAGCTCATCATCGAACAGTCGTTGTGAGTTGCACTTGGCAATTTTTCTTCTGGGCGTCATTCAATCGAACATTACAGCTGGCGCAACGTATTTCCAGCAAAGATACATACATAAAAACTGCAAAACGAAAGAGTTCGTGTTGTAGCAAAACTTGTAAAGGCAAACAAAAATAATCACACGTATTGACAAAACGAAAACAAAATCTTTTGCAACAAACGTATTCGGTAAGTAATCACGTGCACAGCCCGGCTGCCTCACTTCCTATTTTTCCAAGTGTGGCTAAAACAGGGGCGTCGGGCCATTGGCGAGACGCTGAGGTAAATTTGGCAGCGGGCCAGTATGAATAACCGGCTGTGGCGCGCGCCGGGTCGCCTGATGACAGTGAGCAAAGTTTTTAATCACAGCAGGACCTGCGGGGCTCAGGACCACGAGCCGCCGGGCGAAATTATGGAACGTGTGGAGAAAGAGAGCGACAAGAGGGACCTCTGAAAGGAAAAATAAAATGACTGCATTGTGTCTCCGCCGAGGCAAATATCTCACACAGGACGTGGGGTGTTCATTTAAGCCAGTAGATTTGTATCCATCTGTATTTCCTTCTATTGCCCTCTCTTTGTCGCTATCAGCAATGCCTCTCTCACTTTCAGGGGTGTCTCTTTCTCCCTCTATTTCGCATCAAGTCGTCTGGAAGAGAACGGCGCCTTAAGAACCCTAGACTACTCGGAGTTAGAGGTCGTAAGAAGGTCATTACGGTCTTTATAGCCATTATCCTCACCTGAACGTTCATGACGGCAGTGTCCTCCACCAGCAGGACGAACCTCTGTGTTGGCTGCGAGATGAAGTGAAGCTGCGGCGGCGGAGGCGGGGCGGGGCTGGGACTCCTGGGGGAAAAAATAGAGACATTAGCAGCTGCTGGGATATGATGGGGAGCCTTGCAGACGCTCACTCTCTCACCCCTCCTACACTAAAACAGCACGAAGGCCTTAATACATGAATTCCCTATACAAACAAAGACTAAACGCCCACGAGTAAAGGGTAAGGGCGCAGGAGTCATACCAAACCATCATACGTGCACGGACCCAAACGCATCCCCCCTCCGACCAACTTATAATAAAGGAATAGTTGTGGAACATTCTACACTGTGCCACTGACCCTTCCCAACTTGCTGTATACCTTACATGAACCTAAGAGTTTAATTAGAGACGAAGGTGAAGAAACGCTGAGGAGAAAGAATAAACTATACACATGAGATACACGAATGGTTATATTATTTTTTTTGTTATATTTTACCGGCGATAATGTCAACAATCATTTCATTTCAAATTATGACATAAAAGCTAACATCAACTCAGACCACTTTAAATGATGACACATTGGAATGATTCTTTTTTTCCGTTTCGACCGCTACAGAAGAGATTTCGAACTATTAATTACAAATAGAGTATGGGATGTTTACATCAGACAGAAGATGATACCAGCCGAGACACTGGTAACGCTTTTGGGTGACTTTATTAACTCCCCCTCACCCTCAAATAGAAAAACCAAAGCACCAAACAGACACCATGTATAAACTTTCTAAACACTGAACATCAGCCGAAACATCTTTAACTGTGGCAGATTTATAATGCCAAAAGTTTCCCTCCTCCGTTGTTACTCAATGACCTCGACACCCTTCACAAACTTCTCCCACGCTTCATTGCTCGTCGCAGAAGGGAAATATCATACTGATATCGTTAATATGCAAACGTGCGGTGTGCCACCATCATTCCCTCCTCAAACACACCTACGCAGCTTACCAGCTTCCTCTTTATTGTTTGAAATATCAAACACGTAAAATTATACACCTGATCACCTCCATTAATTCCAACGTTAGCATGCTAATTACACACATGATCACTTACTCTACACATCTTTCACACCCCTTACACGCCTGAAGACCATTACCACACACCTCTCCCCCCGAAGCAACAATGCATGCATATTATGTGACAATGAGCATCTGAGACTACTTTGTCGAGCGTCCGTGTCTCTCTCTATACCATTTACTGATTTTATTCATCAATTGCAATAAATAAGTGGAAGTAACGTTTTCGAGGAGTAATCGGTGGCACCTCATGAGCCTTAATGTTGGCAGTGTTAGGTCCTTTATCTGAGGGTGACTTAGGAGCTGCAATCATCGGCCTAAGAAAAAAATAAAAATAAACCACCATTCCTGCAAGTTGCAAACAACAATAAAAAGGAAAAGGTCTAACAGGAGAAACAAAAAAACATTAGTCATCAGTGCCACGGAACCCAAAAAGAAAACAAAGTAAAATGGCAGGATGGCAGAACGAGTGTAACCGTATCCCACAAAAGGAGAGACGCGCATATTTATTCACGGTGGAAAAAATGAAGCAAAAAATGCATCGGCAACGTGTGTGTGGCATACGTAAAGCAGGAAGCAGGTGGGGAACACGTTTAGGTGGTGGTGGCGGTGGTGGAGGTGCGGTGTGGCGGGAGATACGTAAGCCACGCACACAGGAAATTTATTGAGGGGAAATATGAAAGCGCACAGGAGGGTGCTTGTCGCAGTGCTAGGTCCGGGGGGAATGGAATAGGTAGGTAGGGGGAGGCGCGGGGAATAGGAAGGGGTAAGGAGAGAAAAATTGGAAAGGGGGTGGAGCAGGGAAGGAGAGGTGGCGTGAAAAGGAAAAAAGGTGTGATAAAGGGAAGGGACGGGAACACGACGGCTGTATGCACGGCTTAGTGAGCGATGGCAGGTTAAGGTGATGGGCAGCAGGTGTGTGTGTGTGTGTGTGTGTGTGTGTGTGTGTGTGTGTGTGTGTGTGTGTGTGTGTGTGTGTGTGTGTGTGTGTGTGTGTGTGTGTGTGTGTGTGTGTGTGTGTGTGTGTGGGTGGGTGGGTGGGTGGGTGGGTGCGCGCGCGCGCGCGTATGTCTGTGTGTGCATTCTTTGGGGGAGCTGTCTATGTTTGGCAGTGCTAAGCCACTTGGGCAGAGGTTGGTAAAAGGAGAATGTTAAAAAAACAACAATACAGGCTTATGGACCTGATGGAGTGCATAATATTGTCCTTAAAAACCATACTTCCGTGTTACACTCGTTTATCTCTGCCTTTCAACATCTAACTTTCCCTCCTGCTATAAGTACGTACAACTACATACAGCCTGTGCCTAAGACGGATGACTTCTCTAATCCTTCACACTGCCGTCCTATAGCTTTACTTTCTTGCCTCTTTATGGCTTTTGAAACAGCACGTAAAAATAAATGTTTTGAGCATTCAGCACCTTCTGACTTTCTCTCAGATCGCCGGAAAGGGTTCCGCAAAGGGCGTTCTACTGGTGATCATCTAGTTTTTCCAAATGACTCCTGGTCATCTTCTCTTAGCCGTTTCGGAGAAACTTTTCCGATTTCTGTTCTCATATCTCCTCTCTAACTAAATCAGCTTCCTTGAGGTTAATCTGTATCATCTCCAACATTTTTTCTCTTCACATATGCTGTCCAAATAAAGGGGCCTTGTCTGTCCCTGTATGGAGTATGCATCTCATGTGTGGGGGGCCTCCACACACACAGCCCTTTTGAAAAGAACAGAGTATATATATATATATATATATATATATATATATATATATATATATATATATATATATATATATATATATATATATATATATATATATATATATATATATATATATATATATATATATATATATATATATATATATATATATATATATATATATATATATATATATATATATATATATCTGACGTAAGTCTCATCCTGGAGGAGTGCCGGGGCACGTGCTTTAATCTCCGGCAGCATGCTTCCTCTTTCTGGAGCAGCGCGTCATGCCCTCTCAGTAACATTTCCCATTTGCACTTAGCTTTGCATTGCGCCCCTCGGCCCCTTCCCGCCCCACGCCGCGCCTATTCATTCAGGACGGCAACAAATAAAGCTTGAGGGGAGACAATTCGGCCCGAGATGTGGCGCTGAAGTGGCTCCTCAGCGCGGCCTTTAGTGAGTCATAACCCTAGTCATGACCAAGCCGCCGCGGCTCTCTCAATGCACCCGAGGTCTTATCCCTCCCTCGCGCCGCCGCCCCGCCTCAACCACACTCCCTAAACGGCCCTCTATCCTGCTTCATGGCTCTCCTTCCCTCCCTCCCTCTACCATGTCTCTTTCCTGGGGCACGTCCGCTCTTACAGCATTCAAATCTTAACAGGGAAGAACACACTCCGGTAGCCCAGCGGCGTGGAGGTTGGAGGGCTGAGTGTTTGGCTCTGTCTATCTGACTTGCTGGGCACTGAGGTGCTTATGTGAGTGTTCTGAAACTCAAGTAAAATATATCTCTATGTGTCTGGCTGGCTCCCCGAAATAATTGACATGAAATATGTACTAACGCATCGCTAACCAACGATACAATACGTCAAATGAATTTGCTGTTGCATGCATGGGGGAAAACACGCTTTGAGCCTGACTGCAATTCTTGATTCATATTAAATGTTTCAAAAGTCCTGGTTCTAATGAAAATATCTCATTGAAAACACACACACACACACACACACACACACACACACACACTCACTCACTCACACGCAAACCCTCCCATTCACCCACCCTAACACCTAGCCACACATGTGTATACACACACACACACACACACACACAAACAAACAAACAAACAAACAAACACATCGAATTTCAGTATTCGTATGAAAAAAAACTAATTCTGATACGGGAAGAAGAGAGCTTTTTAAGCGCAAAATAATGTCGACAACGTCTCTCCGTTTTTTTCCGGGTGATGTTTTATATATGGAGCAGCGCTCTGCGAAACAAAAACTGCAGCATACCAAAGTAAATTAAAAAGAAAAGAAAGAATGTTGCCTTTTAGAATTCAATGAATTTAGTATGAATACTTTCGTTTTGAGCATGTTTGGGTGCATGCGCTTATCTATATATATATATATATATATATATATATATATATATATATATATATATATATATATATATATATATATATATATATATATATATATATATATATATATATATATATATATATATATATATATATATATATATATATATATATATATATATATATATATATATATATATATATATATATATATATATATATATATATATATATATATATATATAAAGGTCTCCACATTCCAGTGTTATTACAATGTTATATAGTCAATATCTTTTTTTGCATCAGCTTCTAAAATATTTAATAATAGTTCAACAAAAGTCACAAAGAAATACTCAGTCAATCCTACGATGACGTTGTCCATATAACACACTAAATCAAACTAACAGTCGAATTAGGAGACCTTGGTTTTACCATAACAACGCAGACATTCGATTTTTATTTCTTACTGAACAAGTTAATGTTCCATCTCCTCACCAACCTTTCACCGTGGCCAGCGCCGCAAAAACAAGCACACAAATTGATAAACAACCTGGAAACCGAGATATTCCACCGCCAACACGACAGGGGCAGCAGCAGCGGCGGCTCTGGTCCTATCACAACCACGCGCCGATGATCCTGCTGTGCACGTAAATTACTCGCGACCCACGCACCAACAACACACTGATAAACAACCGAATAAAACTGGCAGGATTTTTTTGTTCAGTGCAAACAATTGCAAATATAATAAAACTAAAAATACGCATCCATGTTCATCACAATATATTTACCAGCTGGTCCATCCGCCTCAAAAAAGGAAAACAAATACAAAACAGAATAAAAGGACGCAAATATTATAATAAAGAACGAATGACTGTTGTTTTGCCTTTGTTTAGCGGCGGCAACAGAAGTGCGAAATGTTGGCGGGATAAAATGAAGGGAATGTGAAGCGATGTTTGGTGCAGCCTCCGCGTTTACATCTTTACCCTTTGTTGCAGGGGGGAGTTCGTTTTGCGGCGAAGGTGAGAATGTAGAATGTGAATGACAGTGACGATGATGTGGCGGGGATTCAGTGATGGTGATGATATTGTGGAGGTGACGATGATGACGATGGTGATGATAATGATGATGAAGATGAGGAAGGGGAGGAAGAGGAGAAGGACGAGTGGGACAATGACGACGACGAGGACGATTGCGAGGACGAGGTCGGCAAGAAAAACATGGACTAGGACGAGAACAAGGACGAGGACGAGGTCGAGAACAAGGAGGAGGAGGAGGAGGAGGAGGAAGATACTTGCAGTAGTTAATCGTAGACGGTAAGGTGAGTACACACCATATGCGTTTTTTATGAATTTGTGGTAAATTTTAGCTTTCCTCCTTTTCATTTTGTTTTAACTGAACAGAGCAGCTTTTTGCCTCTCCTTCATCAGCGTGTTAGGTAGTGTTTAGCGACTCCCACTCGTTGTAAGTAATAATAGAAAGGTTAGTTATTCCGATACATTTTTCCATGATTCAGTTCCAAGAATAGTGTATGAGACACCTTTCTCGGATGAACTCACCCTCTGACCGCTTCACTTTACCTTCTGCTGTGCGTGTGTCATACAGGTATTTTTACATATAAGTCATGTCAGATTGTATTAAAGAACAATTCCAAGCTAGATAGCAAAGACTAAATGATGAAGTCGGGCACAACAAGCCAGGGGAGGTAGACCATTGTGCTCTTAAGTACTGAATAGTAGATACAAGAATGTGTATAAAAATAGAAATATTAATACTAATACTAATACTAATAATAAAAGAAGAATGAAGAGAAGTAGAAGGAAGTTAAAGAGCAGTAGTAAGAGGAGGTAGTAAGGAGTAGGAGTAAGGAGTAAGGAGGTATAGTAATGAGGTAAAAGGAGCAGTAGTAAAAAGACGAGGACGAGGACGAGGAGGAGGAGGAGGAGGAGGAAAGAGAAGACGAGGAGGAGGAATGGAGAGGCAGAAACAAAGGGCGCAGAGATGAAAAGAGTGAGGGAGGATGAAATAAGTTTTCCCGCGGTGCAAAAGAAGCCTCATTAGTAACTGGGGTATAAACACGGGGCGGCGGTGGAGTGTCGTGCTGGCGGTTACGGTGGAAGGGGTTATGGCACTTTGGCTGCGGCGGCGACATCAGTGGCTATCCAACGTGGTGGTTTTGGCTAGGGTGGCGGCGGTGCTGCGGTTACGGTGGCGGCGGTGTTGGCTACGATGGCTTTGGTGTTGATTATGGTGGGGTCGGTGGTGGTGGGGTGGTGGTGGTGGGGCGGTTGTGACGATGGTGTAGGGTACGGTAGCGGCGGTGTTGGCTACGGTGCCGGCGGTGTTGGCTACGATGGCGGCGGTGTTGTCTACGGTGGCGGCGGTGTTGTCTACGGTGGCGACGGTATTGGCTACGGTGGCGGCGGTGTTGTCTACGGTGGCGGTGGTGTTAGCTAAGGTGGCGGCGGTGTTGTCTACGGTGGCGGCGGTGTTGTCTACGGTGGCGACGGTGTTGTCTACGGTGGCGGCAGTGTTGGCTACGGTGGCGAAGGTGTTGTCTACGATGGCAACGGTGTTGTCTACGGTGGCGACGGTATTGTCTACAGTGGCGGCGGTGTTGTCTTCGGTGGCGACGGTATTGGCTACAGTGGCGGCGGTGTTGTCTACGGTGGCGACGGTATTGGCTACAGTGGCGGCGGTGTTGTCTTCGGTGGCGACGGTATTGGCTACAGTGGCGGCGGTGTTGTCTACGGTGGCGGCGGTGTTGTCTATACGGTGGCGACGGTATTGGCTACGGTGGCGGCGGTGTTGTCTACGGTGGCGACGGTGTTGTCTACGGTGGCGACGGTATTGGCTACGGTGGCGACGGTGTTGTCTACGGTGGCGACGGTATTGGGTACGGTGGCGGCGGTGTTGTCTACGGTGGCGACGGTTTTGTGTATGGTGGCGACGGCATTGGCTACGGTGGCGGCGGTGTTGTCTACGGTAGCGACGGTGTTGTCTACTGTGGCGACGGTATTGGGTACGGTGACGGCGGTGTTGTCTACGGTGGCGGCGGTGTTGTCTACGGTGGCGGCAGTGTTGTCTACGGTGGCGACGGTGTTGTCTACGGTGGCGGCTGTATTGGCTACGATGGCGGCGGTGTTGTCTACGGTGGCGACGGTGTTGGCTACGGTGGCGGCTGTATTGGCTACGATGGCGGCATTGTTGGCTACGGTGGCGACGGTGTTGGCTACGGTGGCGACGGTATTGGCTACGGTTGCGGCGGTGTTGTCTACGGTGGCGACGGTGTTGGCTACGGTGGCGGCTGTATTGGCTACAATGGCGGCGGTGTTGGCTACAGTGGCGACGGTATTGGCTACGGTAGCGGCGGTGTTGTCCACGGTGCCGACGGTATTGGCTACGGTGGCGGCTGTATTGGCTACGATGGCGGCGGTGTTGGCTAAGGTGGCGGCGGTGTTGGCTACGGTGGCGGCTGCATTGGCTACGATGGCGGCGGTGTTGGCTACGGTGGCGACGGTGTTGGCTACGGTGGCGGCGGTGTTGGCTACGGTGGCGGCGGTGTTGGCTACGGTGGCGGCGGTGTTGGCTACGGTGGCGACGGTGTTAGCTAAGGTCGCGGCGGTGTTGGCTACTGTGGCGGCGGTGTTGGCTACGGTGGCGGCGGTGTTGGCTACGTTGGCGGTGTTGGGTAAGGTGGCGGCGGTGTTGGCTACGGTGGGGGCGGTGTTGGCTAAGGTCGCGGCGGTGTTGGCTACGGTGGCGGCGGTGTTGGCTACGGTGGCGGTGGTGTTGGCTACGGTGGCGGCGGTGTTGGCTACGGTGGCGGCGGTGTTGGCTACGGTGGCGGCGGTGTTGGCTACGGTGGCGGCGGTGTTGGCTACGGTGGCGGTGGTGTTGGGTAAGGTGGCGGCGGTGTTGTCTACGGTGGAGTCGGTGTTGGCTACGGTGGCGGCGGTGTTGGCTACGGTGGCGGTGGTGTTGGCTACGGTGGCGGCGGTGTTGGCTACGGTGGCGGCGGTGTTGGCTACGGTGGCGGCGGTGTTGGCTACGGTGGCGGCGGTGTTGGCTACGGTGGCGACGGTGTTAGCTACGGTCGCGGCGGTGTTGGCTACGGTGGCGGCGGTGTTGGCTACGGTGGCGACGGTGTTGGCTACGATGGCGGCGGTGTTGGGTAAGGTGGCGGCGGTGTTGGCTACGGTGGCGGCGGTGTTGGCTACGGTCGCGGCGGTGTTGGCTACGGTGGCGGCGGTGTTGGCTACGGTGGCGGTGGTGTTGGCTACGGTGGCGGCGGTGTTGGCTACGGTGGCGGCGGTGTTGGCTACGGTGGCGGTGGTGTTGGCTACGGTGGCGGTGGTGCTGGCTAAGGTGGCGGCGGTGTTGGCTACGGTGGCGGCGGTGTTGGCTACGGTGGCGGTGGTGTTGGCTACGGTGGCGGTGGTGTTGGCTACGGTGGCGGTGGTGTTGGCTACGGTGGCGGTGGTGTTGGCTACGGTGGCGGTGGTGTTGGCTACGGTGGCGGTGGTGTTGGCTACGGTGGCGGTGGTGTTGGCTACGGTGGCGGCGGTGTTGGCTACGGTGGCGGTGGTGTTGGCTACGGTGGCGGTGGTGTTGGCTACGGTGGCGGCGGTGTTGGCTACGGTGGCGGTGGTGTTGGCTACGGTGGCGGTGGTGTTGGCTACGGTGGCGGTGGTGTTGGCTAAGGTGGCGGCGGTGTTGGCTACGGTGGCGGCGGTGTTGGCTACGGTGGCGGAGGTGTTGGCTACGGTGGCGGTGGTGTTGGCTAAGGTGGCGGCGGTGTTGGCTACGGTGGCGGCGGTGTTGGCTACGGTGGCGGTGGTGTTGGCTACGGTGGCGGCGGTGTTGGCTACGGTGGCGGTGGTGTTGGCTACGGTGGCGGAGGTGTTGGCTACGGTGGCGGCGGTGTTGGCTACGGTGGCGGCGGTGTTGGCTACGGTGGCGGCGGTGTTGGCTACGGTGGCGGCGGTGTTGGCTACGGTGGCGGCGGTGTTGGCTACGGTGGCGGTGGTGTTGGCTACGGTGGCGGCGGTGTTGGCTACGGTGGCGGCGGTGTTGGCTACGGTGGCGGTGGTGTTGGCTACGGTGGCGGCGGTGTTGGCTACGGTGGCGGCGGTGTTGGCTACGGTGGCGGCGGTGTTGGCTACGGTGGCGGCGGTGTTGGCTACGGTGGCGGCGGTGTTGGCTACGGTGGCGGCGGTGTTGGCTACGGTGGCGGCGGTATTGTCTACAGTGTTGGCTAAGGTGGCGGCGGTGTTGGCTACGGTGGCGGCGGTGTTGGCTAAGGTGGCGGCGGTGTTGGCTACGGTGGCGGCGGTGTTGGCTAAGGTGGCGGCGGTGTTGGCTACGGTGGCGGCGGTGTTGGCTAAGGTGGCGGCGGTGTTGGCTACGGTGGCGGCGGTGTTGGCTAAGGTGGCGGCGGTGTTGGCTACGGTGGCGGCGGTGTTGGCTAAGGTGGCGGCGGTGTTGGCTACGGTGGCGGCGTAGTTGGAAACGGTGGCGGCGGTGTTGGCTAAGGTGGCGGCGGTGTTGGCTACGGTGGCGGCGGTGTTGGCTAAGGTGGCGGCGGTGTTGGCTACGGTGGCGGCGGTGTTGGCTAAGGTGGCGGCGGTGTTGGCTACGGTGGCGGCAGTGTTGGCTAAGGTGGCGGCGGTGTTGGCTACGGTGGCGGCAGTGTTGGCTAAGGTGGCGGCGGTGTTGGCTACGGTGGCGGCGGTGT
>NC_066525.1:11536684-11546684 GCF_024679095.1 Eriocheir sinensis
TGGCACAAGTCTTTGCTTTCCAAACTGCCCTCTTTCGGATTCTATCCTTCTCTCTGTTCCTTTATCTCCAGTTTCCTCTCCAGCCGCTCTATCTCTGCGGTGGTAGACGGTCACTGTTATTCACCTAAACCTATCAGCAGTGGTGTTCCACAGGGCTCTGTCCTATCACCCACTCTCTTCCTGTTATTCATCAATGATCTTCTTTCCATAACAAACTGTCCTGTCCACTCATACGCCGACGACTCCACTCTGCATTATTCAACTTCTTTCAAAAGAAGGTCATCTCAACAGGAAGTACACGACTCCAGACTGGAAGCTGCAAAACGCTTAACCTCAGACCTTGCTATCATTTCCGATTGGGGCAGAAGGAACCTTGTGTCCTTCAGTGCCTCAAAAACTCAATTTCTCCACCTATCAATTCGACACAATCTTCCAAACAACTATCCCCTATTCCTCGACAACACTCAGCTCTCACCTTCTTCAACACTAAATATCCTCAGTCTATCCTTAACTCAAAATCTCAATTGGAAACTTCACATCTCCTCTCTCGCTAAATCAGCATCCTCTAGGTTGGGCGTTCTGTATCGTCTCCACCAGTTCTTCTCCCCCGCACAGTTGCTATCCATATACAAGGGCCTTGTCCGCCTTCGTATGGAGTATGCATCTCACGTGTGGGGAGGCTCCACTCACACAGCTCTTCTGGACAGAGTGGAGTCTAAGGCTGTTCGTCTCATCAGCTCTCCTCATCCTACTGATAGTCTTCCACCTCTAAAATTCCGCCGCGATATTGCCTCTCTTTCTTTCTTCTATCGCTATTTTCACGCTGACTGCTCTTCTGAACTTGCTAACTGCCTTCCCGCGGCCAAGCTGCACACGACTTTCTACTCATTCTCATCCCTATACTGTCTAAACCCCTTATGCAAGAGTTAACCAGCATCTTCACTCTTTCATCCCTCACGCTGGTAAACTCTGGAACAATCTTCCTTCATCTGTATTTCCTCTTGCCTACGACTTGAACTCTTTCAAGAGGAGGGTATCAGGACACCACTCCTCCCGAGATTGACCTCTCTTTTGGCCACCTCTTTTGATTCTTTTTATAGGAGCAGCGAGTAGCGGTTTCTTTTTGTTATTGTTTCCTTTTTTTGTGCCCTTGAGTTGTCCCCTTTGCTGTAAAAAAAAAAAAAAAAAATTGTCCAAATATTTCAGCCTGTTCTCTTTTCCCTGCATCTCTTATCAAGAAGGAAACTGTGGTCGCAGAAGTGAAGTATATTAACAGATTCATTCAAGTGTTGTAAATCAGAATCGTAATAATTTCCCAGAAAAATAATTTTCTTGTTATACCCTCATGTACAATTTCTATTCTCACATTTATGCAAAATAAATTCTTTAACATATAATTTTCCCTTAACAAAGAAGCCAGGAAAAAATAGACTGCATGAGGGAAAAAATTGCTCATATAATATTCGTATTCAATATTATTTCGTAATTGCTTGCAAACCCTAATTTGAGGTGTGGCCGTGGAATGTACAGCATTTTTCCTCCCGTTTCACATTTTCTTTCTGAATGGAACTAAAAGTAACGTGACCTGGTTTCCATAATTTATTAAAAAACTTTCCCACTTTAAAATTTTCTGAGTTCAGTTTCCATATATTAGGCGGCGATTCAGCGGCAAAAATGCATAAAACAAGCTTAAGAAAGTGTGTTTTTGACTCATGAGGGTGACATAATAACAAGGACATGATAAAAAGGGTGGTGTTTGTGTATGATTTTCAACACTACGATGCCTTGATTTCCTTTCAGAATTATGGCGTGTCTGTGTGGATAGAATGAACAGCGAAGAGACACACTCTTGCAACACACACTCTTGCAACAACGATCACGACCGATAGTAGTTTGGCAGATACTGGATTTAAATTGCCCCCTTCTCACATACAGTCTCCTTTTCCCTTATTGAGGCATCAAGTTGCTCATTTTTTATCCTATTATATATATATATATATATATATATATATATATATATATATATATATATATATATATATATATATATATATATATATATATATATATATATATATATATATATTCGTCCAAAGAAGTCTGGTGGAGGCGTGGCGGTGCTGTGTCTGGTTGATTACCTTGCAGTGAAGCAACAAGTCAGCCGCCGGATACGCCTCGGTAGTGTTATGATTAAGGAAATGATGAAGGCCCCCGCAGCGCCACACACTTAGGCGTATAATAGATGAAACGTGTCTGACATCACATCTGCATAACAGTTCGCGGACTGTAATTTGCACGTCGTCCGTCAAAGCGGTAAATATTCGTGTAATCCCCCCCCAAAAAAAATCAAGATAAAAGTATTGCTTATTGCAGGAAATACGCGTATTCCTCAACAACTTTTTTTCACCATTTCTTTATTTTCAATGTGTCATAAATAAATACAAAAAGCAAAATGTGGTAAGTTACCCAAACTTTTAATGAGCTTCGAGAAAATATATCTATAGACTCGGAGATGATTTGGTACCTAAACATCCAATAATACGGCATTGTTAGAGTTCCTCTGTTTAGATGTATTCCTTAACTTGGTTGATGTAATTCGTGTCCTGAGTATATAATCTCCTGTGCATGGCGTCAGGTGGAGATGGATTGGGTGATGGTTTTGTACGGTATATTACCAACTCTTTTAACTCTGGCAGTGTGAGAGGGAAGTGACTGGCACGGAGGAGGGACGGAGCACGTAAAGTGGAAGTGCCTGACATGCAACACTCACAGGGTAGAGTGGAGGGGCGTGACCAGGGACGGGGAATAGGTGGAAATGGGAAGCAGAGGGAGTGTGAGGTGATTGGTAGATCAAAGGCTGGAAAAAATGTTGAACTCAATAATAAAAGAAAGACGGTCAGCCCTCCAAGGGTTGAAGGGTCTGACTAGGCGTCCATTACGACATACAGGAAGGAGAGTGGCCATCAGCACCACGTCCTACCCCACAACAGCTCCTTTACTCGCGTTTTTATTATCTACTCTATTCTTTTCTTTAATGCTCCTCCTGCTGCTCTCCTCTTTTTTGTGTCTCTACAACTCGTCTTTTTGCTTTAAGTCTATTCATTTTTATTCGGTGAAACATTCCAACCCTCCTTTTCTCCCTTCCTTTCTGGCTACTTCCCTCCCTACCTAACTGCTTGTCTGCCTGCCTCCTTCCCTCCCTCCCTCCCTGTCTCCCTCGCTCTCTGTCTCCCTTCCTCCCTCCCAGCCCTCTCCCTCCTTCCCTCCCTCCCAACGCCCATTTGTTCCTCTCAACTTGCATGCATTTTCCACCCCAACTTAAGTCGCAACACGAGGGGAGTTTTCGAAAATAAATGTTTTCTTTATATTCCACGTAAATCTTCCAAATTGGAAAAACATTATCTTATCCAGCAAAGACCCTTTCATGGCGCATGAATTTCATACCTGTCGAAGCGGGACTATTTTTCCCGGTCGCACCTGTTCGGGCAAGGTTATTTATGGCTGGCGCACGGGCCCGTACCCCGCCTTCCTTGCCTCCTACCCAGAACATTTGCGCTTCAGGTGTACTCCTGTGCATCTCATAAAAACCTGCCTACGCAACCTCGCTTACTTATTGCACACTTTCAATAGCCGTAGTGTTTTATTTTTCGCGTACAGACACCTGCTCGGTATGCCAAAGTCTTTGCTCACAGTGAGAACTCCATATTTCCGGCCATAAGGCAAAAATATCACTTCTTCATCATACGTTAGAATAAGTATATTGATCGAGATAATATAGCACTCATTATAACGGTGGCAGACTAACAACCCTAGTGAAATATAGCGGAGCAAGCAGAGCAAATATATAGCATTACGTATACAAATATTTGGTACAACATAGTTTCGACCAACGCCAATTTTCGACAATTATGTAGACTAAGTATTAAATAATTACCTATTGACCCCCTACAGATAATTAAGTTGAAAATTTCATTTAGCGATCAAGGGCCAGAGAGTCATGAAACTGTAAAACAGTTCAGGCGGAACACGCACATCAGGTAACACAAAGCAATTTGGGCTAATTATCCTGATGAATCCATTAACGTGCGGCAATGACCCTTGAGCCTCATCAAATCAATAATTCTTTGCCATTAAACCGAGAAAAAAAACGTGTAGATGAAGGTCCCGCGTGTCGTGTTGACTTTCATAGGTTTATGGATATTTAGTGACAGCGGGGATGGCAAAAAAAAATAATGAGGTCACGCTCCTGTTTCCGGCAATGCAAAACTAGTAAAACAAACACCGGAAGTAAAACACATCAACAAACAAGAGATGAATAATGTCTTTAATTAAGAAGCACATAAAACGGTAGTCACTATGAGAAAGTAATGGCCAGGATATAATTGCGGACTAGCACGCGTTGTTTGACCATTCACGCTGCAGTTGCTACTGTTCCCTCTAGTTGCCGAAGCACAGCGGGGCATAGCTACGAACACAGACAGAATGACACGCATCCTCAGCACTGCACAGGGGAGTAAGTATGCACGAAGGGAAAAAATGCAGTGTGTGTGATGCAAATTCAACGTTTCAAGTAAGAGAGACCGCGGCGAGACAAGCATCACGGAAGACGTGACGCCGCGTTGCTCCCAGCGTGGCAGACCCAATATTGACACGCCTGAGTCACGGTCTGCCGGAGGAGGGGAAGAAAAGATACACAGCATGGCGCTCATGCGGGGGAAGAGCTCCACACACGCTCCTCCGACACCTCGATGCTGAAGCTCCGTCAAACATCCGCAGGAAAGAGGTGGAGGAGGGAATGGAGGAGTTGAAAGAAAGGAAGGAGGAGGAGGAGAAGGAGGAGGAGGAGGAGGAGGAGGAGGAGGAGGAGGAAGGAAAAGAAGCCAATCCTGGAAGAGGAGGAGGAGGAGGAGGAGGAGAAGGAGGAGGAGGAGGAGAAGGAGGAGGAGGAGAAGGAGGAGGAGGAGGTGGAGGAGGAGGCGCAAGAGGTGAAGAAGCAGGAGGAAGCACACAAGGAGACTGATAATATTCACATCATACGTAAGGCAACACACCAAAAATATGGACGTGATACTCTGAGGTTTCTGGGGGGATGAGGGAACGAGGGCGGGAGGAAGGAGGACGAGGCTGGGGCTTATGGGAGCCACGAGTATCAATATTCAGTGTCTGCCTCGTCATGAATACCAAGGGGCGTCACTCCCTCTCGCGGCGCCTCGAGATGACTACCTCCCCCCTCGCGGGACGCCACAAGCAAACACAAGACTGGCTATGAACCTTGTCAGCCAGCCAGGACAAGATGCGACGCCCCTTTGATCTCCTTCGCTTTATGATATTTATTGTTATTTTTCTTTTACAAGTTTTAAAAGTTATCTTATTGGTTTTGCCGAAAATTACCCGCAAAAGTGCTGGTGTGTTTTGGTTAGTGTCAAGGTTACTGTACTGTGTCTTAATAGTTATCATACTGTTGCAAATATTTTTTCCAGCAATCCCAAACCTTCAAATATGTACATTTTAAGGTGCCAACTCATCATTTACGTAGAGTACACTTGGAATAGACATTTGTAAAAGGGGCGGAACATATATGTGGCTTATGAGATATCAGAAGGTTTCGAAAATAGGAATTGCAACAGGTATCATCGAAGTGTGTCACCCTGAGAATGATTAAAACAATTCTTTTATTCCTATACAATCCATGCAAAAGTTTCCTTCATGATTACAATCTAGTGACTTTGTCCTTTCCACGTAATCCTCAGCAGCACGTTACTACCGCCCGGCGTGGTAATAGGTCAGTACTGCGGATGTGACGGTGGGGTAGAGTTTGCAACGCCTCGGTACAATCCGTGGGAAATGACACGTTCTGGTTTCACTTGGGGACAGCCAAATTACATCGGCCTCAGAGAAGTGCCAAAGCCTCTTTGTCTCTTTCCTTCTGTCTGTCTGCATCTCTCTCTCTCTCTCTCTCTCTCTCTCCGAGGTACACGACTGAACGAATCCTTAGATAAATACATATATTAGAGACACTTTTTGTTGCTGAAGAAAATTTTGGTGGAAAATATCAATTTAAAGGACGGAAAGGAAGAAGGAAATGGGGAAAAGCCTTGAGGGAGAAAGGAAAGAATAATGAAAGAGAGGAGGAAGAGAGGAAGTGAATGGAGGAAGGGAGGGAAGGAGGGAGGTATCCGTAGGTACTCCTTAATTAACAATAGCTGTTTACTACTATTTTGAAAGTTGTGAAGGTTCAAGCAGCATGGAGCATATTTCCTGTATCAGAAAACACAATAATTCCTCTACGAGTGCGGCCACCACTATTCTAGGAGGACACGTACAGACGTGAAAAAGAGTATATCCCGATATGATGTATGGGGCATAATGTATCTTTTTTTTTACTTAACTTTAGTTAATACGCCGCTCTAGCTTAGTAGGCGCCTCCGTGGTGTAGTGGCTAGCACTCCTACCTACGAATCCGCGGGCCCTGGTTCGAATGGCGCCCTGGGAGGCCAGCGCGCAGCCCACCCAGTTTTTCACCCTCTCTTTCGGGCAGATCGATAATTCAATACCTGGGGAAACCTGAGGAAGGTAGCTGCGGTAACCCAGACGTTGAACTGTGTCCCGGGGTAATGGGTTCGCATTCATTACTGCCTCAAGGGCTAAGGAGACGGAGCTGAGCACCACAGCGAGGCGCGGCTATAGCGTTTGTTCCCAACTTTACCTTTGTAGCTTAGCGGATGAGATTATTGTAATGTTAGAACGCGAAAGCAGTTTACCCGCAACAAGTGTAGCTCTAACACAGTGAGGACAACGAGGAGTGGCGGGACGAGGTGAGGTGGAGGGGAGGCGTGCCGGGCGGGCATTTTAGGACGTGGTGGTGGTGGTGGTGGTAGTGTTGGTGGTGCCGCAGCTCCTCACGACCCTTGTTTACAGCTTAATAACGCCAGCGAGAGATTTTCAAGGGATACCCGCAGAGCCCTGGGCTATGGTGTAATACGCGGGAATATCGGCGCACTAAGTAAGCCTAAAAATCGTACGTGTTAGCGCCACAATAACCCGTCAGATTAGACCTCTCCCGCGGGTGGGTAATTTGATGTGCGACCAACATTATACGATAATATGGAGAGACGGAGTGAATTAGCATTCATAACACTTGGCAACAGCCCCTTTATTGGCCCTAGACGCCGGTGTTCCTCCGTTATGGAAGGTGCTTATGCCCCTTTTTCACGTGTTCCGCTTCATTATTGTTAGAATCACCGCTTTTACGAGGACCAATTGACGTAGTTACTCAGGGCAACGCCACACAAAACACAGTTTGTACTTACTGCGTCTTGAAATTTACGATTACGATTAAATCTAAGGACAAAATTTTATATGAAGAGCTAAACTTTAATCGATATGGCTAAAAAAGGCTGGCAAGGACGATTGGGCTTAAATTGTTAAACAGCAATTATCATAGCAGAGACAGCAGCAGAAGTAGAAGGGCAGCAGAAGCTGCAGAGTAATTACATAATTATTAGTGGTAGTAGTAGTAGCAGTAGTACTAGTAGTACTAGTAGTAGCAGTAGTTGTAGTAGTTGAACTAGTAGTAGTAGTAGCAGTAGCAGTAGTAGTAGTAGTAGTAGTATATGTATATATGCAACACACACACCTTTTCCCAAAATTCAAAATTCAAAATGGCTAACAAAAACACCGCCTCGGAGTCCCCGCCTGGGGAGGTGGGGACCATAAATTACCCCAACTTGAGAGGTGTCCTGATAACTCCTCGAACCTCCTACTTATCAATTTCTGCAATATTCGCGGTCTTCGTTCTAATTTTCATTCTGTGGAACACCATCTCTTCTCCTCTAAACCTCACCTTCTCTTCCTCACCGAAACACAGGTTTCTGAGGCTACTGACAGCAACCTCTACTCTGTTCCCTCCTACTTTCTCTATCCTAAATTTCAATCTAAGGCTGGATGTTGCGCCTACGTGCGCAACATCACTTGCTCACGTGCTCACGAACTTGACTCTTCTGAATTTTCCACCATCTGGCTAAGACTTCATTGTCATTCTATTACTAAATACATCTGTGCTGTTTATCTCTCGCCTAACTCTACTAACTATGTAAAATTCTTTGACTATTTGAATTCTAAAGTGGAGCACATCTTGACTCACTCTCCCTTTGCTGAAATCTCCATCTTGGGAGATTTCAATGTTCACCAGCAGCTTTAGCTTTCATCCTCTTTCACTGACCAGCCTGGTGAACAAGCCTACAACTTTGCTCTCCTCAACGACCTAGAGGAGTTCGTTCAGCACCCTACTCGTAATCCCGACCGTCTTGGAGACAGGCCCAACATTCTAGACCTCTTCCTTACCTCTAATCCTTCTGCTTACTCTGTCAAACTGTTCTCTCCGTTGGGCTCCTCCGATCATAACCTTATTTCTGTATCCTGTCCTATCGCTCCTCTGCATCCTCTGGACCCACCGAAGAGGCGATGCTTCTGGCATTTTGCTTCAGCTCGGTGGGACGACCTGAGGATGTACTTTGCCGATCTCCCGTGGAATGATTACTGCTTCCAGGAGAGAGACCCCTCTGTGTGTGCTCAGCGCTTCACAGAGGTGATTGTCTCTGGAATGGAGGCATACATTCCACGTACTTTCTCTACTCCTCATGCTAAAAAACCTTGGTTTAATCATGCTTGTTCTCGTGCTATTAAAGATAGAGAGGCAGCTCACAAAAGGTTCCAGAGCCTTCGAACTCCCGCTAACTTTGATCTTTACATTTTTGCCCGGAATCGTGCCAAATCTATTCTCCGACTTACCAAAACTTCTTTCATTAATAGAAAATGTCAACACCTTGCTTCTTCTAATTCTTCCCGTGACTTCTGGCATCTAGCCAAGAATATCTCCTCCAATTTCACTTTTTCCTCTTTCCCTCCTCTCCTTAACCCTGACGGCAGCACTGCCGTCTCATCGGTATCTATAGCTGAACTCTTCGCTCAAACTTTCTGTAAGAGCTCCACCCTGGACGATTCTGGGCATATTCCTCCTACTCATCCCCACTCTGACTCCTTTATGCCAGTTATTAAGATTCTTCCAAATGATGTTTTCTATGCCCTCTCTGGCTTCAACTCTCAGAAGGCTTTTGGACCTGATGGAGTGCCTCCTATTATCCTTAAAAACTGTGCTTCTGTGCTGACACCCTGCCTGGTCAAGCTCTTTCGTCTCTGCCTATCAACATCTATCTTTCCTTCCTGCTGCAAGTATGCCTTTGTACAGCCTGTGCCTAGGAAGGGTGACCGTTCCTATCCCTCAAACTACCGCTCTATAGCTTTACTTTCCTGTCTATCTAAAGCTTTTGAATCAATCCTTAACCGGAAGATTCAAAAGCACCTTTCCACTTCTAACCTTCTATCTGATCGCCAGTATGGGTTCCGCAAGAGGCGTTTTACTGGCGATCTTCTTGCTCTCTTAACTGACTCTTGGTCATCCTCTCTTAGCCGTTTCGGTGAAACTTTCTCTGTTGCGCTAGACATATCTAAAGCCTTCGATAGAGTCTGGCACCAGTCTTTGCTTTCTAAACTGTCCTCTTTCGGATTCTATCCCTCTCTCTGTTCCTTTATCTCCAGTTTCCTTTCCGGCCGTTCTATCTCTGCGGTGGTAGACGGTCACTGTTCTTCCCCTAAGCCTATCAACAGTGGCGTTCCACAGGGCTCTGTCCTATCACCCACTCTCTTCCTGTTATTCATCAATGATCGTCTTTCCACAACAAACTGTCCTGTCCACTCATACGCCGACGACTCCACTCTGCATTATTTAACTTCTTTCAATAGAAGACCATCACAACAGGAAGTACACGACTCCAGACTGGAGGCTGCAGAACGCTTAACCTCAGACCTTGCTATCATTTCCGATTGGGGCAGAAGGAACCTTGTGTCCTTCAATGCCTCAAAAACTTAATTTCTCCACCTATCAACTCGACACAATCTTCCAAGCACCTATCCCCTATTGTTCGACAACACTCAGCTGTCG
>NC_066525.1:11551684-11606684 GCF_024679095.1 Eriocheir sinensis
GCATCCCTTCAATGGCATGTCTTATGTAGCTGGTGTATTTTTTCCCTGTCAGGTATGTGTCGGGAGGATTAAGCGTGTGTGTTAGGATAAAATGAAAAGAATACAACTGTCTTTTGTTAGGTATATGATACGTGTCAGGTCTTATATGTCGAGGATGTGTGTGTGTGTGTGTGTGTGTGTGTGTGTGTGTGTGTGTGTGTGTGTGTGTGTGTGTGTGTGTGTGTGTGTGTGTGTGTGTGTGTGTGTGTGTGTGTGTGTGTGTGTGTGTGTGTGTGTGTGTGTGTGTGTGTGTGTGTGTGTGTGTGTGTGTGTGTGTGTGTGTGTGTGTGTGTGTGTGTGTGTCAAGCTGTGTGGTTTCGCTTTTCCATTAAACAACACTCTATACACAGGCAGCACCACACTCAGTTACCTAAAATGCTGTTTCGGTGCAGTCGATTCTATCTTTCTTGGTTTAGTTTCAGCCGCTTACCGGCAGGGAGTGTACCAAAAGTGCATGTAATGATGTATGAATTTATCAGACCTGCCACTGGGGTATACAAGAGGTTATCCTTGATTTATTAGATTTGACTTTGAGTAAGATCTTATCTGACATTTATTTCGTCACCTGCTGATGTTTTTACGGTAACATGCTGCGACTAAAAAATCCTAATACATGATACTGACCAGTTTTGGCATATATTGGTGTGTGATTGAACAATGACTCGAGATGTTTTAATAATTCTTCAGATGTGTTGAGTGGAAATTCATCCGTACCAAAACGCCAGCAGAAATGGACCAGCGACGACAAGTTTTTGTTTTCAATAAGTTTGTTGGGGCTTTACTACCTCAAGGAAGGAGGACCGTGCATGTTACAATAATCCGTCGAGAATATTTCTTCATTATAAAGATGTTCAGTGCTAGCGCGAGCAGTTGCTAGGAGAGAAGCGCAAACACACACACACACACACACACACACTCACACTCACACTCACACACACACACACACATACACACACTCACCCGATAAACGTTGGTGAGAAGTACATGATAAGCAAAATTATCTTCTTTCTCTCCTTCATGTACACACACAGAAAATGAATGGTAATACATATTTGCGAAATATTATTACTCAAGTGTCATTGGAGCATCGGGTTTATGGCTTTACCCTCCGTCCCACAAGACTCATTCCCCCTCTCAACAATTCCCATTTATCAACATTTTTGCCCCGCGCCTTGACAAACGAGCCTACACGTCCACCTGCTAGAAAGTGCCCCCAGGGTCTGTCGTGGCCACTCCCTTTTCTCAATAAAATCCTTAACTTTTTTTTCTGTCTCGCTGCCTACCTCCTGCCTCCGTCCTCCTCTCTGTTATTCGCCAACAGGTCCTTATACCCCTTTAACTTCTACATCTACCTTCCCGATAAACAGAAATACGTAAAAACACTAACTGATCTCCTACATGCAAAATTTTGATGTGCATAGTTTATTTTTTCTTCATTAAAACTCCGAAGGTATGTCATACTCTCGAGTTGGGAAGTTGTGCTTGATTAAACTTAACTTGGTCCTCCTCCAAAAGTTGAAAGCAGCTGCCTGGCGCGTCCCTGGCCGGCCCTGGTGTGGCCATTTACACTTAATAAAATAGCCTTTATAAAGTAGCTTTTCCGCCTGCATTATACATACCTTAAATTTGTTTTGCCTAAAAAATCATACCTATAACACTCAAGAGGAGATATATCACGGATTTATCGCTCCTAGTAATAATGAACCACAGTCATGGAGAACAATGTCTATATTAATAATGATTTATCTTTCTCCATTTACCTATCAGTCTATCTATTTACCTATCTGTATCGACATATCTATATGTTTTATCTCTTTATCTATCTACCTGTCTATCTATCTATCTATCTATTTGTCTATCTTTCAATCTCAATCTGTTTTACACTCTATATCTTTCTATCAATTTATTTATTTCATGACTGCTTTCATTTATAAAAAAAACAAAAATATCTTAACTCAGGTTTATAATTTGAATAATGCGCAGCGGGCGAAGTAAATGTGCTGCAAATAAGTGAAGTATAAGGCATTACAAAATAACACTTCCTGGTAAAGTCTGCACATACAATGCTAATTTTGTAACATTCCAAGAAGGTTTTGTTACGATACTGATTTTCATGATTTCGATATGAACGAGCGATGTCAAATTTCCCTTCATTATAGTTTATTGCTAAAGAAGTGAAAGATTAAGGTTAGGAGTAAAGTATCCTTCGCGGTGACCCAAACGTAGATATTTTTTAGACTAAAAGATGAGTAAACACTAATTACTCAGGATAAAAAAAAAAGTATAGAAAATGGATGTTAGGAAATACGAAAGATTCTGCTTATATAACCATAAATAACCATACACGACATGCATGACTTTAAGGCTTATCAAAGACGATAATACTCAACTCCAAGATGTGGAAAGTAGGACAAGACATGTCGATAAACTCAAAGATTGAAAAAAAAGTCTCTCTTGTTGGTTGTGAGTCTGGCACCCTGGAAGTAAGGGTGTGTCTTCAGGCGACAATGTTAGTATCTCTGGGGGCAAGCTGGCAGGATTGGGTGTAGTGAATATTTTCAAATCCATGCAAAAGTTTCCGGCGTGTGCCCCATTACTCTTCTTGCCACCGGTGAGGTAAGACCCAATGCGTCCAGTCTCTCTTCTAGCTGGTAAAATCTTGGTGGCCCTCCTCTGAACATTTCCCATGGTGTGTGTGCGTGTGTGCGTGTGTGTGTCAGAGAGAGAGAGAGAGAGAGAGAGAGAGAGAGAGAGAGAGAGAGAGAGAGAGAGAGAGAGAATCTTGTCTTATCACTGCGTCAAACACTTGTCTTTCACTCTTCACTATCTGCTACCTGAACACTTGAGCACAGCACTTGACCGATTACACCCGAGATACCTCAACGACCCCTTTCCCCACGCCTCACCTGTCCCCTCCACCCCTGCGCCCCCATCCTCGTGCCTCCCCAGTTACACATCTCCCACCCACACACCATCCACATATCCCACTCCTCACAACCACCCCCAGTCGTACCAAGCCACTTACCCACACAACCACTCACACAAATCCACCGAAACACCCACTTACCCACCCACCTACCATCACAAATCCACCCACACACCCACCCACTCGAATGCCGTCTTACCCTATACCAGGCTCGTACCACCATTAAGAGTCCTCAACTGTTCCCTTGCACAGCGCTCAGCGGCGGCCCATTCGCCTCATTTATATGCCTTGTCATTACTGCCGCGGCAATACTCGTCCCCTTTTACTACCTGGAGCACACCTACGAGCTTCTCATTATTCTAGGTAGGCCGCACAAGGTAGTGGTGGTGGTGGCGGTGCTTGGGAAACTGGTTCGTGAAGTCTTGGTGGTGCTTCTGTTTTGTTTTCCTTCCTGCTGTTGTTTGCAAGCCCTTGTTTTTCGGTCCTCGTTCTGTTCCTTGTTTGTCTTTTGTTTTTTGGCATATTGATCTTTATGTACTTCTTCCTCTTATTTCATATTTTCTCTTCATTTTCTATATCTTCTGTCTTACTCGTCTTTTTTATATTTTTTTGTTCTTGTTCTTGTTCTTGTTCTTGTTCTTGTTCTTGTTCTTGTTCTTCTGCTTCTGCTTCTGCTTCTGGATCACACGCAAAAGTTTCTTCAATATTCTAGCTGTCAAGCACTGTAACAGTTTTCCTTTCTCAAGAGTTAGTTAAAGAAGTGTAGACAGTTTCAAGTCATCATAACAGTACTGAAGAGAAACAATCTTTTACAATCTTTTACTTAGTATTTTTCAGATAAAGAAGCGACAAAAAAACATAGACTCACCTTAACTATATAATTGCCCCCAATGAGGACTCATTAAGGTAGAGGTGGACTGGGAGGAGCCTTGTTCTGCTTCATTCTACACCACCAAAACAGCCGTAGCAGTGGTCCAATAGCTTTTGCTATAAAACAATACGTCTCTTGCAATCTGTTCTTTCTTTGCATTTCTTTGTATTCCTCTTTTCTGACTTCCTCCTTGACTCTCTTCCACTCTAATCTAAGCTGACAAACAAACTTGATGTGTATATCAAGGTCTCCCGATTCAAGCCAAGCTTTGCAACATAAGGTAGGGATTATGTTTCTTTTTTCTTCTTTCTTTCTCTTGAGGAATAATGTACCATAAGGAATAAGGTTTCCGCAGACTGAAGGAACTAAAGAATATAACCTTTTTATAAGAAACAGATTTTCCACTGTCTGCTCTTCCATGTTCCCTGATTTATTCATTCTCCCTAAATTCTTGCAAAGAGAAGCAAGGAAAGATCTCTCTCTCTCTCTCTCTCTCTCTCTCTCTCTCTCTCTCTCTCTCTCTCTCTCTCTCTCTCTCTCTCTCTCTCTCTCTCTCTCTCTCTCTCTCTCTCTCTCTCTCTCTCTCTCTCTCTCTCTCTCTCTCTCTCTCTCTCTCTCTCTGAGACTCTCTCTCTCTCTCTCTCTCTCTCTCTCTCTCTCTCTCTCTCTCTCTCTCTCTCTCTCTCTCTCACATCATGATAATGGGAGCCATTTTCAAGGTCAGTAGATGGTTATCGTAACAGTCTGTATTGACAATGAATGGTAGCCGCCTTTTTAATTTATGCTCATAATCTGAATCTTTCTCACTTAAAAGCAGAACTATGACAGAAACGAATCAGCTCATTACAAATATAGTAGTACAACATCCTACATGTCCTCATATTCGTCTTCATCCCCGTCCTCGTCCTCCCTCTTCTCCCAGCTCTGCAGCCTTCTCCTCGCCATTTTATTGCTGCAAGAGCTGTTATTTTGTTCCGTCTCTTTCTCCGGCTATCTCCCCTGCTCCACTTACGCCTCCGCCTCTCCCCCACCCCCTCTCCTTCTTCTTCCGGTCTGCCTGCTCTCTGCGCCCTGGCTCCATGCGACTCGCCTCTCTTTCAGTCTACTCACGTGCGTTCGGCTCAAAAGTGGCTAAACATTGCAAAGTGGAGATTCAAGGGGCCCTGGCAATTACACAAATGCGCGCCTCCTCCGAAAACACGACCTTTGTGTTGTATTTTTTGTATCTCTTTCCAGCGTACGTGCGTATTTTTTTATTATTTTTGCCTGAAGATAACTTTATTCTTTTTATCGTGGAGATTATTCATCCCGCTAAACTTCAAAGAACACGGTGCGATTACTGTGCAATAGTAGTAATCGTATAAGTAGTAAAAGTAATAGTAGTAATAAAATAATATAAGCATTATTATTATTAGTAGTAGTAAGAGGAGGAGGAGGAGGATAGAGTACCTGCTTTTTTCGGGGCGAGGGAAAGAACAGGAATACCTCGTGTTTTCATTTAATTCTTTGATGTACGTTGTTTGGACTACAAAAGCAGCACGTAAAAATTCTTTCTTTTCACTCATCCCCCAAACAGAGGAAAAAAAAAAAATAACGACAAATACGAGTACAATGCTTTCAACCCCTTCCCCCCCGAAAAAAATCATAATACTCTGGAGGATAATGCGTACGGTGAGGTCATGGACAAACAGACTTTAAGATCCATTACGCAAGAGGGGCAAAAACGACGTGCAGTGAGTGAGTGAGCGCTTGGAGGGATGAGGAGAGGGCACGAAGGAGCGAGGGCGAAGGGAAGGTAAGGAAGAGGTTAGGGTGAGGGGGGGAGGATTGCATGAGGGAGAGAATGGCTCAAGGAGGGAGGGTTGAAGAAGGGTTGAGAGGGCCCTGGAGCGTTGCAGAATTAGGGGTAATGTGCAGGAGTAAATTAGGAGGCCCTCTTAGGTGCTGGCGAGGCTCGGAGTGTGAGGGGTGACGGCACGAAACGGGGCGGGTGTGAAGGGGTGAAGGAGGTATCTGTGAGTGACGGTGGTGGTCGTGATAGTAGTAGTAGTAGTAGTAGTAGTAGTAGTAGTAGTAGAATTGGCTGTGGTAGAAATATAAAATCGCAGTACACAAAGCTTCGGTGTAAATACTTGCGATGAAGTGAAATTTTCGTGTGTGCGTGTGTGTGTGTGCGTGTGTATGTCTGCATATCTCTCTATCTCTCTCTCTCTCTCTCTCTCTCTCTCTCTCTCTCTCTCTCTCTCTCTCTCTCTCTCTCTCTCTCTCTCTCTCTCTCTCTCTCTCTCTCTCTCTCTCTCTCTCTCTCTCTCTCTCTCTCTCTCTCTCTCTCTCTCTCTCTCTCTCTCTCTCTCTCTCTCTCTCTCTCCATCTATTTATCTATCTATCTAATCTATCTATCCATCTATCTATCTACCCATCTGTAAACACATATACATATACATATAGAGGGAATTATGAAGGCAAGCAAGCGTATGACCGTGAACACACCGACATTTACAAGGCTTTTCCTGGTTAATGTTTTCCTGTGCTTGCCTTGACCCAGCCTTCATGCCACTACGAGCCGCTTATCAGCTTTGAACGGTGCAGGATTCTGGTTCCCTTTTGTTTGTATGTGTTTTTCTTTTCCGGTCTGTCTGTCCTTCTGTGTTCGTCGTTTTGTTTGTCCTTCTCTCTGTCTGTCTCTGTCTGTCTGTTTGTTTAATCTGTCAGACGGTTACGAGTTGAACAACGAATCAATTATGCTCTACCTGTCTGTCTGTCTGTTTGTCTGCATGTTTGTCTTTCCACTAACAAATACTTGCTAGAGTTACCTGTGGAAATGTGAATGGTGTACCAGCCCAGACTACACGGGAGCTAGTTAGAAAGTCATCAGAAGGGAAAGGAAAGGAAGGAGGAGGGGAAGGAAGAAAAGAAAGAAGGAAGGAAGGAAGAAAAGGAGGAAGGAAGGAGGAAAGGAAAGAATAAAGGAAGGAGAGAAGGAAGGATTAAATGAGAGCGAGGGAGAAAGAATAAAATGAGAATGAGAAGAGGCAATTAAGTAAATCAAAATACCCATTCGTATAACTGATGTCCCTTCGCATGGCACACAGAGAAAGAAAGAAAAACGTGATAGAAATTTAGAAATAGGTTAAAAATGACACTGAAAATGGAGGAAGGGCAGTAAGGAAAGATAAATGGGTTGCGGAGGGTTTACCGCCGCATATGACATAATAGTGTGACGGGACGAAACAGATTTTTGCAAACTTCAATGATTTTTATGAGCAAAGAGGAGATATCTGGGGTGGTATTTTGGTGATTTCTGGGTGTGTGTGTGGGTGGGGTGGGGGGTGGGGGGGGGTGATGAAGGTGAATCTCAGAGTGGGTGAAAAAATGAGCTAGTTAGAGACTGAGTGAGTGAGTCTTCGAGGATCAGTGAATATGAAGTGTGTGGGTTCCTCGTGGCTCGGTGGGTTGGAGGCTTGACTCACACGACCAAGATATTGCGACGTCAATCATAGCTGTCGATGAGAGAGATGGAGCTCCCTTGTATCCCAAACGGAAGTATATGATATTAGCTACCAAACGCGGGGAGATTCTTTAATTTCATCACAATATTTAAAATTTTCCATAAAAGAACAGGGCAGGCGCAAATTGTTTCAGAACGTTGAGTGGGAAAACATGGGGCTGTACATTCAGTTTTTTTTACACACACACACACACACACACACACACACACACACACACACACACGCACACACGCACACACACACAGACACACACATTAGCACCCTCACACCCACATCCCCTTCCTCACAGTCTACAAGAACATATTTTCTATTCTTTTTCCCTGCAGAAGAGAAAACATCTAAAAAAAAGGAAAAGCTACACAGAGACTTGCATATTTTACAAACACAGTCTCCCAATAGTATGATTTTACTAGACGGTGAAGCTGAATAATTATTTCCCTGCAGCATTTTTACAATTAAATTAAAACAATATATATGCGTACCAGAATAGTCAATTAATTCAGAGGAAAGAAAGTGAAAAAGTAAATGAAATGATTGGACGTGAAGACAGAGGCGGAAAATAGAGAAAAAAGAGATATGTAGTCGAGGAATGAAGGAGAGTGGAGAATGCCAGGAGAGTGAGACGGAATGTAAGATGGGAAGAGGGAACGAAGGGAAGGGAAGAAGCGACAAGAGGCGAACCAGGAAAGGAAATTAATTACTCCTGAAGTGTGTCCCACGGAATGAGAGAGAGAGAGAGAGAGAGAGAGAGAGAGAGAGAGAGAGAGAGAGAGAGAGAGAGAGAGAGAGAGAGAGAGAGAGAGAGAGAGAGAGAGAGAGAGAGAGAGAGAGAGAGAGAGAGAGAGAGAGAGAGAGAGAGAGAGAGAGAGAGAGAGAGAGAGAGAGAGAGAGAGAGAGAGAGAGAGAGAGAGAGAGAAATTCTCGTTCACTTAAAACAATGGAAAATAGGACGCTATTAATCTCTTCATTTACTCTTCTATAAATCATTGTCTTTCCAAGTTGCCCCAGGAAAAGGGTCAATAAGTCCTTTCATATAATAACAAGAGGTTGTCGACACTGTTTAATGTTTTCGTCTAGATTATCGTTCGACTGAATGATTATGGCACAAAGGGAAACAAGACAACAGAGTCTCACAAAGCTCCCTTCCTTGACCCGTTCAGCGTTACCCCAAGAGCAAACAGAGAAAGGTCGTTGCCCTCAGAATGTGACCCGCAACTGCTTTTCTTCCTTTCCCCGGTTACCTGACTTTGTTATATATGGCAGCCATTTGGCCGACCGCGTTACAACGCTGTGACACTTCTGAGTGAACAAATGCACAAAAAGAGGAACGTTAAGATTACGTTTTTTTTTTCTTGTGTGTGTGTGTGTGTGTGTGTTCACTGATGACTCACACACACACACACAAAAAAAAAACATAATCTTAACGTTCCTCTTTTTGTGCATTTATTCACTCAGAAGTGTCACAGCATTGTAGCATGGCCGGCCAAGTGGCTGCCATATATATAACATATATAGTAATATACCTGACGACAACTGATGACTTATCAGTTATCGTCAGGTTAAAGTGTACCGGCAATGCAATGTTTAGTTATACGTTTTTTTTTTCGTTATTCCCCAGCCTCCAACAAAAAGGTAAATTTGTGCACATATCTTCAATTGATTACGGTCATATGAGGAAATCACCTTGTAGTATTTACATGAAGGTGGGAGGGTCTTTAAATTTGAATATGCAAGACAACAGTGTATAGCCTATACCTGGAAACTTTTATATACCTTTTCATATTCACAAAAATGTAATATGTATGCACTATGTTCATCGTCTCTTATCGTATGATGTTGCAGCTTTATTTCTTGTCTTGCCACAGCAAAATGAACGTCCCGCCTCGTAGCCGGCGACTCTATCCCTAGTGTCCTGCCACTCTGCATGAGGGAGAGTTGGGGCTGAAAATCCCACTTCTATCTTTATCGTAGTGGCTGAGTCTGGAAAGAGGACCTGTACCTGGCCAGGCCCACTAAATCTAGACAGAGGAACCACCGCCTGCATGGAGTAAGAGAAAACTAGAGAACAAAAATTCTACACGAAAAAGGACAACGAATTCAGGATGGTGTTGCCCACTATTCTGCTGATGTTGGGTGCTGCGGGAAGAGATGGAAATGGGAGAGCCAGGAATGCTGACTATTTTACTTTTATTTTCTATCGCAAAAATGACACTTTCTTTAGACTCATGTTTTCTTTCCAAAGAGGTTGCTACAAAGATGATGATTTATATTAGAAATTAGAATACAAATGATAATCAAGGCAGTAATTGGCGTGGTGAGAGGCAGGAAAGAATTGCTGAAATAATCATTGTAAATGAATATCGCCTGTTATCAAAAGAATGCTCACAACAAAGAGTTTTTGTTCATTTTGGCTTCCTCGTCAGCATGCACACGGCAGGAAGCGGTACTACAGGCAAATTGACTAGCGCGTCGTACATTGGGGATCTACAAAATCGTAAGGCACACAGGCATCAGACGTTCATCTTACATCACGCGCTCCCCACTTCATGCATATTTACAGCCGCCTTCAATCAGCCCCAGGCAAGAGTGGAAAGCTTTCCGTGGAAGGTGCTCCGGCTGTACCTTTCCTCCTGGCAAGAGCAGAATGCACTGTAGTCTGTGAAATGAAATACGGTTTCTCTCTTAATGGAGATGATGCTGATGCTGATACTGATGATGACGCTGCTGCTGCTGATGATGCTAATGAGAGGATAATAATGAGGACATCGACGACTATGGTAACACCAACGACCTGTAAAATGAGTTAAATTATGATTACAATGACGATATTATGGGGAATACGATATATATGGTAACGTCTACAACGATATTGATAACGTGATGATAGTTATAAATAAATTCCAGATATAAAGTATCCTTTATCAAACTCTGACACTTTTCAGTTTCGCAAAAAAAAAATGACCTATTGACCTAAGAATATTTACCCACTACGTTTGACGGGAGAGCCCATATAAAATCGTCTGCATTTTATTAACTTTTTTTTGGTACTATGTCACATTAAAATAAGGACAGTTGGTGAACCGAGGTGCTTATAATGTTATCCATGCAACACCGTCTGTCATCATGTCTTTGAGGACCAGCCAAGTCTTAAATTTCCTCATAATCAATACTTTTATTCCTTTATGGTGATGAGACAAAGACTGTTTGTAGCGTCTGGATGTAAACAAAACACGTGAAAGCCTTTTAAACGTAAGCTCATCCCTCGTTGCCTCTTATCGATTTCGTCCCAGGCTTTGGAGGGCTGCCTAGTGCCTGGCTGGTGGCTGGCCGGGAGGAAGGAGTGAAGTAGCGTAGCTGAGTGGCTAGACTGCAGCACGGATGACTGGATGATGGAGGAGGTGGGTGCATGACTGACTAGCTGATTAGTTGTTTACATGACAATGCCACTGGCTACCTGGCTTGCTGCATGGCTGGTTTGATGGCTACAAGGATGGCTGGAGGGCTGGACAAATGGTAGTTGGTTGCGCAGATGTCTAGGGAGCTGTTTTGACGACTAAATGAAATGTTGGTGGGCTCCTGGACAGAAATATCGGTAGCATGTTGGATGGTGGGAAGACTGGCTGGAGATCTATTCAGTGGCTGGATGGCTGGGTGACAAGGTAAAGGGTTTTCTAAGTAAGTAGTTGCGTCAAGTCGCTGCCAAACGTTACCTGGAGACGCAGCACAAGAGAAGAGGAAATGTTAGCTGAAGGATTCCTCATCAGATGTTATTTGTTTGAGGACAATGCAGATAAATTGTCCATCGTTCAATGGACACGTCTTTGTTTATGTTCTGAATTCCCTAACATTTTCTTCCTCACAATTTTCTTAGTTCTAGTTCCTTACCGATATTCTCTTCTTCTTCTTCTTCTTCTTCTTCTTCTTCTTCTTCTTCTTCTTCTTCTTCTTCTTCTTCTTCTTCTTCTTCTTCTTCTTCTTCTTCTTCTTCTTCTTCTTCTTCTTCCTTTTCTCCTTCTTCTTCTTCATACTTCTCATCCTTCCCCTTCTCCTCATCCTTCTCGTCTTCATCTTTCCTTTTTTTATTTATTTTTCTCTCTTCCTCCTCTCCATAACTCACTCGCCTTGTCGTCAGACCCTCGTCACCGACTTTCAAGTGTCGCTAAAGTTTGCGTTCGTGTCAATAAATGAAAAGAACCTGAGAGCGATCGGCGAGCGTGAAAACTGTGTTGACAACGACAGAAAGCGAGGAAAGAGAAAACGTTTGATGGGGAAAGTGTAAAAGAGTGACATATCTAAAGCTTTCCAAAAATAAGCCATTTCCAGAAGGAGAAATAAACTCAAATAACAAAGACCTCTGTATTAAGTGTTCAGCGTTATTGCAGCAATTAATGGCAATACAACAGCAGTGTGGTAAAAGTGATTAATAAACAAAATTGATAAAATAGTCAAGGATGATATTTTTCTCACTGCGTAAGTTATGTTTGGGTTAGAATGTGTGTGTGTGTGTGTGTGTGTGTGTGTGTGTGTGTGTGTGTGTGTGTGTGTGTGTGTGTGTGCTCGTTCGTTAGTGCGTGCGTAAGTAGGTGCGTGCGTGAGTTACGTTTATTAATGGATTATCATGCCATCAAACTGATCTTTCCATACAGATACGGAGTGAGACATTAGCTAAGGAGGAATTCGACTGATTTATATTTTTGCTTCTTTCATTAAGAGAAAAAGAAAGTACACGGATCTACATATCCCTTTCAGATAATATAAGAAAATAATCTGTTTTCCTCTGTGACCGAGCTAAAAAATAAATACATTGCTTTGGTATTGCCTCTGTGAACAATGATAATGGGAACAACACTTTTACCATATGAGTTTTGTGCCTTCAAAATGATAACTTATTTTTTTCATACGTGACCAATGCACAGCCGCTAGGATATATTAATAGCCTTAATAGAAAGAGTAACGCATTCATATATTCATTAAAAGTTTTGCAATCATGGTAAAGTAATCCAGACCGAAAGTGCTTCTAATATCTCCCAGCAGCGCCACCAGGGCGGCGCTGCTTTTTTTTTATTATTGTTTTCTTTTTTTGTGTGCCCTTGAGCTGTCTCCTTTGTTGTAAAAAAAAAAAAAAATTCTGAGTTTATTATATCATCCCCCTCTTGCAATTTATTTCGCTTATTCTGTATTACTTTCACATCTTTTTTTGTTAACTTTTTTTTTCTCTTTTTTGTACATCTTTAGTTATTTTTTCTTTGGTGACGGAGGAGCAAGCATAGCGAAGGGGGAGGGGTCGTGACACCTGTAACAAGTGCCTTGAGCAAATGTTACCTGCCAGTGTACACCTCTCCTTTTTAACGGCTGCCCGTATAACACCTGGAAGTGGCATAGATGGACGAGATGGTGTATTTCTTTATTAATCTATTTCATTGGTTGATTTTATCTCTATTTTTATTTAATTTTATTTTCATTTTTGTGCTTCTCATAAGGTAGGGTGAGAAAGGACAGTCGTGAGTGATGCAGTTTTACGAGCTAATTTTGTTCATAATTTATTTTTCATAGGAGTTATTTTCTCTTTTTTTTTTTTTCTTTGTAGTTACATCCAGTCTTTTTTCATACACATATTCTCTTTTTTTTGTCTCTCATTCTTACTTCCATTCTCTCTATATTTTTTCCTGGACATTTTCACATCACCAGTTTCCATTCCATATAATATTTTTTTCTGTATATTTATCTTCAATTTTCACAGTGATGCCTGGGTGTGTGAATCACTGTTTTCGAGGACAAACTATTATTGTAACGGTGAGGTGCTCTACACTGGTGCAGGTGATATTCAATATCGCTTGAATGACGTCACTCCCATGATATAACAGTCTCTCTTCTTGCAATCAGGTTGGAAACATGGGGAAGCCATTTTTAACATATCTAGTCATAATTCATGTATGTGTGTGTGTGTGTGTGTGTGTGTGTGTGTGTGTGTGTGTGTGTGCGCGCGCGCCTAATTTGATGACATGCTGAACTCATGATCACTAGCCGGGACACTACCGAAAAGACCTCTTATAAGGTCGAAAGACCGATCGGTATTGCTGTGATGTTGGTCTAAAGCGCCGGAAGGCTTTCATGATGGGAACCGCTGATTGGCCTCAGCCCGCTAATATTGCTGGCTAGTGTTTTATAGTGACGCCATTCTTGCTAAGCTTATGCTGTTTCCGATAGCTCAACGTTTTATTCATATGTTTTCGGCCTATACCCCTGGCAAGCTTCTATGGTGGGGCCTGTGGGTCGGCTCCGGCCCGTTAGTAGAGCAAGCAGGTGTTCTTAATAGTGACGCCTTTCTTCCTGGCTCATGCTGACCCCCGTCTATTTATGTTATTTATTTATTTATGATCTCTCCAAAATGAAGTGTTCTCTCCGATAGTCCTATGCCGATAACTCTACTCTGGATTAGTCTACATCCTCATACAAAAGACCATCTCAATAGGAATTTCACAACTAAAAGTTAGATAATACAAAATGCTTAACTTTTGAACCTATTCTGATTAGGTCAAAAGAAACTTCAATGAACTTCAATGAAATTCCTTTGATGCCTCAAAACAATTTCCCTACCTGACAACTCGACACAACTTTCCAGACATCTGTTATTAAGTTACGATAACACAGCTACATCAGTCTTCCACATGAAACACTCTTGGTCTATCCTTAACACGATTTCTGATGTGGAAACTTTTATATCTCATCTGATGTTAAATGGGCCCTTGAGTCTGTGGTTGGTAAGATGCCCATTCCCCCGGGGCACTGGGCAGGTATGGAGATGAGCATCGAGGCTACGCGCATCTATAGCGTGTGCCCCCAAGTTTACCTTTACCTTTTTACTAAATCAGGTTCCTATGGGTTAGTCTTCTGAATCGTCTCCCCCACTTGATTTTTCCCTCCTTTAGGTTAACTATTTAAGGGTCTTGGCCGCCCTGGCATGGATTATGTATTCCATGCGTAGGAGTTTACTCTCACACAGCTCTTGGGAAGATTGTCACAACCTTTATTTATTATCAGCTCCCCTCCTACTACTGATTATCTTCTACCTCATAAATTCAACCGCTGTGTTCCTTCTCTTACAATCTTTTGTCAATATTTTCGTGGTAACTCCTCTTCTGAACTTGCTAATTACCTGTTTCAACCCATCCCTCTGCCTCATTGCATTTAACTTTCTACTCTGGTTCACCCCTCTGCGGTCTAAATTTGTAATGCACTAATTGACCAGTATCTTTACTCTTCCATCTCTTTAACCGGAAAATCTGGAATAGCTTTTATTCACATGTACTGTCTCCTTCCTACGACTTGAATGCTTTTAGGAGTGGAGTATTGCGACACCTTTGGAACCTATCTGGCCATCAGTACTGAAACTCTTCCAGTCCTCTGTTTGTGGGGGCAATGTTTCTTTTTTCCTGTTCCTGTTTAGCCGGTGAACAGGGTCTTCAATTGGAAATATTTATTTCATTCATTTAAATTTTGAATGACATTTTACAGCTAAGGACAATATATTTTCTCCTCCTCTCTCTGGTTTCCTTCACCCAGCAATGCACGGAGTGAATTTAGTTATTTCCATTCCACGCCTTTGTTCTCCCCCTTGTTCCATCAAGTTATTATCATCTGTATCAATATGAAGAAGCATTTTTCATTGCAGGTACAAGTTTTACTATCACTATAATAACACTTACTCTAGTTAGTATTACTTCTTTTACAATTACTATTAATGATTATTACCATTATGATCGATGGCTGAGTGGTCAGAGTGCAGGCGCGGTGTCCTGGAGTGGCTTAAGAATACCCACATGCTGTCCTGAAGACCACCGACCAACCCGGAGTCTAGCGAAACTCCCTAGAGTGCAGCAAAAATTACCTCCAGGTGGGCAGAATGAGCTAAGTAAGATGGCTTCACTATAAACATTTGCCTGCATCACTAGCCTGCATCACTAACGGGCTGGGGCAGACCATCAGGATCCTTCAAGAAAACTTACATGTATTTTTTTCTTCTATTATTATTATCACCCGCCTCGGCGCAGCGAGGAGTCGTTGTCCATTTGTATGCCACTATCATCAAATACACATCACGGCATTCCCAGGCGACTATCACACTGATTAACTCTTGGGACAGCTCTGATATAATTTGTCCGAATGATGGTGAATAAATGAAGAAAAAAAAATGAATGAATAAATAACTTCGGACGACAAAATTAGAAAAAAAAATCTTGTGCTTGGATTGCAGACAATAAGTGCTTTCAGAAGACATCGAAAATATTTGGGAGGTGTTTCTGTCTTGCCCTTTACTCCCTTGTTGCCTGTTGCTAACAACAGTATATTTCCTTCTACGCTCCAGAAATCCGTTAGTGTTGTCTCTCTCGTGTGTGACCCTCGATGACTTCCGATTGACTGTCCGAATAAAAACAGACACCATTTATCCCTTAATGGATCGGTAATGCAGCACTTACACTCTTGTTTGTCGGGTCCAAAAATACACGACATTTCATTAAACAGTGACGGTGATTCTAGTCTCGCCTTCATTTTTTTCATTGACGCTACAACATAAAGCAGACGATCTCTCTCGGGACGGGGACGCAGTGGTGTCATTACGATTTTCTTCATACTTTATTATTGTTCCCAATAACACACACACACACACACACACACACACACACACAGTCATAAAGAGACAATACATCTTTAATCAAAAAAATATTCTTTTTTTTTGCTAAAATGATCATTATTTCAACTATTATTGTTATTATGCTCTTCTTATCTTTTGTTATCATTAGTATCATTATTATTATCATATATTCATTATTATCATCATCATTTTTCTTCTTCTTATTTTCTTCTTCTTCTTCTTCTTCTTCTTCTTCTTCTTCTTCTTCTTCTTCTTCTTCTTCTTCTTCTTCTTCTTATTATTATTATTATTATTATTATTATTATTATTATTATTATTATTATTATTATTATTATTATTATTATTATTATTATTATTATTATTATTGTCATTAATATTATCATCATCATTATCATCATCATAACCATTATCATCATTATCATCAATATTGTTGTTACTATCATATGTATTATTATTATTATTATTATTATTATTATTATTATTATTATTATTATTATTATTATTATTATTATTATTATTATTATTATTATTATTATTATTATTATTATTATTATTATTATTATTATTATTATTATTATTATTATTATTATTATTATTATTATTATTATTATTATTATTATTATTATTATTATTATTATTATTGTCATTATTATTATTATTATTATTATTATTATTATTATTATTATTATTATTATTATTATTATTATTATTTATATCATTATTATTATTAGCAGTAGTAGCAGTCGTAGTAGTAGTAGTAGTAGTAGTAGTAGTAGTAGTAGTAGTAGTAGTAGTAGTAGTTGTAGTAGTAGTAGTAGTAGTAAAATTATTAGTATAGTTATCATTATTATTTTAAGTCATTGCACTTTTTTCAGTTTCCGCAGCCAGTGCGCGGCGCTGCACGATAAAAGGATTTGCATGGCTGAAAAATCGTCTGCCGCCGCCGGGGCTCGGCCTGGGGCGCCGCGTCCGTTACTTTGTGTCGCGATGCACGAACTGTTTTTTAGGATGTGTTGGAAATCGTATCATGGCGGCCATATTTACGAGATACACTTACCCAACGGGGATTGCACAGTATCAAGATATCAATCAATCAATCAATCAATATATATATATATATATATATATATATATATATATATATATATATATATATATATATATATATATATATATATATATATATATATATATATATATATATATATATATATATATATATATATATATATATATATATATAAATACCTTGTTACCCTTTACATAAATGACGGGATGGAAAGCCACGCACACACATATATATTTTTTTTAACGATTCTCATTATTATTATTATTATTATTATTATTATTATTATTATTATTATTATTATTATTATTATTATTATTATTATTATTATTATTATTATTATTATTATTATTATTATTATTATTATTAATAATAAAAAAAAATAATATCATACTTATTATTATTATAGCAACATTATTGATATCATTGTGGTCGTTGTTATTATTGTTACCATCACTGTCACAAACATTATTATTATTTCAACGCATAACTAATTATTTTTTCCGTTTTCTTCTCGTTACCGTTATCGCTCCTATTATTCTTACCTATATATTTAAATGATCGTTTTTCTTCATCTTCTGATTATTATTATTATTATAGGTAAATATATTAATAATAATACTAATATTCTAATTATTCACTTATTTTTCTTTTTTCATTAGCCTCAATTTCTTATTTCTTCCTTTCTTTTCTTTTTCTTTTTCTTTTTTTTCTCTTTTTTTCCATCATCATCTTCTTGTCGTCGTCGTCGCCGTCGTCGTCTTGTAATTATCATTCCTCCTGTTTTTACTATTATTCATTTTTTTATGTCACATTGGCAGAGGGTTGGGTAAGCTTTCTTTTCTACAGCCAGGACCTAATTTCGAAGTAATTAATGAGTCAGTAAGTAATGCTGACTGTTTGAAAGCAGAAAGAGGACAGTTTCCGGTACTTTTAATGAGTATCACATAGTGTGACCACAGAGTTATAGACATGTATATAACTCTGTGGGTGTGACAATAAGGTATATGAACAAAAGATTTCTGACATTTTCCTTTATGTGACTGAAACACGTTTCTCTCTCGCTCAAAAAAAAAAAAAAAAATCCAGCAAGAGTTATAACACCCCTCCCGAGTTCCGCCCCCCCTCCCCCCCCATTTTTTTTTTTTTCGTAGGTGTTGCCTGTAACGCCAATAGCCTGTCCTGAGGGGCCTCTTGGTCGACCCCAGCCCGTTAGAGCCCCAGGCGAATTTTATTTATAGTCGCTGCCGTGGCATATGATTCTTGCTTGGCCCATGCTACCCCCCGGTACTCCACCTGAACGAAGTCGCTGAAGTTAGGGTTGATTGTGGATCTGGGCAGCCTCTAGGTAATCTCTGACACTCGGCGATTGTCAAAAAATATTAGCGTGTTTTGGTGGGACTCGAACGTAGATCCAAGGGCTCTCCACGCCCGCACGCTATCCACTCGGCCACCGCCTCTGTGATCTTGTATTAAAGTCAGCCATGTTCACTCTTACTATCGTTTATGGTCATGACGTATAGGCGTGTCTATGAAAGTCAACGTGTCGGTAAAGCAGCGCGAGACGGAGCAACACGCCGCGTCCAATGATACGGGCCACATCTCATCCTCATACCAACCCAGCCCGGGGACACGCGACGCTCTACCCGCAGCCACCTCGCGCCGCTCCCCACGATACGGAGTTACTTTATCAGCTGTCAGGAAAAAGGGATGAAATTCCGGTTTCGAATGTTCGCCATGCCAAACCATTCTCACATATTCTTCTTTTCTCTTATATCGTTTATACCCGCATGTTATCGTTTTCTGCCTCCATGTCGTGATAATGACTTATCGCACACATACGGCTCTCTCTGGTACGGATTCCGAGACTCCCATACCTTGCAAGAGGAAAATATTACAAGGCTGCTGCTAATCATATTTTTGAAAGGCATGCTGGTGAGACGGGGACGGCAAGCTTTTCGGATTTCCCGCTAAGATGAACGAAAAATAAAAATCCACCGTCAAAGTATCATAGAGATGATGTATTTTACCTCGTTTTCTATTTTTTTTCTATCCGAGGATGATGGAATTCAGCACAGGTGATATCAATAATGCTCCCGTAGCGAAATGATAGGATTGGACTCGTAGCAATGTTATTTTTCAGATTAGATATTGTGAAAGAGAGAGAGAGAGAGAGAGAGAGAGAGAGAGAGAGAGAGAGAGAGAGAGAGAGAGAGAGAGAGAGAGAGAGAGAGAGAGAGAGAGAGAGAGAGAGAGAGAGAGAGAGAGAGAGAGAGAGAGAGAGAGAGAGAGAGAGAGAGAGAGAGACGGACGAAAGACAGACACAGACATCAAGCAAACAGACAGTGAGACAGAAACAGGATTGAGTGAAGATGCTGATTAAGTTTTGTAATCGGACTCTGGACTGCCTACAGGTACGCTAGAATAAACATTGTGTGCAGCGAAGCCATGGGAGTGGTGAAGACATGAAGTTAGCAGAATTATATCGATAGAAAATTAAAAGGGGATCAAGATTGTGGAAAAAAAAAAATAGAGATAATAAACAGTCAGTAAAATAAGGGATATTTAAGGCAAAATGACTTCGACTCTACTGTGTATTGGCGGTCCTTGAAGGGAAAGATACAACACTTACTCTATAACAATAAAAGAGAGGCCACTAAAAACTAAATGTGTTGAAGGTAGATATAGAAGGAAGGAGAAGAAGGAACATCCGATCACACACAAACAAAAAAGAATAAGCTGGTCGGTAAAGAATTGGTGTGATGATTATTTGAGGCATTTGACAACAATATTATAAACAGACCGAGATTCAAACACCCAAAGACGGGAAATGTTATCAACTCGTCGAAATCTGTTACGACGTGCCTCAGTCTAGTTTTCATGACGTGTTTTAAACATTTCCCCTCATCAACACACGTCCGGCAGTGTGTCTGTTCCTACTGCTCTCATGTCATTATTGTTTGAATTAATTTGCCTTTGCAGCATTTTTATTTATGAATATATTTTTATTTTTATTTTTGTACTCGTGTGTGTGTGTGTGTGTGTGTGTGTGTGTGTGTGTGTGTGTGTGTGTGTGTGTGTGTGTGTGTGTGTGTGTGTGTGTGTGTGTGTTTTGTGTGTGTGTGCGTGCGCGCGCGCGTACTGACGTGTTCTCGAGTCAAAATTCTCTTATAACTTCAAACATTTATTTTTGCAGTTTTATGTACAGTCAGTGGATGTTGTATGTAAATCCCTAATGCCCCTCGGCGACCGTCAAAATTTGCGTATAGCGTAAATATTTCACTTACACTCATATCAGTCCTTCATGCAAATATTCGTTACTTGCAGAGAATTACGAGTTGCTGGTGCACGATGCAATGCACAATGCAATGATACTGGCCCTGTTATCTTCGTCTTGAGAGCGAGAAATGTTCAGATGATCATTATACTATTATAAAGCATATATGACTTTTAAAGCTATGTAAAAACATGCACAAAGGAGCCAGGTTGTCAACATCTTGATGACGTCACTCCCCAGCTGCGAGGCTGCACTTGACTCAGCATCGACGCCATCTGCTGACTCTCACACTTCACACCCTCTCCATCACTTCCTCCTTCCTATACTTTTCTTTTACCTTCCGCGACCATATCTTCCTATATCCCTTCCTCCAGACCCTTCTTAACACTTCTTCTCACCTCTTTTCATTCTTCCTTCAACTTCTCACCACCACCCTTTATTCCTACCAAGCTATACAACAATATATTCATCATTCGCTCTCTCTGGACTTGCTAAAAAAATCAGACTTTTCCCTTTTTCCTATCTCTGGCTCTCTTTATCCTGCAGTGACGTATGATGGTGTACTCACCGGTCGCTGTCTCTGAAGTCCTTGTGTTCTCTCATCACCTCCCAGGCAGAGCGTCCGTCACACAGCGCGTTCTGCTTCGTCGGAGCCTCGTGGTTGTGGTTTCGGCTGTTGCAGAATTTGGTCACCTGGGAAAGAAGGTGGAAGGTTTACGGTGATTGTTCCTTTGAGTTTTAATGCACAGTTTCCTCAGGTCTATAGCGACGGGTATAAAAAAACATCATTCGCGACACGGTAAGTTGTAAGGGATCTCTCTCTCTCTCTCTCTCTCTCTCTCTCTCTCTCTCTCTCTCTCTCTCTCTCTTCAAAGTCTATCACTCCCTCGTCTCTCCACGCCTTACCCATCCTGGCTTCCCCACACGACTTATAAAAAATAGAATTGTCTTTGCTGAAGTCTTCCGAGAAAACTGGAAAAACTGGAAATGAGTAAAAAAAATTTAAAGAAAATAATGTACCTAATTTGCTGATGGCAACACAGCTACAAACACAGAGGCGGCACACACCTGCGGCAGATGCGGAAGAGAGAGCAGCGAGGAGGTGGCGTTCTTATGAGCCATGATGGGGCCGCTGCAATGGTGGGGATGGTCTGGGAGGCAGGTGGGCAGCCCTCCCCTCACGTCAGTACATACAGTGGCCGTCCAACGCAGGCCCTGACGGTACCACGGGAGATAGAGTTGGTCACCTGGGTAACCCGTCTCAGAGAATAAGCCCCAGCGATACTTGCCCCACTCCCCCAAGAGCACACCGGCGGCCCGAGTGGCGTGATGGGCTGAAGTATTTGCGGATTCCAGAAACCCGACTCCTAGCTGGATAAAATCCCCCTTCCGGCCACAGCCTTCACTTTGCTGGGTCCAGGGCGACTCCCCGAATACTTGGTGGGGTGGCGCCACCAAGATGTGTGGTGCCTGGGTAGGGGGCGGCGGTGGGTCTGGGGACTTGGGTGGGGTACACGAGCGGCCAGACAATTCGGAGGGGAGGACTATAGTGGCCGACCTGAGGTAGATGAGTCCCTCGGTGGCCTCGTGAAGCGCCTTGGACCACTCCTGTAGCACAGTCTGTTGGGGAGAAGACACAGGAATTTGTTTAGTGTTCAACAGCTGCTTTACATGGATGGTGATGGGGATGATGATGATGAACGCTAAGAAAAAAGTTAATAATAATAATAATAATAATTCGCGTGAATAATATGGAGTCAGAGAGCAGTTCACAAGAAAATTTATGCCAAGTTATAATTTTGGCACTGTCTCGCGCAGCCATTAAAGGTTTCTCATCGCAGACTATAAACGGAAAACGTCACTGCCCTCGAGAGACAAAAAACTCAAGACTAAGTTACAAAAAAAAAAAGTTGCTTATCCATTTAGACTTACATGGTCTGCAAGTACTGGGAAAAAAGGAAATAAAAGCGTAAATTGATGGAGTAATGTTGACGAGAGACATCCGTGGCAGCAAACTCAAGAGAATGATAGCAGTGAGGGATGCACGGCAAAAATGAGAGCGCGGTGCTGCCTTTTTGCTGATATAAGCAGAGCGGCGACAAAGGAGCGTTGATGAGCAAGTGAAAAAACGCTCTAATTCAAGCCATTTATTAAAGGTCTGTGTGTGCGCAGCCACTCAGTCAGAAAGACCTATCTCGATACAACGGAAAATTAATGCCCCGCTAATAGATGTCAGATACTCCAAGTGTTTTTATTAATTTTCGTTGCTGAAATATTAACAGTTTTGATGCATGGGGGAAGGTCTCTTCTTCCCGTCATTACGGTGAGAGGATTTCCAGTCCAGAAAATCTATTTTTTTGAGGGGAGCATTTCGAATTAATTTGTTTTTGTCCTGATGTACACTCGTCTCGTGGAACACGTCTAGTTATTTAAACAATAATGTTTGTCCGGCAGATCAATGATTTTATATGCAACTGACTAACAGAGCGCAGCTACACGAGCACGAAGAAATATGTTGACTTAACGTGATGTGCCTTCCTTGTAACTGTCTTGAGGCAGTGTGGCCACACCTCGGCTTTTTCCGGCTCCAGCCAGCTCACCCCTTAGAGGCAAGACTTAATTATAGACGCTTTTATACATAACTCTGGCACAGGAGACACCTGCACAAAGAGGAAAATTTGTTCCGCAATTCTACTGTAAAAATAAATTAAGATACAAAGGCATAATGGCCACAAATCAAATACAGCCAGCTTGGTGGGTGAAGGCAAAGCATATTTTACGTTTATAATCAAGATGATGGTGGCCTGGCACAAAGGTGGTCACAGTCCTGCACGCCTAACGGTTACAAGGCACGCCCAGGGGCCGCCTAGTGACACACACCGCCACGGCAGGACACCACGCCGCTCTGCCTTCCTTCTGTCTCTTATGGCGGCACAGAGCAAGGCACTAACGAACAACTAATTCATGGGGGACACCGAACAGAGAAACTATCAAGGGCTAAATTGTGTTATAATGTGACACGCACAAGTTCGTGGCTTGCAAAAACAGGCGTTTATCGATAAATTTGTATAAATAACAGTTATGATTGGATATGGAAAGGAACAGCATTGAAATATACGAAAACCTAACCATTCGCTCTGCGAGGCACCCAACCTTAGTGCTTCCTCTTTATTACCATGACGTGCCTGGCTCCCATTATTTCATCTCCTGCAATGAACCCTGACCTACCGGGGGCCGCCTCAGGACTGCGCATCGTGAAGTAAACACAATAATAAGTCTGACTGCCATTCTGCGTAATATGGCAGCAAGAAAGTGGCTTATGAAAAGAAAATTTATAAAAAGCATGAATCACAAAATTGGAAACTCTCTCTCTCTCTCTCTGTATATCATATAAATCTTAAAGTAACCTTTTTTAACTTTCATGACTAACTTTTGCTCTTACTTCCCCAGACATTTTATCAAGACCTTCTTCCCTCCTCCTCTCCCAGAATATAAAAAAGTAATCACCCAAGAAATTTTACGAAAATGAACTCTTCCGATTAAGGGGGAAAGGAGACCACTTTAAGCTGTAGTGGAGCGCGTTGTTCGGTCGTTTTCAGAATGGATAACTCAGCAAGGGTTCAGACCTGGTGGCTTCCGTGGTTGGTCTTCAGAGATAGCTTAGCACGGCGTAACATGACATTTAACCCGTCACACGATTTCTTTGAAGTAAAAAAAAATAATAACACAAAGACGCACCACTCAGCCTAACAAGTTTCCACGAAGCGTCTGGTAAATTTTAATTATATTTTACGGCCTGATGTTTACTGAGTGTGTCTGTGTGTCAGTCTGTATTTCTGTCTGATTACTTTTCTGTCTGTCTGTGTCTCAAATTTTCAGTGAGTTGGTTTTCCTGTGCCTCAACACCTGTATGTACCTGTCTGTTTACGGCGCTACCGGTTGGTCTATTTTCTGTCTGTCTGTAGCTTGTCCTCCTTGTCTTGTGTGACTGTCTGTTTGTCTTTCAATCCGTTTGTCTGTCTGTCTCCCTGTCGTTCATTTAACTGGATCCGTCTCTCTCTCTCTCTCTCTCTCTCTCTCTCTCTCTCTCTCTCTCTCTCTCTCTCTCTCTCCTCTACACACACACACACACACATACACACACACACACACACACAGACACACATACACACACACGCACACTACAGCGGTAACAAGGGGGAGCTTATTGCTTCTCTCCTCCTCCCACACGTAAATCAGTCAAGTTAATTGGAGGTTGTTAAACGGTGAGTTAATTTACTGATAAACTTTTTACCAAGAAGTCTGAGGAGGAAGACGAGGAGGAACGAAGGAAAGAAGAAAGAAAAAGGAAGGAAGATGAAGATATAACAGGGGCTGCGGAATAAAAACCGGAAGAGGAGGAGGAGGAGGAGGAGAAGAGAAAGGAGGAGGAGGAAAGGGAAGGAGGAGAAAGAAGAAATAGAAAAAAAAAGTGGATGAGGAAGGGGAAGACGAAAAAGAGAAAAATGTTGATGAATAACAGGAGGGGTAGGAAAATTATATTGATTGCAGTAATAACGATTCGCAGATGTTATTTTTTGCGCTTTTAACTCATTCCAATCAATTTTGCAGCCTTGCCTCTACTTGTGTCCGGAAAAAATCAGGGAATGGATGGTAAAGTGTCATTGGACGAAGATGGGTTCATTTGAAATTAACTTATTTATTTGTTGGGATATTTTCAACACGTTTGGAAAGAAGGTGAAGGAAGATAAGGGTGAATTGAGATGAGTGTATTCCCGGCTAGTTTCGCGGGTCCCGTAAACAAACATCTAGTAAACATTTCGGAAATATATTTACCTAGGTACTGCCGCGTTTCCTTTCTCCTTTTTTCCTGTCACGTATTTTTTTATAATCATATTTTAACTTCGATGGTAACGGTCACTTGAGAGAATATTAAGTGACCGAACCTCTCCATCCATCACCACCATTACCAAAACACCATCAGCACCCCTATCATTGTCCTACAGCACCATCACCACCACCACAGCCATCACAACAAGTATCTCTACCACCAACATAACTAAAATCATCAACGCCACCGTCATCACCACCACCACCACTATCTACATAACCGTCACCACCACCACCATCACCACAACAGCCACAACCACCACTACCACAGCAACAAGAATAGCATAAATACAACACAAACAATCAACAAAGATACGCAGAAACATCAACAAAAACAACAACACCTTCAACCACAACCCTCCCTACCGCCGCCGCCAGCAGCCCGCGTAGGTGGTAAGGGAGTGATTAATGCCTCCATTTAGGCGTCAATGAGCGGGATAATGACGTGAAACCATTTTTGTGGCTCACAGTTTAGTCTGGCGAGCCCAAACCTGAAAGGTCCAATATACATTTGGTGTGTGGCGAGATTGCTTTTTCGCTTCGTTAATTGTTGTTAATTATTGGTGTGTGGGGAAGGTTTTCATCCTTCGTACAGAATCCATATTTGCAACGATTATTAAACATTATTAGAATACAGGCAATTAATAATATTGTGAAATAGAATATCAAAACAGAGGGAATGCTTGTATGTAATCTTCGTTCAGGGCAAATAGGTAAACAATGGTTCAAGGACATGTAAACATTTTCATAGGCATATAAATTAGATAAATGATTTATCTACATAAGTGTTCCCATTAATGCCTATTATTGTGAGAGTAGTAAAGCCTTCAAACAATCATTTTTTAGATTCGAAAAAAAAAACCCTTTAGTTTTCCTGAAAGTCGAGAATGGTGAGTTTTGTTATCTTTTATGATGATGAGTATGGTGAAATGAATACTTCATACTTATTATAAATTCGTATGTCTTGTTCGCTCTCTTTGCACCATCTAGCATCAGCTTAGTTCCTCTATAGATGCTAAGGAGTACGTTATAGAGCGGCAATTATCTTTTGTGGCACAAAATTCACTCTAATCTGTTTAGGAACTGAACATACAACTATTTTTCTAATTTCGACTAAATTATTTGGCTTATATTTGAATTAACGTAAATCACAAAGGATGGACGGACTTAGGCAGCACTTATCTCGCCTGTTAAAACTGTAGTGATAAAGAAGACACGCTTCAATTATTTGATCTAAGGGACAACCTTCCTCCGCCTCCCCATCCCCCCTAAAAAATAATGGTTTCAGGCCACGGGCAGACTTTTAGGGCCTTCACCGATATTTTAACATGATTGACAAGGACAGACTCCACACAGAAAAGTCTATGTCCACTAAAAAATGCGTGAATATGACTTCCTGCACACAAAATGACTACTTACCACTATAATAACACCGAGGGAGGCTTTAGAATATTAGGGTTCTTGTCATAGTGTTAATTTTCATCGTATTTTTTTTCCTTTTGAATTTACCGATAAACTATAAGTATAGACACCTAGAGCTATCAAATATGAAGCGCTAAGTTAATTCTAGTGATAAAATGAAACCTACCGATAGTAATAATTGGTAGGCGGTGGCTGAGTGGTTAGCGTGCGGGCCCCGCATTCACCACGTGATGGACGAGGCGGGTTCGAATCCGCCGCTACCACCTGCGATTTTTCAGTCACCGCCGAGTGGCTTAAAACTACCTACATGCTGTCCTGAAGACCACCCATCAACCCGGACTCTAGAGGAAACCGTCCAAGTGAATCAAGAACGAGCTCCGGGGGGCAGCATGAGCCAAGAAAAGATGGCGCCACTATAAAACACTTGCCTGCGCCATGACGGGCTGGGGCCGACTACCATTTAGGCCCCTCAAGAAAACCTACCGACGCTATAGGCTGGCACGTAAAAAAAAAAAAAAAAAAAAAAAAAAGAACGATTTTCTCTCTCTCTCTCTCTCTCTCTCTCTCGTCTGGTCATGTCGGATAACTTTTCTGTTGGGGAGCAGTTTCTAGGTCACAGGAGGAGGAATGCGGTGATGAGGCGTATGGTTGAGGAGGGATGTCGTCAATGGATTCACATTCATTATACAAAAAAAAATATTACCCGTGTAAGTGCTAAATTTTCCTGCAATTTGTTTTAAAGCCAAAGATTTATTTAGTATCTAATAAACAAATATTAATCACTCATGATTTGCACACACCTGTCCTCTGTTGACATGGCTCCCACCTATCGACAAGGTGGCAGGTACACGTACCAGGCTATTAATTAAACAACTTATTCTACCTTGGAAATCAGTGCAGCAAGCACTGGAAGGCCGCGGCTTTATTGATAGTTATCGCCACTGTGCCTCCGGCTGGCCTGACCCATTTACCAATTATCTTGATAGTTTATACACAACTGAAGGCCGCACACTATCACTCTTATTGGAAGGTAGTGGCACGTACCATACCGCTTAAGTTTTCACTTCTATATACTTTTGGGGGAGGGTGGCTTGTCCGTGTGGGTAGTTTCGCTATCTACGGGACACCCACAGCGCTAAGGAGGTGTGGAGCAGGAAACGATGATACTCCTTACCATCTTTGTTTTCGCATCTCACTAAGTACACCAGACCAGGACCAGACCAGACCATACCAACCCCTACCCTAATTCTTGACAACAATTATTCTACCTGCAGTCCACACACCAAGCTTATTTATGAGCCACCTGTGTTTCTTTCCCTCGCTGCTCCTCCCGGCAAATGTTTTTTTCGAGTTATTTCCTTCCTTTGTGCATCACTATGTTTATTTATCCCTTTCCTCCCCTCAGGCAAAGGAAAGCCATCCTCCTGTTTTATGTGTGTGTGTGGAGAGAGAGAGAGAGAGAGAGAGAGAGAGAGAGAGAGAGAGAGAGAGAGAGAGAGAGAGAGAGAGAGAGAGAGAGAGAGAGAGAGAGAGAGAGAGAGAGAGAGAGAGAGAGAGAGAGAGAGAGAGAGAGAGAGAGAGAGAGAGAGAGAGAGAGAGAGAGAGAGAGAGAGAGAGAGAGAGAGAGAGAGAGAGAGAAAAAAAAAATTCGAATGAAAGGTGCATAGGAAGGAAGCATAGCAAGGTCTATCGTCCAATTATAGCCCTGAAGAGGAGGGGGAGGAGGAGGGGGAGGAGGAGGAGAGGGAGAAGGAGGGAGGAGGAGGCGGAGGTAAGGAAAGTCAAGGTAAGTAAGCGGATACGGCCGTCAGGGTTAATGAACAAGAGATAAAAAAAGAAAAAGAAAAAAGGACAAAAAATGGAGCAATCTCAGGCAAGGGAGAGGCATAAGGAGGGGACAAAGGGGTGCTGGAGGGAGAGGAGAGAAAGGGGGATGCTGTTTGAAGAGGCAGGTGGGGAGAATGGAGGGGCCTGGTTTAGGCAGGGTTGGTGATGCTGTTTTAAAGGGCAGGTGAGGGAGAATTAGAGGAGGGTGAACTGTGGGACTGTTAATGGTGGGGGGGTGTTGGGTGTTTGAAGGGGCAAGTGAGGAGAATTGGAGGAGGATGTAGAGAGAGGGCTGGTAATGGTGAAGGTGGTTTGGGGATGCTGTGTGAAAGGGGCATGTAAGGGCGAAGGGGAGAAGGACGTACAGAGACGGCTGATAATGGTAAAGGTTAGTTGGGTGTTTGAAGGGGAAAGTGGGAAAAATGGGAGAGCGTATGGAGGGGCTGCTAATCGTGAAGGGTGGGTTGGAGATGCTGTGTGAAAGGGCAGGTGAGGGAGAATGGGAGGAGGGCGTATGGAGGGGCTGTTAATGGTAAAGGTGGGTTGGAAGAGTGCCTATAAAGGAGCGCTGAGAAACAAGGCTTTTTCGTCCTTCCCTGCGGCTTCTCCATCGCCAAAAAGACCCTAATTATCAGCATCTTACCATTACGATAGCAAGAACCCTAATTAGTCCAGGTTATCTTCTACACAGCCGGAAATTTATGGATTGTTTAACCTGCTCTTTTCCTAAACCGTCGAGTCAGGCCGGAGCATAATATTAAGTCAGTAAACCTTCCACACACAATGTGCTTTCGTTCTAAATAATGAAGTAATCACTCCCCACCGGCGCGCAGATTAAAAGTAAACAAAAGGGGGGGAGAGGGAGCGAGGAGGCAGTATATGCATTTTTTACCTTTTCTTTACTCTTTCTTCATTACAAAGGCGGTGACAGGGCGCGGAAAACGAGGCGATGCTCCTCCTTTAGGATCGGAAAGCTTTTAAAGGAGGAAATTATTATAGCATTATTGTTCTAGTCTAAACTTCATTACGGGTCCCGTGAGATTTGTGAGGCTGGTACTTTGGTGGATATTGTTTTCTTCTGGTAATTAAAAGGCCCATGTAGTTTTCTTTCGTGTGTGTGTGTGTGTGTGTGTGTGTGTGTGTGTGTGTGTGTGTGTGTGTTGGTAGGTTTATAAGGCCTCGATGTGCTGTGCAATAATTAAAACAAGGTACGAACTCGCAGGTTATAAATATGTGACTCAAGAGAGCGCAAATGAAAGACTTGTAATCTTGAGTAAGTTCTTGCTATGAGGTGCGTGCATATGATATCAGTGATGGTGGGACGATGGCGGTGGTGGTGGTTTTGGTGCTGGTGGCTGTATGGTTAAAGAAGCAAGTAAGGGCAAGGAAAATAGTGGTAGTGGATTGGTGAAGATTTTGATTCCTGTGGCGATGAGGGATAAGGAGAGCGCATTATCAGATTGGAAAGACACTTGCACGGGATAGGTGAGGAGGTTTGTGATCTTACGGGGAGGATGGTGAGAGACAAGCGCTGGGATTGGAAAGATGGTGAAGAGATGATGAATAGTTAGTCTGTATCCTGTCCTATCGCTCCTGTACACCCTCTAGACCCATCGAAGAGGCGATGCTTTTGGCAGTTTGCTTCAGCTCGGTGGGAAGACCTGAAGATGTACTTTTCCGATTTCCCGTGGAATGATTACTGCTTCCAGGATAGAGACCCCTCTAGGTGTACCCAGCGCATCACAGAGGTGATTGTCTCTGGAATGGAGGCATACATTCCACGTACTTTCTCTACTCCTCATGCTAAACAACCTTGGTTTAATCACGCTTGTTCTCATGCTGTCAAAGATAGAGAGGCAGCTCAGAAAAGGTACCAGAGCCTACGAACTCCCGCTAACCATAATCTTTACATTTCTGCCCGGAATCGTGCCAAATCAATTCTCCGACTAACCAAAAATTCCTTCATTAATAGAAAATGCCTACACCTTGCTTTCTCAAATTCATCCCGTGACTTCTGGCATCTAGCCAAAAATATCTCCTCCAATTTCACTTCTTCCTCTTTCCCTCCTCTCCTTAACCCTGACGGCAGCACTGCCGTCTCATCTGTCTCTAAGGCTGAACTCTTCGCTAAAATTTTCTGTAAGAACCCCACCCTGGACGATTCTTCCTAATGATGTTTTCTATGCCCTCTCTGGCCTCAACTCTCAGAAGGTTTATGGACCTGATGGAGTGCCTCCTATTGTCCTTAAAAGCTATGCTTCCGTGCTGACACCCTGCCTGGTCAAACTCTTTCGCCTCTGCCTGTCAACATCTAGCTTTCCTTCCTGCTGGAAGTATGCCTTCATACAGCCTGTGCCTAAGAAGGGTGACCGTTCCAATCCCTCAAACTACCGTCCTATAGCTTTGCTTTCATGTCTATCTAAAGCTTTTGATTCAATCCTTAACTGGAAAATTCAAAAGCACCTTTCCACTTCTAACCTTCTATATGATCGCCAGTATGGGTTCCGCAAGGGGCGCTCTACTGGTGATCTCCTTGCCTTCCTAACTGACTCTTGGTCATCGTCTCTTAGCCGTCTCGGTGAAACCTTTGCTATTGCGCTGGACATATCAAAAGCCTTTGATAGGGTCTGGCACAGTTATTTGCTTTCCAAACTACCCTCCTACGGTTTCTATCCTTCTCTCTGTACCTTTATCTCAAGTGTCCTCTCTAACCCCTCTATTTCTGCTGTGGACGGTCACTGTTCTTCCCCTAAACCTATTAATAGTGGTGTTCCGCAGGGTTCTGTCCTATCTCCCACTCTCTTTCTGTTGTTCATTGATGATCTTCTTTCCAAAACGAACTATCCTATTCATTCTTACGCTGATGACTCTGCTCTGCATTACTCAACTTCTTTTAATAGAAGACCCACCCAACAGGAACTAAATTATTCCAGGATGGAGGCAGCAGAACGCTTAGCCTCAGACCTCACTATTATTTCAGACTGGGGCAAGAAGAACTTGGTGTCCTTCAACGCCCCAAAAACACAGCTTCTCCACCTATCTACTCTACACAATCTTCCAAACAACTATCCCCTATTCTTTGACAACACTCAGCTGTCACCTTCTTCAACACTAAACATCCTCGGTCTATCCTTAACGCAAAATCTCAATTGGAAACTTCATATCTCTTCTTTTACTAAATCAGCTTCCTCGAGGCTGGGCGTTCTGTACCGTCTCCGCCAGTTCTTCTCCCCCGCACAGTTGCTATCAATTTACAGGGGCCTTGTCCGCCCTCGTATGGAGTATGCATCTCATGTGTGGGGGGGCTCCACTCACACAGCTCTCATGGACAGAGTGGAGTCTAAAGCTTTTCGTCTCATCAGCGCTCCTCCTCTTACTGATAGTCTTCTACCTCTTAAATTTCGCCGCCATGTTGCCTCTCTTTCTATCTTCTATCGATATTTTCATGGTGACTGCTCTTCTGAGCTTGCTAACAGCATGCCTCCCCCCACTCCCGCGGCCTCGCAACACTCGACTTTCTACTCAAGCTCATCCCTTTGCTGTCCAAATCCTTTACCCAAAAGTTAACCAGCATCTTCACTGTTTCATCCCCCACGCTGGTAAACTCTGGAACAATCTTCCTTCATCTGTATTTCCTCCTGCCTACGACTTGAACTCTTTCAAGAGGAGGGTATCAGGACACCTCTCCTCCCGAAACTGACCTATCTCTCGGCCACTTCTTTAACTCTTTATAGGAGCAGTGAGTAGCGGGCTTTTTTTTAACCTTTGTTACCTTTTTTTATGCCCTTGAACTGACTCCTCTGCTGTAAAAAAAAAAAAAAAAAAAGTTGTTGTGAGGGTGGAGAAGGATAGTGGAGATGGAGAACGAGGAAAGCAAAACTATACTGGTGGATCAGTAAGCTTGGTTGTGGTGTTGTTGCTGCAAATTAGTGAGGAACAAGGACAGAAAGTATGGTAATTGGTTGTGGAGATGGTGGCAGTGCAAGTGGTTGTCAGGAATGGTTAAGGTGGTAACGGCAAAAGAAAATTGGTGGAAAGATAGGGTTGATTGCGGTTGTTGTGTTGATGCAAGGTTGTGAGGAGAGACTAAGAAAAGGTGTTGGATAGGTGGAGTGAGTTGAGGTGCTGGAGATTGTAAGGGATGGTGAAGGCGGCAAGGACAGGGAAGGCATAGGAGGTGGGTAGGTGAAGGAAGCTTGGTGGGTGATGGGTATGCTGGTTCGAAGGAAGGCCAGCTTGAGTCCACGAAAATCTCGTTACACGGGCTGCATGTGATTAAAGTGGGGGTAAAGTTTGTTCATAAAGTATCTCTGCTCTAATATATTTCGCTTAATTAAATTAGTTCCACTTTTGCTCTCGCTGGACTCTTCATTAGGCAACCTCTTGCGAGATTACGGCCAGGCAAACACACCCACGAGGTGAGAAAATGCATAATGAGAAAACAGGCATACACACGCACACACACACACACACACACACACACACACACACACACACACACACACACACACACACAATTATATCAATGTATTTATATATAATCCTTTGGCTCACGCGTGTATATGTGTGTGTGTGTGTGTGTGTGTGTGTGTGTGTGTGTGTGTGTGTGTGTGTGTGTGTGTGTGTGTGTGTGTGTGTGAGAGAGAGAGAGAGAGAGAGAGAGAGAGAGAGAGAGAGAGAGAGAGAGAGAGAGACTCAAACGGACTGAGTCAGTATATAATGTATCGTTTTTCATGCCTTTTGAATAAAAAAAGAAATATGGAAGAAATTAAATCTACCACAGCAGAAATGGAACGGTCAGAGAGGAAACTTGATATAAAGGTACAGAGAGAAGGAAAGAAACCGTAGGAGGGTAGTTTGGAAAGCAAATATTTGTGCCAGACCCTATCAAAGGCTTTTGATATGTCCAGCGCAATAGCAAAGGTTTCACCGAAACGGCTAAGAGAGGATGACCAAGAGTCAGTTAAGAAGGCAAGGAGATCACCAGCAGAACGCTTCTTGCGGAACCCATACTGGCGATCAGATAGAAGGTCAGAAGTGGAAAGGTGTTTTTGAATCTTCCGATTAAGGATTGAATCAAAAGTTTTAGATAGACATGAAAGCAAAGCTATAGGACGGTAGTTTGAGGGATTGGAACGGTCACCTTTCTTAGCCACAGGATGTATGAAGGCATACTTCCAGCAGGAAGGAAAGGTAGATGTTGACAGGCAGAGGCGAAAGAGTTTGACCAGGCATGGTGTCAGCACGGAAGCACAGTTTTTAAGGACAATAGGAGGCACTCCATCAGGTCCATAAGCCTTTTGAGAGTTGAGGCCAGAGAGGGCATAAAAAACATCATTATTAAGAATTTTAATGATAGGCATAAAGAAATCAGAGGGGGGATGAGTAGGAGGAATATGCCCAGAATCGTCCAAGGTGGAGTTCTTTCAGAAAGTTTGAGCAAAGAGTTCAGCCTTAGAGATAGATGAGACGGTGGTGCTGCCGTCAGGGTTAAGGAGAGGAGGGAAAAAAGAAGAAGTGAAATTGGAGGAGATAGTTTTGGCTAGATGCCAGAGGTCCCGGGAAGAACTGAAAAAAGCAAGGTTTTGGCATTTTCAATTACTGAAGGAGTTTCCGGTAAGTCGGAGAATAAATTTGGCACGATTCTGGGCAGAAATGTAAAGATCATGGTTAGCAGGAGCTCGAAGGCTATGGTACCTTTTGTGAGCTGCCTCTCTATCTTTGACAGCACGAGAACAAGCGTGATTCAACCAAGGCTTTTTAGCATGAGGAGTAGAGAAAGTACGTGGAATGTATGCCTCAATTCTGTGATGCGCTGGGCACACACAGAGGTGTCTCGCTCCTGGAAGCAGTAATTATTCCACGGGAAATCGGAAAAGTACATCCTCAGGTCGTCCCACCGAGCTGAAGCAAAATGCCGGAAGCATCGCCTCTCCGGTGGTTCCAGAGGGTGTACACTGTACAGGAGCGATAGGATAGGATACAGAAATAAGGTTGTGATCGGAGGAGCCCAACGGAGAGAACAGTTTGACAGAGTAAGGAAGAGGTCTAGTATGTTGGGCCGGTCTCCAAGACGGTTGGGAATACGTGTAGGGTCATTAGGGTGCTGAACCAACTGCTCTAGGTCATTGAGAAGAGCAAAGTTGTAGGTTTGTTCACCAGGCTGGTCAGTGAAAGAGGATAAAAGCCAAAGCTGGTGGTGAACATTGTCTCCTGGAATGGAGATTTCAGCGAAGGGAGAGTGGGTCAAGATGTGCTCCACTTTAGAGATCAAGTAGTCAAAGAATTTTACATAGTTAGTAGAGTTAGATGAGAGATAAACAGCACAGATGTATTTGGTAACAGAATGACAATGAAGTCTTAGCCAGATGGTGGAAAATTATGAAGAGTCAAGGTCGTGAGCACGAGAGCAAGTGATGTCATTGCGCTCGTAGGCGCAACATCCAGCTTTGGATTGAAATTTAGGATAGAGATAGTAGGAGGGAACAGAGTAGAGATTGCTGTCAGTAGCCTCAGAAACCTGCGATTCGGTGAGGAAGAGGAGGTGAGGTTTAGAGGAGGAGAGATGGTATTCCACAGAATGAAAATTAGAACGAAGACCATGAGTATTGCAGAAATTGATAAGAAAAAGGCTCGAGGAGTTTTCAAGACACCTCTTAGGTCAGCAGCCAGAAGGGGAGTTCTCCCTGGGGGAGTTTGTGGTCCCCCCCCCCAGGCGGGGACTCCAAGAAACTATCATATAAAGTGTGTCAGAAACTTTTGACGTCATTACATGCACGTAACAGTAATTATGATCTTTGAAAAAAATATTGAAATGGATCCATAATGTCTCCTGATGCTCCTTTTCGTTGAATTTGCTTAGGTTAGGGCTGATTGAAGATCTCTCACAGCATGTGGAATATCTTCCGCCCCTTGGCGATGATTGCAAATTGCCAGCTGTGGGCGGTGTGACTGGAACCCGACTCTTGCAGATCACCGAACCCGACTCTTCCATTTCACTACATCCTCGCATTGATCACCCGGCCACCAACTTCCTCATGTCGTATGACTGGTCGTATTTAACATTACCGGATTTATGAATCTTGACTAAACACACACACACACACACACACACACACACACACACACATGGCTTTTAGAGCAACATACAGAAAAGGAAGGAATCGCAGACGAATGAGCTATTAACAGGGTTCACTGGGTACTGCAGCAACTACAGGGAAGGCTTCGGGAATGGTGATGAAGCTTTGAAAATCATGTTGAAAATTGAAATAAAATGACAAGCATTAAGAGATTTATGTGTAGGAAAGGAGAAGTTTAGCAGTTATTAGAGGGGTGTGGTATTGCGGAATGCATGCACGCACGCACGCAGGCACTAGTTCACTCGCCTACTGACGCACTCATTCACTTCCTCATTCCCCCACCTACTCACACACACACACACACACACACACACACACACTCTCTCTCTCTCTCTCTCTCTCTCTCTCTCTCTCATTGTGTCAACAGGCTCCTAGTGAACAACATTACGTATAATAAGAGTATATCTGAATCTAATGTTTACGTGGGGATGAAACAAAGTAATATGAAGTGAAAATTATTGGAAATTAAATATGAGCAAATCAACTGCCCAGGTGTCCGCTTGCAGCCTTTACGTCACTGTTCCCAGGCAAGCAGCAAAAACTCACTATCGGACGACATATGAACGCCATACTCGCTTACGAGGGATTACGTAAGACGACGCCTACACACGACACCACATCCTCCTTTCTGTCAGTCTTCCAACCAGCAGATATCACGGAAAAGGAGGCGGATGTTGTCATAAGCTCGGTGTGTGTGTGTGTGTGTGTGTGTGTGTGTGTAAGGTAAAGGTGAGGCTGAGTGCATACGCTATAGCTGCGCGTGGTTGCGGTGCTCATCTTCGTCGCATTGACCTTTTAAGTCAGTGGCGGGAAAACCCCATTGCCCCAGGACACGAGTCAGTGTGAAGTCTGGAATTTATACAGTTTACCTTCCTTAGGTTTCCCCAGGCACCCATTCATCGACCAGCCCGAAAGAAAGGACAAGCAGGTGGGCGAGCTGCACGCCGACTGCCCGGGCTGGGATTCGAACCCAGGGCCACGGATTCGTAACTAGGAACGTGAACCATGATGCCCTGATATTAGCGCTCAGATGAAAAATGTTCTATTGTCATAGATTATTCATCGGCAAAGGAATACGATTACCTGGAAAATACCAATATGGTAAGCAATATAACGGTGTGACGATAGTGAAATTGTGTTCGTGGCACAAAGATATAACGTGTGTTCGGTGAAAACTGTAGTGGTGGTAATGGTTGTGATTGTGGTGGCGGGGAGGGAATAGAAGTGATGGAGGTGGTGGTGGTGGTGGTGGAAGAGGTGGTGGGGGTGATGGTGGTAGAGGTGATGGTGGTAGAGGTGATGGTGGTGCTGGTGGTGGTGGTGGAGTTTGATTTGTTAGTGACAATGGACAGTGAAGAAATACACAATACAAACAGCTATATTTTTTTTTCCTAACTGCAACGCTCTTCAGTCTCAAATATTATATATATATATATATATATATATATATATATATATATATATATATATATATATATATATATATATATATATATATATATATATATATATATATATATATATATATATATATATATATATATATATATATATATATATATATATATATATATATATATATATATATATATATATATATATATATATATATATATATATATATATATATATATATATATATATATATATATATATATATATATATATATATATATATATATATATATATATTTATGTATATATATATATATATATATATATATATTTATTTATTTATTTACACCCATTAGGTATGTTTTTGTAACATGTTGATATTAGGCATAAGTAGCTAAAGGACATGTCTTTAGTGATAAAAAGAGATACATTTTAACACTGCAACAGTGTCTACCTATCGTAGCAGATAGCGTCAACTTTCCCAAAGAATATGTTTGAGCAAACATCGGACTCACATCCTCCACCTCACGCTCCACTGCACAGTGATCACCATACACGCCACTCCGTAATATCTCCACACCCACCCCGATAATCCATTCCTTTCCATTACATGACTTTCACCACACATCCGCAGTGCCCTCATGCACCCACACCCTTCCTTACCTGCCCGATGTTCCACGCTACACAAACGCATTATTGCTCCCTGCCTAGCCTCCCTGCATCACTATAACACCCTGCAGCTCCTTGATACTTTGTTATGCCACCCTTCATTCCTCCCCTCTCTTGCCAGCGCTCTCCCCTCTTCCTCAACAAGACACAACCAGCTCAACAGTGGCGCAGCTCCCCTCCCCGCCGCTGCCACCCCTACACAATAACTCTCCCTGCTACTGCCTCGACTCAGAGCTACAACACATTCACGACTCACAAGCTCATGAGGGGCGAGGGTGCAAATGGCTGCTTCACGGCTAACTTAAAGTACGTGTGGGCTTTCCAGTTTATTTTTATGAGACGTTATCCTTTAATCTAGCAACAAGCACTGTCATTTGTCAGGAAAAGAAATGATTGGAAGGGCTGTTGGTTACTAGCAAATTCTATACCAGAATGTAAATATTCCCTAAGCATGTAAGTAAGAACCCCTTGTTCCTCAGTACACGCAAATCTAGCTTGGAGCAAGACCGCCTCACAGACACACCACCACCACCACCACCGCAGCCATAACACGATGCCTCTGCAACGAACACTGCTGCTGAAATTTTACTTGAAGGGAGGGAGAAGAGACGACGAATTCAGCCCCGACCCTCGTGTGTGGGAAGCTTAGGGAGCACACACACACACACACACACACGCACACACACACACACACACACACACACACACACACACACACACACACACACACACACACACACACACACACACACATATATATATATATATATATATATATATATATATATATATATATATATATATATATATATATATATATATATATATATATATATATATATATAGGGGAGGCGGTGGCTGAGTCAGGAGGACGCGAGTTCAATCACCGCCCGGTGCCACCAAGCTGGGATTGTTCAGCCGCCGCCGAGTGGCTTAAAACTACCCACCTGCTGTCCAGAAGACCACCTATCAACCCGGACTCTAGATTCTGGGATTAAAGATGAGCTCCGGGAGGGCAGCATGAGTCAATGCAAGATGGCGCCACTATAAACACTCGCCTGCGCCAGAACGGACTGGGCCGACCATCAGGCCCCACCGGGAAGAAGCCTACCGGCGCAATAGGCTGCGACGTAAAAAAATAAATAAATAAATAAACAAATAAATAAATAAATAAATAAATAAATAAATAAATATATATATATATATATATATATATATATATATATATATATATATATATATATATATATATATATATATATATATATATATATATATATATAACTGAGGAGTAAATTATATGTATTTGATGATAAAAAAATACCTTTATAAATAATGACAAATATGTAAATAAATATATATTTATAATGCTATGTATAAGTCTTTACATGTATTTTATTTTGTCAATATACTGGACTCTTTCTGTTATTTGTATTTCCGCGAACGTGCGGCTGTGTAAGTAGGTCATGCTGATGCGGCAGAGTAATGGTCTTCACTCTGCCTCCGTCTCATTTCCGCGGATGTCTCAGGGCTTCTCTCTCTTATCCTGTTGGCGTGCCTAATGTCGGTCCTAGGCCATACGCAATATGACTTGCTGTCGCATAAAGTCCCAGTAATTAATAGCATGATTCATATGAAATCCCAAAAAGATTTTTATCATCACTTGCAATGAGACAATTATTTTATCCATTTTTAAATGCCAGGTCCTCGAATGGAGCCCCTGAGGGTGAGGCGAGTGCCGTTACTCAGCTTAGTGCAAGAAGTCGAGCTAGAACTTAGGTGTTCACCGCTGTCACTCAGGGTTCATCACGTTAAAGATTGTTGTGCTGGAACAACAGCTGTAGGTTGATAGAAACGAAGTCATTAGTAAGGAAAAAATAAACAGACGACAATCATGTTGTTTTAAGTAACAAACGTTGGCTGTTGATTATATTATAATTGTTTTTACTCATTTTTTAATAATTTATGTAATTCGTCATTATGGTCAGTCTATAGATAAATGAGAATATCCAAAACAAATTTTGACCGTGTATAAAAAATCTTGCCGGTCTGCCGTACATTCTCGCTACAAAGACCTGTATCAACACAGCACTTTGAACACAATAGCAAAGGCTTTCCATCTCATCAGACCCATTGCTCCTATACTATTGATATCTTTTTTACAAAATCCATCGCAATGGTGCTTCCCTTCCATTTTTTAATATATATATATATATATATATATATATATATATATATATATATATATATATATATATATATATATATATATATATATATATATATATTATTTTTTTTTCTCACTCAATGCTTTTTTGAACTTGCTAACTACAAGCCTTTTCTCCTCCTGCAGCTTCGCTACAAACGAATATCTACGCAAGCTCACCCTGATGCTGTTCAAGTCATTGCAAAAGATAACAAGTACCTTCATTCTTCCATCAGTGTCACTGGTAAACTCTGGTAAACGTTGGTAAACCTCATTCTCCTTTTGGAATGTTTTCAATTTTTTGTGTGAGTGGGAAACTTTTTTGTGTGTGTGAGTGGGAAACTTCTTTTTTGTGTTGCCCTTAGCATGCCTCCTTTACCGTAAAAAAATACAAAGCAATCGACATTGAAATACTTTTGAAGTAATCTTATGGGCTTGGGTTGGATATGTGGCCTCGATTTCTCCTGTTTTAGTTACATGTTTGTGGGATGCTAGTAACTGCATGACATTATTTATTCTCCTTTCATTCTTCCATAGGTTTTAGCAACGTCTCCGCTGCTACACTCGACTCTGACCTACATGATCACCCTTTACGATCCAGTGTGTCTGCATTGTTCTGCATCAAACACGTAAAAAAATACCTTTATTACTCAACACAAGGTTGGGCTTCAAAATTGTTCAGTCTGAATTTAGAACTTTAAAGAAAAGTGCAGGGAAACCATAGAGAAGCAACCTAAATCAGAAGGAAAAACAAAGTGAGGAAGAGGATACAGAGGTCCCTAGGGTGGTCTGGTGGGAAGTGATACGAAGGAGGAGGTGACGAGAGCTGCGAAACACCAAGAAGAACTCGACCACGCCACTCTTCATTAGCAGCCACAGCAACAACACATTATAACGTGGTCGGGCGAGGAGCCCCGAGGGTAGTCACCGGTGATGTTAGGGAGTGAAACTGCGGTTGTAAAGGGAGAGGAAGGGGCGAATGAAGACGATGGTGCCCTAAATATAAGGACACTGCTACTGTAAGGGGAGAGACACCGACGAGACACTGGTGATGCTATGGAAGGGACACTAAGGTCATGACGGGATAAGGATGAGCAAATAAAGACAATGGGGATCAAAATGAAGGGGCATTGATACCATGAGAAAAATAACTAGAAAGGAAAAACACTTCGGAAAACAAAGGACGTGCAGACCGGAAACGCTGAAACGAGGTAAACATGTATATTAAGAATCTTGTACCAATAGCAAGCATGAGGCGAACATGATCATGAACTTGAACAAAACTAAGAGGAGGCAGGAGAAAAGAATGAAATATCTTAGAGGAGGATGAATATTAGTAGAAGAGACATTGAAGGTAAGACTTAAAGGAACATCTGTCGAGGAAGTATTTGTTAACAGAGCAGATAATGGCGAGGCTCGGAAACCCTTTGATCACAAAGCACCGTGACGCACTGGACTAAAGATCGAGGCCTCTTATCTTTTATTATTTTTTTTTACAATAAAGGAGGCAGCTCAAGGGCACAAAAAAAGAAAACAATAATAAATAAAAGCCCGCTACTCGCTTCTCCTAAAAAAGAATCAAAAGAGGTGGCCGAAAGAGAGGTCAATTTCGGGAGGAGAGGTGTCCTGATACCCTCCTTTTGAAAGAGTTCAAGTCGTAGGCAAGAGGAATAACAGATGAAGGAAGATTGTTCCAGAGTTTACCAGCGTGAGGGATGAAAGAGTGAAGATGCTGGTTAACTCTTGCATAAGGGGTTTGGACAGTATAGGGATGAGCATGAGTAGAAAGTCGTGTGCAGCGGGGCCGCGGGAGGGGGGAAGGCATGCAGTTAGCAAGTTCAGAAGAGCAGTCAGCGTGGAAATATCGATAGAAGATAGAAAGAGAGGCAACATCGCGACGGAATTTAAGAGGTAGAAGACTATCAGTAGGAGGAGGAGAGCTGATGAGACGAAGAGCCTTAGACTCCACTCTGTCCAGAAGAGCTGTGTGAGTGGAGCCTCCCCACACGTGAGATGCATACTCCATACGAGGGCGGACATGGCCCCTGTATATGGATAGCAACTGCGCGGGGGAGAAGAACTGGAGGAGACGATACAGAACGCCCAACCTCGAGGAAGCTGATTTAACGTGAGAGGAGATGTGAAGTTTCCAGTTGAAATTTTGAGTAAAGATGGTGATAGCTGAGTGTTGTCGAAGAATAGGGGACAGGTGTTTGGAAGATTGTGTCGAATTGATAGGTGGAGAAATTGAGTTTTTGAGGCACTGAAGGACACAAGGCTCCTTCTGCCCCAATCGGAAATGATAGCAAGGTCTGAGGTTAAGCGTTCTGCAGCCTCCAGTCTGGAGTCGTGTACTTCTTGTTGAGAGGATCTTCTATTGAAAGAAGTTGAATAATGCAAAGTGGAGTCGTCGGCGTATGAGTGGACAGGACAGTTTGTTATGGAAAGAAGATCATTGATGAATAACAGGAAGAGAGTGGGTGATAGGACAGAGCCCTGTGGAACACCACTGTTGATAGGTTTAGGGGAAGAACAGTGACCGTCTACCACCGCAGAGATAGAACGGTCGGAAAGGAAACTGGAGATAAAGGAACAGAGAGAGGGATAGAATCCGAAAGAGGGCAGTTTAGAAAGCAAAGACTTGTGCCAGACTCTATCGAAGGCTTTCGATATGTCTAGCGCAACAGAGAAAGTTTCACCGAAACGGCTAAGAGAGGATGACCAAGAGTCAGTTAAGAGAGCAAGAAGATCGCCAGTAGAACGCCCCTTAGCACCAGTCATGTGAGGGATGCCTTCTGTGAATGTTAATAAGCATAATAAAATGTAAAATAGTACTTTTTATATAGTTTAAAACCGATTCCCAATTTCACAACTACTCGTGTTCTTACTCGTAATGTGTGTTAAAAGCTTGAAGAGCCTCCTGTTCCAAAGTTGGTAAAGCTTTACTTAAAACTATTATCACAAACACAGAGGAAGCAGCAGTATACTCTCGTAGTTTCCTTGCTTTCTCTGCTAATGTGACAGCCGCCGCACGGCAGAGCACAGAGCCAGCCTCCCAACACTTGCCTCGAGTTAGTACATGAGCACAAAACAAAGTTAATTAGGAGAGGGAGTTCTTGCACTTCCATTTTATATGTTGCATTTAGAGTCATGTAAGGACACACAAAGCCACTGTAATAACGGGGCCGGAAACAATGTGACCTCGGCGGGAGTGTGTGGCCGCTGCGGCGCCCTAGGGAGAGGGGGAGCCTCGACGAGGCCTCGCTGGCTTTGTCATCACACAGAAAGAACAGATAACTTGAGATGTCTTTCGGCGTCAAGCAAACGCCATGAATGGAGTAATAAATCACCACGGAAAAAAATGTGTCTCTCCTGAATGGCATCATTGTTGACTGGCGGATGTCGGCGGCTCCCCGTAATTAGGTTGGAGCCTGCCGTCCTCTCTTCTCGCAGGCTTTGGTCGGTCTTTCAAAATATAAACGACTTTTCCAAGACGTGATTCACTTGTCCGTCCTTGTACTGCCGTCTCCCTTTGCTGGGCGGTGAGTGATCTCTGTGCTGTTCCTTCCCGTAGTCCTCCCATTTCCCCGAGTGCCTCACTCTCCTTTTCTGACTCTTTGAACCATTGCCTTGCCTCCCAAGAGGGACCTCGCCTCTCCCCTCGCCATCATACAGCCTTTAGGTTTCCTTCTATTATTCTCCACAAACTCGTTCCATTAAGTTTTCTGGGAAGATTTTGAGCTATTACATTTACCATCCAATTATATTGAGTACTGCCAGTGCATACGCCACTCAACCATTTCTAAGGGCAAACATCTCATACTACCTACCTTGTCAAAACTCTCAGGGTTTATACCACTGTTGTTTTCTCTGTTCCCTCACCCTTTCCCTCTTCACTGGAAGCCCCTGCCCTCGCGCCCCTCTCCCGCGTCCCTTCCGGCGGCACTCACAGGACCCTCAAAGGCGATGACAATACTGTTTGATCTGGTATTCCCGCATCCCTGCTCCCCCACTCTTCCTTTCTTTCCTCCACCCCTCCCCGCGGCCCTTGTGTCTGCCTATCTGCAAGCTTCCTCTCGTCAGGGCGTCTCCTTCCGCCCTTCCTTCCTGAAGAATACCGGACGCAGTTTGGTTTCATTGCAGCAAAGTACAAACTTTGTAACAACAATAATAAAATACGTTAAATAAGACAAGAAAATTACGTAAGAAGTGATTCAGGATGTGAGGCATGGACCATTGTAAATACATATGTGTACTAGATTGCGTTTGTAGTAGCTGAGGTATTATTATTATTATTATTATTAGTAGTAGTATTAGTATTAGTATTAGTATTATTAGTATTAGTATTAGTATTAGTATTAGTATTAGTATTAGTATTAGTATTAGTAGTAACACGTTTCACTACTGAGACTTTTCTTCGTATTAGTGTTGTTTATATTTTCTGGCCCCATGTTGTTGTTTTTGCTATTGTTGGTATTCTTTTTACAAAGCTTTGGCCGTAACTCTACTTTTAAAAACATTAATCCAATATTTAGGTCTGGTCTCACACAAGCCGCCGCACGTACTTCCTAATTTATTTTTATCATGAAAAATGTTTGCTAGTAATTTAATTTCTTGCTCCCTTGAGCCGTTGCTCTGCCGGGCGTCCTGCTTTGCATATTTAGTTTGGGTCCTGTAGCTTGATGCCGCGGCAGCCAGCCATACAATGAAGGCTACACTCAGCAACGCCGCTGGGTGAAGACACGAGTTTCCCACCAATTATTTACAGCTAAAAGTATAGGTATTCCCTCTGCAAATTTTTTGTACATTTGTAAATAACCATAACATTTCCATTACACATAAATTTACTGTTTGTGATCTCAATGTCGGTATTTTTCAAATAACAAACGCGAACGAAAAAATCTCCGGTTATAAGGGCATGTGGCACGTTACCCAGCAGCCGACCATACTCATGACTTAAGCAGCTTAATGACTCTTGCCGCGAGTTACTTAAGATGAAAAGGGGTAATAGATGGAGACCTGCTCGGGAGATCCCAGGGAATGGCGTTATAGGGTGGGAGAGGTGAAGCGCCAAAGGCGTATACCCCATTAACGGATGAATTTACTGACTTTGTACAAAGGCTAATAAGGTAGCTGAGCCTGTTGTTGTAGTAATACAATAGTAGTAGTAGTAGTAGTAGTAGTAGCAGTAGTGTTATTAATGCTGCATTTATTATTACAATCATTATTATGCCAGAAGTAATAATCAACATTAGCATCACTCCCATGTACCGCTTCATTGCTGCTATAATTACTTCACATGCAGTGGGTGCCTGTGCTTCCTTGCTTTTCACCTACTCGCAATATTGTGATAAATCGTTTCCCAGAAAACACACCCACACCCTCATACCCCCCCCCCCCCTCCCCCATCCCACACACACACACACCTGAGTCTAGACACCTGGCGCGGCACACACATTTAACAAGTGAGTGTTTTCGGTGCACCTGAGCGCCTCTCCCACCCTCCGCCTCGCCGCTGCCGCTTTAATGTATTGGGGTTCATTGTCTGCCTGATGAAAGAGGAGGCGCCGGGGCGGGCGGGCGGGACGGCAAGAGTCAAGAGGTAGGCTTTGGAAGGCAGACGCACAAAAACTCGTGTCGTCCAGCTGCGGCATCTATCATGTAAGGACGACAGACCACGTGCACGAAAGGGATGTGTTTGTGATTCATTGCACTCTTTTATGCTGTACTTCATGTATGTTTCTCTGTGTGTATGGAGAGGGAGTATGGGGGTCACTATGTTTGACTGTCGGTTTGTCTGTCTAATATTTCATCTATTTTTGCTCACACTCATATCCACACCCACACCCGCACAGATCCCCCTTCTGAAAACACACACACACACACACACACACACACACACACACACACACTGGGAGGCGGTGGCTGAGTCGTCAGAGTAGCGGCCCCGTGTTCAGGAGGACGCGAGTTCAATCCCCGCCCGGTGCCACCAAGCTGTGATTTTTCAGCCGCCGCCGAGTGGCTTAAAAACTACCCACATAATGTCCAGAAGACCACCCATCAACCCGGACTCTAGATTCTAGGATCAAAGATGAGCTCTGGGAGGGCAGCATGAGCCAATGCATGATGGCGCCACTATAAACACTCGCCTGCGCCAGAACGGGCTGGGCCGACCATCAGGACCCACCGGAAAGAAGCCTTGGACCGACCATCAGGATCCACCGGGAAGAAGCCTACCGGCGCAATAGGCCGCAATGTAAAACACACACACACACACACACACACACACACTCCCTACTTAAACCTTCGTGAGCTTCAAACATTTACATCATCTATATACACTGTGATTTTCATTGCTTTTCAATCACACAAACGCAGATCCCTGAGTTTCCTACACAGCATATTTTTCAGTATTGTCTTACAGCAAGCCTGACACGCAATAACATTCTTGGCGTCGTTAGATGTTTAAAAGCTTGCCAATGAAGTAGAATCAACATAGCATTTTAAAGAACATGTAACGCCACTCTTGACGATATATTTCAGTCTTTACTGAAAAAAAATATACGGGGAAGCCTTTTCTTAAAAACGGAAAACAGAGAATCGTTGAAAATTGTAAACATATGTAATGATTAAAACAAGTGTATTCTTTCTTTCTTTGTGGGTAAGTATAGGAGTGTCTTAAGGCAATGTCAAAAGAGAAAAGAAAAATGTAATGGCATGATGGTGGTGGTGGTGGTGGTGGCGAAAGTCTGGGGATCAAACAGGGGTATCAGACAAGGCTGGAATGGTTAAAAAAAAACTCACCACCTTCACGACTCACATTGTTGATAAGCTAACTAGACCCAAATGAGCCAGGAAGATCACATTTACCTATCAGGTGTTCCTCGTCTCTGCTTCCCGTCATCAGCCATATTTACCTGGAAGGAAAAAAGATAAATTATTATGGATAAGCAAAAAACACGACTACAGTATTATCAAATTTTTACAAACACTTTCACAAAAAAGGTTAATCAAACATGAATTTAATACCCCCATTATTATTATTATTATTATTATTATTATTATTATTATTATTATTATTATTATTATTATTATTATTATTATTATTATTATTATTATTATCATTGTTATTAAAATATTTGTAATTATAAAAATAAATATGGTAGTGATGTGTATGCGGGTGGATGACAAAAATATAGGTAGGTAAGTAAACGAGTGTCTACGTGTGTGTGTGTGTGTGTGTGTGTGTGTGTGTGTGTGTGTGTGTGTGGGTGGGTGCCGTGTGCTTCTGCTTGGCTGGTGAAAGGATTGGGTCTTGGAAGCAGCGTGATGAAAGTCTGCAAGGCTCTGAGGCGAAGGAAATCTGAATCAGGTGGAGCTGTGAATGACGAGGTAGCACGAGAGTGTAGCGCAGAACGCAAGGGAAGGTGCGTCATTGACAGCACCAATGCGATCAGGAGGAAAGAAGGAATAGAATGGAAAGGTGGAGGCAGCGGAGAAGGAGGAGGAGGAGGAGGAGAAGGAGGAGGAGGAGGAGGAGAAGGAGGAGGAGGAAGAGGAGAAGCATCATCTGCAAAAAGAAGCAAAAGGAAAGAGGAGCTAGGAAGCGCAGTGAACCAAAAAACTGAAAGAGTGGAATCAAAGTGGATGAGTAAAATAAAGAGAAGAGATAAGAATCAGGTAACCAGAAAGAAAGTTGAATAGGATGAGTTAAGTAGTAAAATTAGTGATATCAAATTTACGATAAAAAAGTGAAAAATGAAAAGTACAATAGAAGTGCATCAAATTTACGATAAAAAAGTGAAAAATGAAAAGTACAATAGAAGTGGAGCAGAGAGGAAAAAGGGAAAAGTTACAGGTGTACTGGGGGGATATGCCTCAGACGAGTTGAGTCTGCCCCGAGGGAGCCTGAGAAGCGGCAGGAATCAGGTCCCCCGAAAATAAGCCCTATGTCCATTAATCCTTTAATCCTCTAATACGTCCATTAACTGAGTATCACTCTTTCGACATTTTTCCTTAATTATCGTCATTGATGTTTCGGACTGATGAAGAAAAAAAAAATATAGATGATATTCAACTAGTTTACATTAGGCATGATATGTATGTGTGTGTGTGTGTGTGTGTGTGTGTGTGTGTGTGTGTGTGTGTGTGTGTGTGTGTGTGTGTGTGTGATGTGTGTGTGTGTGTGTGTGTGTGTGTGTGTGTGTGTGTGTGTGTGTGTGTGTGTGTGTGTTTGGTAAAAAGGCAAACTTCATGTGCGTGGAGCCTTACACACCCAAGATCTAGAGTGTTGCTTTGCCTAATAAAGTCGCATTTCAGCTAAGATCTGACTCGCGGATGAAAACTCCCTGAAGATCTAGTAAAATAAAAAGATAATTCGGAGGAGCCGCTAGTCCAGATAAGGAAGGAAATTGTGCATTAGCTTCTGAAAAATGTATAGTTATTCTGCCTCGAAGAAGATGAAGAGGGTTTTTTTATTTGTCCTGCTCATTGTGGCTTGGACGGCAGGCGGGACGGGGCGGCGTGGGGATAGGCAGGGAGTGGCGGGGCGGGGCGGGGCTAGGCGGGGAATGGCGGGGCGGCGCGGGGCTAGGCGGGGAGTGGCAGGGCGGGTCATCGTGCACGGCGGGGATTATTGAGGGAGTCAGAATCAAGCAACCAAATGATGGGACTTAATTACGCCTGGCCGCTCAAGCATGAATCCTCCCGCACATTCTGTTTCTAATTTATTCAGACACGGCAGAGGAAGTCAGGAGGGAGCGAGGCGAGGCCGAGGGCGCTGGGGAGAAAATATACAGGCAACACACAGTCCCGCTACATTACGACCGCCATTACTTCCCTCAGGTGAAAAGTCAACTGATATATGAGTTTTCTATGCATCGAAACGCATATATAAATAGAAGTTTAGCGGAAAAATTCTTAAAAATATATGTAAAGGTTATGAACTGAGCTTTTTTCTTAACTTCGCAATGGGATTAAGGCCAACGAGGTGTGTAAATATTTTATAAAAAATCGAAAAAAACGAAACTGGGCTATTTCGTTATTTTTCTCTTTAAAAACATTATAGGTAAAAGTATTCTCTCTCTCTCTCTCTCTCTCTCTCTCTCTCTCTCTCTCTCTCTCTCTCTCTCTCTCTCTCTCTCTCTCTCTCTCTCTCTCTCTCTCTCTCTCGCTCTCTCTCGCTCTCAGTTTCGTTCCTCAGCATAAACAGAAGCATAAGGTAGTTGCTATGGGAAAAAAGTCTGCATGGAGGCTTCCTCGGAGGACCACTGGGGTTAGCGTCAAAGGGTGGGTGCGGTGAGGCGTTCCCCAGCGTATGTCTCCATTGATTGATTGAGTAACATTTGGTTAATCTGATATGAAATTCAATGTTGAAGGTATGTAGGGTATATCAGATTTATATTTTTGTATCTTTCAACCCGACATCGCACTTCCACCTCTTTTGATTCTTTTTTTTAGGAGGAGAGAGAAGCGGGCTTTTTTATTATTGTTTCCTTTTTTTGTGCCCTTGAGCTGTCTCCTTTGTTGTAAAAAAAAAAGCCTGCGAGCCATGCTTACTGAACATATTCTGTGGCGAAAGTTGTCTTATTGTCTAATTTGAACATGTTTTCTCTTCTTATGTCTCTGTCAGTTCTTTGTCTAGTAAGGCAATGCGAAACAAGGACTGCAAATCCAAAGTATGTCATGCCGCATCATAATTTCCGTATTCGTTACCAAGAAGAATCTCTCGTCCTCTAATACATACTTGTGTTCATGTGATAACGAAAAAAACTTTAAAAAGCGCACATGGTTTTCATCGGCTCAGGATGACTTCGGGATAACGGTGACACGCAATGCCCCGAGTGGCCTTCATGGGGTCTTTTATATATTTCATTGAGCCTGCTCGTGATCTGCTCCGGAACTGAAAAATATGCGTGTTTTTACTCATACTAATTAGGCGAAATGTCACACAAATAATCCCTCGGTGGCGGCGGGGGGAGAGAGCAGCAGAGGGGGTTCAAGAGTGACGCCCGCAAGCAGGCAGGCACGCACGCACACACACGGACTGAGACACACACACACACACACACACACACACACACACACACACACACACACACACACATATACACACATACACGCACGCATGGACGCACGCAGGCAAATATATAATTATTTAGATAACTTTTTTTTTTGTTTGGAAAATAATAGCGATATTTTCAGACTGAGTGATAAAGAAAGGGATCCACTTATCGTCAAGCAAGTCCTTTCTTCAACAAATTCGTATGCTCACCACTGGACGCTGCCCTGCCACGTTGAATAGGTGAGTGCGGGGAGGGACATGACTACTATTGACTAGCCCAGTGGTTGTTCTATTTTTTTCGGCTCTAATAGCCCTAAATTCAGTACTAAGGAAACATGATACATGGCCTACAAAATTAGGCTACTAATGCTGACTTTTCCCTTGAACTCTCCCCTCCCCACACACACACACAAAAAAAAAACAGAATATTTCTTTTAATGGGGATGTATACATTCGGATACGCCTTGAAACTGTTTTGATATTCAATAGGGGTATTGTGTAAGGCATTATTTTAAGAATACATAAACTAGACAGTACCGAGCAAGGAATATCAATCAATCAGTCAATCAATAGGGTCATAAGCCGGAGAGCGCGTCGCCTCACCCACCTTACGACGCCAAACACAGTGGGGGCTCTTTCGGGCAAGTCTCAAGCCGGCCCTTCCCATCCTAAGTACTACCTCATGGCCGGGAACATCAGTCGTGCCTTATTTCATTAAAGCAAAACTTTTTAACGCCCCTCCTTTTTGTTATTCATATGACTGTTACCCGTATTTTGTTAAAGCAGTTTTCTCCATTAATAAACAGAAACTAGTTATCGGTGGAGATAAAACGATCGGCGTCTCCCAGTCGTACACAACCAACTGTTCAAGGCCACGTTTGACATTACTACTTGGATAAAGTAACCGCACAACATTACCGCTTAGATGTGAGACGGTTTTGCAAAAGTAAAGCAAGATGAGGAACGCGTTTCAGTCAGACAGGCAGGAGACCCAGGAAAAGTAAGTAAAAAGAATGGAAAAGAAATATGAAAGAACTAAAATTATGAACTCCGCAACCTGTTATTAAGAACATAATTATCAGGAGCGCTGATTACACCCTGGTGGGGCCTCTAGACAGCTGTGAAAAATTTACATTTACTTTCTTTCAAGAATATTTTTTTTTTTGCTGCAACAACCTCGTTCGTTCTAACCTGACACGGCGACAACCACAACAACCACCGCCAACACAACTACTCTTAGAACCTCAACCACCCGTCCACAACCACCACCACACCCACTACCATCACCACCACCACCACCACCACTAATACTACTACTATTACTAATACTAAACCTATACCTACTACTACTACTACTACTACTACTACTATTATTTTTTTTTTTTTTTTTTTTTTTTTACATTGCGGCCTATTGCGCCGGTAGGCTTCTTCCCGGTGGATCCTGATGGTCGGTCCAAGGCTTCTTTCCGGTGGGTTCTGATGGTCGGCCCAGCCCGTTCTGGCGCAGGCGAGTGTTTATAGTGGCGCCATCTTGCATTGGCTCATGCTGCCCTCCCAGAGCTCATTTTTGATCCTAGAATCTAGAGTCCAGGTTGATAGGTGGTCTTCTGGACAGCATGTGGGTAGTTTTAAGCCACTCGGCGGCGGCTGAAAAATCCCAGCTTGGTGGCACCGGGCGGTGATTGAACTCGCGTCCTCCTGAACACGGGGCCGTTACTCTGATGACTCAGCCACCTACTACTATACTACTACTACTACTACTGATACATCTTCTATTACTACTGCAACTACTTCTACTACTAGCATTAATGTTATTACTACTAGCCCCATTATTACTTCTACAACGGCGACGACTGCTACTAATACAACTCTTGCTCCTACCACTGGTACTCCTGCTGCTGCCACTATTACCATCATGACCTTAAACAACTCCCCAACACACACATGAACACACACGCACGCACGCACACACCCCACCCCCCTAACACTTCATAACTCATTCATGGTACGGACGGCAATAAATGATATCTCCTCGCGTGTTGAGAGAATGTAGTCAGCAGCTAGAATTACCCATAACATTAATATTCAACAAGTCATTAGCACAGGTCAGTGTGCCTCTCGAGTAGAAAAAAGCCACTATTACTCCGATCTTTAAAAAAGGAGATAAAAAACAAGCCAGTAATTATCGTCCTAATTAAACTATTCGAAAAAATGATCAGGGATAAAATGATTACTTTCCTTGAAACAAATGATTTGATAACTGCTAGTCAGCACGGATTTCGTAGTAATCGGGCTTGCCTTACCAACCTATTAACTTTTTTCAACGATGTTTATACATGTTGGGACGCCCGAAGCCCATATGACGTAATTTACCTAGATTTTCAGAAAGCGTTTGATAAAGTTCCTCACGTTAGGCTTATTTCTAAACTGCGTTCCCACGGTATTAACGACCATCTATGTGCGTGGATTCATGACTGGATCACCGACAGAGAACAACGTGTAGTTCTTAATGGTGAAGCATCGGATTGGCAACCCGTCACCAGTGGCGTGCCCCAAGGTTCGGTCCTGGGGCCAACACTATTCATAATTTACGTGAACGACTTAGAAACTGATATTCTATCAAAAGTAGCCAAATTCGCCGACGACACCAAATTAGGAGGTACGGTAATGAACAGTCAGAGTTGCGAAAAGATTCAATCAGACTTAATAAGACTTGCCGACTGGAGCGAAAAATGGCAAATAAGTTTTAACGTAGATAAATGTAAAGTAATGCACATAGGTGAAAAAAATCCTAACTTTAAATATCAGATTCAAGGACATGAGCTCAGCGAAGTAAAACAAGAAAAAGATCTTGGTGGTATTATCAGTAACACTCTTAAAATGAGTGATCAATGTTCTGCAGCGAGTAAAAAAGCCAATATGATGTTAAGATTAATCTCAAGAAACTTTGATTATAAATCACCCGAACTTATGAAGAGATTATATTTAGCATTTGTAAGACCACACCTAGAATACGTCGCTCAGTTCTGGTCACCGAACTGTATCAAAGATCAAGTTTTGCAAGAAAGGATACAGCGACGAGCAACCAAACAAATTCCAGCGCTCCGAAACTTGCCGTATGACGAGCGTTTAAAGCGTTTAGATATGTTTTCCCTAAAAAAGCGAAGGATAAGAGGAGACTTAATTGAAGTGTTCAAAATCGTTAATGGATTCGACAACATTAACCCAGATAGTCTATTTCAGAGAGACACCAACACAATAACACGCAGCAACGGTGTGAAGTTAAAGGGAAACCGATGTAACACATTGATGCGCAAAAGTTTTTTTTCAATAATAGAGTCGTCGATCACTGGAATAGACTCCCACCGTCAGTAGTTAGCGCACAGAGTATCAATAGCTTCAAGTCTTCATTGGATAAGTACTTCAGGGATATAAGATTATACTGACCCTTCTTCGCATGTTTTCAGACAGATTGCAGCAAGACGTCAACCTAAATTCATATTATTCTCCCCCAAAATCTAGATTGCAAGTAGCGTAAGTTAACAATAGAGTAAAGCAACAGTTAATGTCCGCATGACAGGTGGAGTGAGGTGTGGGTGCAGTAAGGTGACAGGTTACTGGTGCCGTGCCTAGTACCGCCGGTAAAATGAGGATCAAGCCTCCACCTGTTCCCCTGAAACTACACCTCACCCATCTTGAGTATTAGGGGGGATCCTGAGGCTGCCCTGTGCAGGCCACTCGGCCTCTTCCATTCTCCTTGTGTTTCTGTGTTTTTATGTTCTTATGCAATGAAGTCATTTTCCCCCACAGCTTAGGTTACCAGTAGTGTAAGTTAAGGGTAGTAATTTCCTCTTATTTCTCTCTTTACTGTAAAATTTCCATGTCCCTTTCTTCCTTAAAGGTACATGGTGTTCTCTTCTAACTATTTCCTGCTGGCACGTCGCCGGAGGGAGAGGTGGGTGGGGAGGAGCCTTCATCTTTTCTGTCTTGTCCTACCACACGTAGATTACTAGTTGTAGCGGTAGTAAACAGACACCCTCGCCATAGACCGATAGGTCTTCTGGTGTCTGTTCTTCCTATGTATTCCTATGTATAATTCGGTATTTTATTTTAATGAGGTAAAGAAAGTTGAAGGGAAGAGAGACCGCAGAAAAGGAAATAAATACAGAGGAAAGTAAGAAAAGAACAAGGGAAAGAGAAAAGAAAGCAGGAAAAAAGGAAGGAAAGTGAAAATGAGGGAAAGAAGAGTGGAAGGAAGATGGGATGATATAAGAAAGAAACTAGAGAAAGAAATAAGGGAAGATTAAAAAGGAGGAGAATGGAGAAATGAAGAAAGGAAGAAAGCACTGAATGAATAAATGAAAGAGGTAAGGAAAAAGGAAGGAAATAAAGATATGAAGAAAAAGGAAACAAGCAAAAAGCCAAGCAATGAAGGTAAAAGGATAGTGAGAGGAAGTCTTGCCAGAGAAAGGTGCCAGTATCTTTACATCACACTCAGCACAACACGAACTCGACTCACACGTTTTCTCTCTTCTTGCACTTTTTTCCTTCTAAAACGCAATTTCCTGAGCAATGTACAAAAATCTAACGGCACAGAGAACGATTTGAGAGGCTAAGTTGTATAATAAAATCAGCAGGAGGCGTCTTGAAGGTATTTGTGTGAAAAAACGCCCTTGCTTCGTCATCGAGAAATAGGTAATGGAGCATAAAAGTAGACATGGAGGAGATAAAAGAAGGGAGATCAGATAGGGAAAAGGGATTATGGGGAGCGGTAACGAAAAAGAGAGCAAGAGAAAAGAGAATAAAAGAGAAGAAAGAGAAGATAAAAAAGAAAAGAGAAGATGGAAAAGAGAGAAGAGCTATTATAAGGAGCCAATATGGAGAAGGTTAAAGAAAAGGAGAGCAAGAGCAAGATAAGAGAAGAAAAGAGAAGAGAAGAGGAAAAAAGAAGAGGAGGGAGAGGACGGAATAGGTGATATGAGAAGCGAATATGGGGAAGGATAAAGAAAAAGAGCATGGCAAGGGAAGGGAAGGGAAGGGCAGGGAAG
>NC_066525.1:11609184-11619184 GCF_024679095.1 Eriocheir sinensis
AATAGGAAGATTGGAAGGAAGGAGGGAATGAAGGAAGGAAGGATGAACGTAAGGAAGGGCGGAAGGAGGAGATTAACAAAAGTGACAAAAGAGGAGAAGCAAGATAAAAAAAGGTGACGAGAATAGAAAATGCAGCACAAAAAAAATGAGGAATAGAAGGAGCGGATGAGGTGGAAGAGTAACATGAGAGCGGGAGGAGGAAGACGAGGAGGAGGAGGCGGAGGAAGAGGAGGAGGAGCGATTATGAACTGTAGCTATTCTTTCTTTGGGGAATGGTGGGGCGATATGATGAGACGGCGGTGGTGGTGGTGGTGTAGTCTAGCTTGTGATAATACGTGTAACAGCGGCACAATTACGTAAGATAAAGATAATATGAAATAAAGTAAAACGGGCACGAAGCAGACAGTTATTTTTTTTTCTCAACATTTTTTTCCATTTGTGGGTGGCGATATTTCATCGTTTTATCCTCTGCAATCTCACACACACACACACACACACACACACACACACACACACACACACACACTTCAGCCTGTTTTTTTCTTTTCTACTTTTTTTTATATTTTAACTGAACAAATTTTTATACTTGAATCAGAAAAAAAATAACCCACAGAAGTCTAATGCAACCTTTTATTTATTTCAAAACACATGCAAACTTTATCTAAGCCAAGGGGAGGGGGAATAACCTTTTTTTTCGTGGCTGGGAATCGAACCACGGCCGGTGAGATTGGAACTCCCCTCCGCCAAGCATGCAGCCCTGCAGGTCATTGCCGCTGCAGATGTGTCATGTCGAGGGGTTGCTTGGTGGATTCAATGTAGTGGATTCATTTATTTTTGCTGGAGATCATCAGGGAGGCAAGATAGTGAGAAAGAGAAAGAGAGAGAGAGAGTAGGGGAGAGGGGTGGGGAACGCGGTGGGGTTAGGTGAAGGAGGAAGGAGGAAGAGAGGGGTGAGGGGGGCTAGGAGGAAGCACAACTCTGGCACCTTGCAATATTTCTGACCGAGATGGGGCTGGGGGAGGCATGCAGGGGAGAGCGCTGGTGCTGGGTCCGCGGGGAGACGCTGCAATATACACCACGGACTCATTTTTCGCCGTTATGGGAGATATTACGAGCAACTCACATGATGGAGTCAAATTTCGGCCCATTCCATATTTATATAACTCGCCCTGTCCAGGAAGTGAGCAGTGCATGGAGGCTCGCATGGACTCCGCTAGAGGTTGATGTTAGGTTACTCGACGCGTACACCACATCCACTGATACTACCCGCCTCCTCTACCACCGCCACCACTGCCACTCACCTCCACCACTAAGGCCAGCCAGCGCCACAAAAACCGCAGAGTCCTTGCTGGATTAGTCTCGGTAACCGCTGCCGCTCAGTTGATGTTGGTTCTGCTGCTCCGGTTCTTGCCTTTACTTGTTGTGTATCAGTGTTGTTGTTTGTTTCTTGTTATTGTGGTGGTGATGGAAGTGGTGTTGAGGTTCGTTATTTTTTTGGGGGGGTTGTGAGTTTTATGAATACGTATGCTGGTGTGTCTCTTTTTGTTTGTTTTGTGTGTGTGTGTGTGTGTGTGTGTGTGTGTGTGTGTGTGTGTGTGTGTGTGTGTGTGTGTGTGTGTGTGTGTGTGTGTGTGTGTGTGTGTGTGTGTGTTTACAATGCCTTAATCCCGTCTCAAAACTTTCCTTCCGCAACAAACAACAGATTCAGTTCCTTTCAGGTATCCAACTTTAGAATTAATAAAACATAAAAGAATATCAACAAAAATATAAACTCCCCATAAAAACAAACACCAAAATGTAGAAAAAAAAATACAATAAAGCTAAGCCAAGCAGCCAAAACCGAACACTCCTACACACATATTTCTCGCTCCAGGGGAAACAAAATCTATACACGTTTTTAAAAAAATCCGTACCTTCCTCCCAAATCAAACGCTAGTGAACTGTGCACCTCAAATTCCGATTGTTCTAACTCGCACACAAAAAGTTATATACACGGGAGGGATTAGCCGCGCTGCGCTTCAGTTTCGACAAAACCTCCGCTGCGCCACGAATAGCCGGGGAGGAAGGGAAGTGAGCAAATGATAGAGAGGCAGGAGGGTAAGAACGCAGATAAACAGGAAGGCAGAGGATCAGGTAGGTAAATAGGTAGGGGATGGGACGGATAAAGGAAATGGCAGCAGGTAGACAGGCCGACGGCCAATGTGGCAGGCAATTAGGGAAGCAGCGGACCATAATGTAAAGTAGTGTCTGAACCAGCAAACACAAGCCATTCGCCTGCGTTTAAGGAACATATTTGAAGGAAGAGTAGAAAGAAAGAAAATGGAGGGAAGGGCGACAACTTTGATGATTCATATGGAGAGGCGATGTATAACTGCTAAATCAGCGTTGTGTATGACCTCCAGGAATTTTGTCACTCTCAGGGATGCTAACCATATACAAGGCCCATATCTCCTACAAAAGACTCTGAGCAAAAAAAGAAAAAAAAAACAGTAATGGATTCATAATAATTATTGGAAAGATAGATAACGACAGGTGAGACAATTTAGTACAGACAGACGGACAAACTAAAGACAGAAAATTAGTGAGAGTGTAACTGAAAATAGATAAACAGTTAAACATATCAACAAAACAAATGAAACGAGAGAAGCTGACACTAAGAAGCGAACAAAAGTAAAATAAAATCAATTATAACAAAATGCACGCCTTCCTTTGCTCCCAACACCTGGCCGTCAAGTCTTGTCCAGACAAGTGCAGATTCAGAACCTGCTCTGTTGTGCAGAAACATCACCCGGAAGGAACAAGGCGCATGTCTTAGGTGGCGTTGAAGAGCCGCGGGAGTTTCGCTCACGGGTTCACTACTTCATTGATATTTGATTAAACACTCCCGCAAACATGAGTTTTTAAGGTGCCCTGGACGTGAGTTTTGTTACTGCAGAACACATGTGTGAGTGTGTGGTTTAATAGCAGCCCTCCATCAAACACAAAGGCAGACATACGGTGTGTGTGTGTGTGTGTGTGTGTGTGTGTGTGTGTGTGTGTGTGTGTGTGTGTGTGTGTGTGTGTGTGTGTGTGTGTGTGTGTGTGTGTGTGTATGTGTGTGTGTGTGTGTGTGTGTTTACACTTGGGGAAGACAGCTCTGCAAGTCACATAACACACAAGTTGCCGATGTTGTCAGTTGGCCTTGATTATCACCGCGTCTCAGACTCAAACTTTGTAATCATCCTGATTGAGTGAGGTAGAAAAGAATACCTTCATCTTTTACAAAACATGGAAATCGTAATAAGTTTGTTAAGTTCCTCTTGAAAGAACAAACATATTGTCGTTGAAATTTATACAAACTCTTGAAAATAAATTATTTTTAAAAATGTTGCACCTCATCACACGTGTGGACCCAGTGAACATGTGTTGCGCTGAAAATACACCTGAGGGCGAGGGAAGGCTGATTTAACATTAGACGAAGATTGCAATACCTACCAGCACACGCAGAGGTGTCTGGAGCATGCAATCTCACTTTCACTCTTTTTTATTGCGCAAAATTAGGATTCTCTGCAGCAATTTTTCATAAATGAAGGTGCATCGTAAAGGGGACGCATTGGGTAGTGGTAGGCAAGAAAAAAAAACATGAGGGATGGTTATTGGGAAACCAGGTGTGAAGGAGACCAATAAATAACTCAAAAGACATATCTTGAAGAGACTCCCCAGCCGAGATAAAGTAAAACACATAAAATATTGAAGTAACATAGTATATGGTTGACCTATTATTGTTATTAATAAAGACAAAAACATAATTCACGGTTTTAAAACCTCAACTTAGTTCGAGATTCTCATGCAAAGATTTGAAACAAACAGATGGCGTAATAATTATAGAGCGTGGCTAAAAAAAAGTGTTGTCCGAGTATTATGGGAGGAGAATGTGAAGAAAGGTTAATAGTTGCTTTATCAGGGAATGTGGACGTGAAATAAGACAGGGGGAGGTGAAGGTAGGAGTAAGTGGAGGCAGTGGATGAACGGTCATCGTGCAGGCGCGGTGTTCTGGAGGACTGCGGTTTGTGTCAATAAGCTGACAATTTTCGGTCTTCGTCAAATGACCTAAGATTACTCAGATACTGTCCAGATGACCACCTACCAACCTTGCCTCTAGAGAAACTCTCTCAAGAGGATTAACCGGAGCTCCGGGGGGCAGCATGAGCTAAGCATGAATGGGGCCACTATAAAAATACTTGCCCCCGCCATACAAAGGCAGGGGCTGATTAATAGGTTCCATTGTGAAAGCCCACCGCCTATAGGTTAAACGTAAAAAAGTGCGCGGGAGTGCGGGTAGGTGTATAAGTGGGAAAATGATTCGGGGGACATGTAGGCGGGAGATAAGTAATGTTAACAATGAAAAAAATAGGTATGAGGTTAGCAGAATTGTTAGGGTGGAGATTAAGGGAGGATAGTGCGGGATAGTGTTGGAAAGGGATGAAAGGTACAGATAAGTAGATTACTTACAGTGGATAAGGAAGATTAATGACTGAGGAGAAAGAGATGCATGAAAGGATATGGAGGGAGAGGCTTTCCAAATGTGCATCAGAAGTGGTAGAGACAGAAGTGAGAAAATCGTGATGGTTGGGTAGGGTATTGTAGAGCTGCTTATCATTTGGGCGCATTGACATGTCAAGTAGGCGAATGTCTTTCAATTTTTTTTTTTTTTTTTACGTCTCCGCCTATAGCACCGGTAGGCTCTTTTCAGGGGCCTGGTGGTTGGCCCAGGCCCGTCGTGGCGCAAGCAATTCTTATAGTGGCACCATTTATGCGTGGCTTATGCTGCCCCCAGGAACTCATTCTTGATTCACTTGGACGGTTTCTTCTAGAGTCCGGGTTGATGGGTGGTCTCCTGAACAGCATGTGGGTAGTCTTAGGCCACTCGGCGGTGACTGAATTGGGCGCCGAGTTAAGGAAAACCGTGTTATTGATTTTATCGAAAACTGCATGGTGACACACCTGAACCCTCACTACGAGGGCAAAATATCTTAAATAGACTATTGCCAATTTATGTCAAATAGCATTGCATTCAGGTCAATTTGTAAATAAGTCAAATACTAAAGAGGCAATATTTCTGAGCACACATGGTCGACTGAAATATCAAGTATCGAAAAAATTAAACAATATTTTTTTTCATTTTATATCGATTGACATTGCCCTCAAACTAGTCCATCATTAAGTAAAACCCCAAAAGATTCCATTCCTGAACATATTTGGTCGACTGCAATAAAACAATATCTAAAAGAGAACAACAACAATCGGATCTGTGTCGGCTAAAGTGCTCACCAATGTCGAACAGCTTGTAACAATGCATATCAGTTTAATGGTCCTACAGATGCACCACCACGAATGATAATCCATCGTGAATGTCCCGATAATGTTGCTGCCCAAATGAAGTGGAATATAGCGTCCAAGTGAAATAATAGCATATTGGCTTTTGGCCCAAATGAAATGCAGCCAGTTGTAGAGGGGCGGATAGAGGTGATTACAGGAGAAACACAATAGCCTGCCCCACGTCCCTCATGTCCGCAACGGAGGTGAGATGAGTTGAGGTGAGGAGTGATGATGTAAGGTGAGGTGAGGGGGAATGATGATATGAGGTGAGCTAGGGTGAGGTGAGGAGGTATAATGCTATGAGGTGAGGTGAGGAAAGGTGAAGTGAAAAAGAGTGAAAGGAAGTAAGGTGAGATGAGATAATGACAGGACGTGAAATAGGCAAAACGTCATGTAATCGAGATATCATGATAAGTGAGGCTCAGTGTCTCGTAACAATCAATCATCCCTCTGTGTCCATTCATTCCAAAGTTTGTGCTTGGAATGAAATACTAGACAAGGTTACGTGACGATCACAGCCACCCACACCAACACTATTTTTTTTAAAGTAATGTCACCGTCACCACGACTCTTGATCTTCAAAATATTACGGGTATTGATGTTGAAAAGAGGGCCAGCACTACTTCCGGGCAAGGATGCGAGCACGCATGCGTACACACAAGTGAAAACACACACACACACACACACACACACACACACACACACACACACACACACACACACACACACACACACACACACACACACACACACACACACACACACACACACACACACACACACACACACACACACACACACACACACACACACACACACACACACACACACATGGTGATGCATGTTTGCACGTCCAAGAGAGATGTGCCACCTCCGCTGCTGTCTATTGGCTCACACCACCTCCAGGTCGTCCAGTCCACCAAACTACTAGGCATCACTGTGGACTACCAGCTCAACTGGAGGCTCCACGTCTCCAACACCGTTAGAGCAGCCTCCTACAAGCTGTACATGCTGCGTAGACTCAGAACGCTGGGGGCACCAGCTGCTGAGCTGTGCAGTATTTATTCATCATTCATACTGCCAAAGCTAATGTATGCCTCCCCGGCGTGGTCTTCGTCCCTTACCCTCACCCAACAACAGCAGCTTGAGAGGGTTCAAAAGAGAGCATTCAGGGTCATTTTAGGCCCTGACTACCGCACCTACGACAATGCCCTGGCCACCCTGAGTCTCCCGAGGCTCTCTGACAGGCACCAGGACGCCCTCAGAAAATTCGGAATCTCCCTGCTTCACCATCCTCGCCATCCCCACCTTCTTCCACCCGACGCGCCACCTCCCACCCTCTTCACCAGACACCACAACAAACTCAACCCCTTCAAAGCGCCGCGAACCGACCGTTACAAACGTAGCGCAGTGCCCGCGATGGTGCGGATGATAAACAATGCCCAGTGACAGTCATACCCAAAGGGCCGCGGTGGAGTTTAGCACCTCGCCGCTACCCCTCTAAGTGCCCCCTTCACACCACCCTCCCTCTCCCTTATGTCTCTATTTTTAGCTCTCCCAAACCACCCCCCACCCTCTCCCTCCCTCTAGTGTAGCCTATTTACTATTAGTTTCTTATATTTTTAATTTGTATATTTTCAGCCTGACGGCTGCCTTACATTAATAAACCTATTATTATTATTGTTATTATTATTATTATTATCATTATTATTATTATTATTACACACACACACACACACACACACACACACACACACACACACACACACACACACACACAATGCGGTGCAACACATTTTAGTGTAATGCATAGTAGGCGTGGATAAACTTTTTTCACACACTCAGCAACACAGCAAAGTCAAACCAGTACTTCAACTTTCCCTCCTCAAACACCGCTGATTCGTCTATCCACCTCCCTCACATATGTCCCGTCCTTCCCTCCTCAACCTAACTAAGTTTTCCTCTAACCCTCGGCCAAAATTGAAGAAAAAAAACGCCCTTCGCCCTCTCAAAACACAATAAAGGAGAGGCGAGGACGGGACACGCGACAGAGCATTTGGCTTCTGAGAAGGAAATTGCAACGACATTGAAGATCTTGAAGGAGCCACCTGGGCCTTAGGGGAAGAGGAGGGACGAGAGGTAGGATCGAGGGTCAGTGAGCTGCAGGGGTAGGCAGGCGTAAAGAGCGTGATGTGTCGGGGCGGGTGCAGACCGTTTGCTGCTGCTCTTGCTGCACCGGAAAGGTAGTCTCGTTACTGGCCCGACATGAGGAAGGAACAGGGTGTCAGCGTGGTGAGCTATTGTTTGAAGAAAGAAGGAATTTTTGTGAGTTGCTGAGTCACAACTCCCACACTGAATTAGTGGACATATTGTGTGGTGTCTTTAGGAGTGGCGGTGCAGGTGCTTATCACTGTAAAGTAATTTAAAAAGTACGTTGGGATTTAACTATTGTAGATTTTATTGAATATGCAATGACAACCAAGGAGCCTGTGCAGATCTGTGATGACATAATTCTTATTGAAATTCAAATACATTCAAATAAATGTTTTATTCGTACAAAGCACAAAAAAACAGACCATTGTTACTTGAATAAAAAATGTCATCTTAGAGGATCGAAAAGTTAAATAATATTTCCAACAGAACTTAAAAGGCTGTCAAAAGGAACTCAGGCGGTCGATTTATCAAGACTGTGATAGATGCAGCACTAGAGGCAGGAGGAAAGGCGCCAGTGAAAGGTGGAAGTGTACTTTCAAGGAAACAACTTAAGAGAAACACAAAAATAAGAAAGTATTAACTAAAAGGGACAAGATATAGTTGGTAAAATTGACAAAACTTACCAGCAACAAGAAAGTCAGTGATATCTGTAAACGTAGCATTGACAAAACCGAAGACAAACTAAGAAAATGGCAGAAGCATAAAGACAACCAAGAGAAGGCTGGCCATTGTCCTTGTTTTCACATTTTCGAAAGTCGAGGGTTTTCACGACTCCTCCGGCATCGCTGCTCAAAGAATCCTGGGAGCATTCGGGATGACTTTTTTTGGCTGACTTGGCATATTGGTTCGTGCCCGTGGAAAGGCCATCTGCGAGCTTCCACTCTCGTCTTTTATATGTGTATATATATATATATATATATATATATATATATATATATATATATATATATATATATATATATATATATATATATATATATATATATATATATATATATATATATATATATATATATATATATATATATATATATATATATATATATATATATATATATATATATATATATATATATATATATATATATATATATATATATATATATATATATATATATATATATGTATATATATATATATATATATATATATATATATATATATATATTTACAACAAAGGAGACACCTCAAGGGCACAAACAAAGGAAACAATAATAAAAAAGCCTGCTACTCGCTGTTCCTAATAAAGAATCAAAAGAGGTGGCCGAAAGAGAGGTCAATTTCAGAGGTCAATTTCGGGAGGAGAGGCATCCTGATACCCTTCTCTTGAAAGAATTCAAGTCGTAGGCAGGAGGAAATACAGATGAAGGAAGATTGTTCCAGAGTTTACCAGCGTGAGGGATGAAAGAGTGAAGATGCTGGTTAACTCTTGCATAAGGGGTTTGGACAGTATAGGGATGAGCAATAGTAGAAAGTCGAGTGCAGCGGGGCCGCGGGAGTGGGGGAGGCATGCAGTTAGCAATTTCAGAAGAGCAGTCAGCGTGGAAATATTGATAGAAGATAGAAAGAGAGGCAACATCGTGACGGAATTTAAGAGGTAGAAGACTATCAGTAGTAGGAGGAGAGCTGATGAGACGAAGAGCCCTAGACTCCACTCTGTCCAGAAGAGCTGCGTGAGTTGAGCCCCCCCACACGTGATATGCATACTCCATACGTATATATATATATATATATATATATATATATATATATATATATATATATATATATATATATATATATATATATATGTGTGTGTGTGTGTGTAATTCACCTCTTGGTCTGCTGCGGGTCTCTCTCGAGACAGCCAGCCGTTCCCTTACTGAAGAGCACTGAGCTCATAGTGCCGATCTTTGGGTAGGACTGAGACCACTCACATACAACACACCGCGACAACGAGGTCACAGCTCGCCTGACGTCGCGTACCTACTCACTGCTAGGTGAACATGGGCCACACGTGAAAGAAAATAAACCCAACTTATCTTCACCCGGGCGGGGAATCGAACCCCGGTCCTTCTGGTTGTGAGCCAGACGCTCTACCCCTGAGCTACCGGGCCGTGTGTGCGTGTGTGTGTGTGAACGTATACATGAGAAAGGTAATGTGAAACTATGAGACAACAAAGTAGATGGTCTTTATTTCCAAATTCTTTTCAGAGCAATGGGTTATTGATATTTCAAACTTTACGTTATCACTTTACTTTATTCAGTGCGTAAACACATTAGTTCTGACTCGAATTAAAAATCAACGGTTTGTGAATTTTATGTTCATATCTTTGCTTTATGTTAAGTAACAGATCCATGTTCCCCAATTTAGAATATAGTGCCAATTAAATAAATTATATAACTGAACTAAACTAGGATATATGTAAACGTACTGAAAAAAGGCTTT
>NC_066525.1:11624184-11629184 GCF_024679095.1 Eriocheir sinensis
TTAAACTATTCCGCGTATTCTGACGACTACATCCTTGGTTGTTTCAGCACTGGTATGATACGTCGTATATTTTATGGTGCGAGCAACCAAAACACAATTGTTCATAAAGAAAGAACCTTATTTGCAATGCAAGTATAAAAGCACTCTAAATATTGTCAAACAACATAAGCAACAAAACATCTACCTATTCAACTTTTATTGCTATCGCTAGATCACATGAACCCTGGATCAAGGTAATCCCTGATTTTCAAAACATTAATCGGATGTGAAGATTCCAGCGTGTCAATGAATTAGTCACCTCTTCCCTTCCTCCCATCTCCTCTTCTTTTCTCTCTCCTCCTATCTGCACCACCTCCACTCCCCGTCCCCTCACCATCCCCTAAAGCACCTATTACCACACGCACACTTCACCCTCGCCGCGCCCTGCCACCCCGGAGTCGTCGCGTGCCACCGCCAGCAGTACATAATGCAGGGTGTCTCATTAGGAAAAGTGGACCATACAGCCCGTGAGGTGTGGCAGACGGCGGGGCGGGTGAGGACAGGTGCTCTTGAGGAAAGAAAAGATAGTAAGAGGGATGACGTACACATTTAGGGGAGTAAGTATATGAAAAAAAAGATACAGCAGATGAAAATATGGTTTCTCCTCAATAACGGATATTTTACTTATAACACTTACACTAATTTTAAAACTATCAAATGTCTGAAGGTAAAGCTACCGTCGAAGGGGAGGGAACAAACGTACAGGAGGAGAGGGGGGGGGGGGGGGAGTGTGCGGTGCTTGACGTTACCGCCTTTGTGTGGAGGGAAGTGCTTTGAACCCAGGGCTCTGAGCACTCGGAGAAAATACTGCTTTACGCGTCCTGACTAGACACGCAAATACGGGTGGACGGACGCTGGTACGTGAATAAATACCTGAGCGATCGAAGGTAGGAAATTGCATCCTCGGAGTTCCCCGTAGAAATCTTCCATATATTTCCTCGCGCCTCTAATATTCCGGTTCTATCTCTACCTCTGAGGACCATGTGGCCTCTTGGATAATAAAAACAACTGAAACATTGACCTTTTTTTCTAGGGGAAGCTGAGAAAAATTAAACAGTAATGTGTATGCGTATGAGGTAAGAATGTAGCGCGCTGTGCCTGTTTATGTAGAGAAAATTACATCAAAATATTTTTTTTCTGAAGAATTTTTCATTATTTCTCACATTTGAACAGAAATGTCGCGAAACATCAACCGTATACGTGGCCAGGAAAATAAGGCATAAATAAAGAAATACCCCTCTCACCGCACACACACACACACACACACATTGAAAAAAAAATATCCTACACCGCTCGAATCCAGTGGTGGTGAAGTAACATTTACGTTTTTTCAGAGCCCTAAAGTAACCTTCAGCTTGCCTTGAATTTATCAAAAGGCTGGTTAGATAAAAAGATCCGACTCCTACATTGTACATGGACGTATGGAAGATGAATGACAGCCGCGGCACCGGTATTGTAGACTGAGGACAAGGAAAGGTTGTGATCAGTCGCTAGAGGAGAAGAAGGAGCAGGAGGAGGAGGGGGAGGCGGAGGAGAAGGATGAGGAGAAGGAGGAGGAGAAGAACAAGGACGAGGACGAGGAAGAGGAGGAGGAAGAGGAGTAGGACGAAGAGGCGGAGGCGGAGGAGAAGGATGAGGAGAAGGAAGAGGAGAAGGACAAGGACGAGGACGAGGAAGAGGAGGAGGAAGAGGAATAGGACGAAGAGGCGGAGGACTAGGAGGAGGAGGAGGAGGAGGAGGAGGAGGAAGAGGAGGCAAAATGGAAGCAGAGAATTAAAAAATAGTAATGGTGACTTGACGATTACGATATTTGTAATATCATTAAAAATTTCAATCATTGTCATTATAAATGATAAGAGTATTTGCGAAGCGAGCGGATCATATCTTGGAGTTCCCTGAAGATGAAAAACTAAAGACAACAGAGCGAAAACAAACTGACAGTATATATAAACGATACAGAAGAGGACAAAAAAAAAGAAGAGGGAAAAGGGAAGAAACAGACGGCGGCAGTGGGGTGGCAGGAAGAAAGGAAGCAAGAAACGACAAGGAAGGAAGGAGGCGGAAAAGAAAGGCGGCGGCGAGTGTTTGCAGCCCCAAGCCCGCCCGCTCCGGCACGGCACATTAGCTCCTCAACTGGGCCCTGAACGCACGCCCTTTGATCAGCACGCTTCTCATAATTCAGACCTCCCCCTCATTCCCCTCATGACTCGCCACTCCTCCCTCATGCATCTCATCCCCTTCTTGCTCCTATTCCTTTCCTCATTCTTTTCTCTCTCCTCCTTCATTCATCCCATTCCCCTCTATATTCACCCTAACTTTCAATGATTCCTTCCTCTTTCCCATAATCTATAATTTTGCTTGTATCCCCTCTCATTTCTTCAATCTCTCTCTCTCTCTCTCTCTCTCTCTCTCTCTCTCTCTCTCTCTCTCTCTCTCTCTCTCTCTCTCTCTCTCTCTCTCTCTCTCTCTCTCTCTCCCTTTCTCTCTTTCTCCCATCCACACTCCCACTTCTCACCATCAGTACTTCCCCGAATCCCTGAGGAATCCCACTGTTTATAGGTTCATCGCGGTAGGGTAATGGCCGCCTACCATAGTGGAGACATATGGCCTGAGAAGAAACTGGAGATAGAGTAAAGAGAGAGGGATATAAAAGGTAATCAGTAGGAAGGTAGTTTAAAAAGAGAAGATTATGCCGGACTCTGTCAAAGGTTTAAGATATGTCCAAGGCAGTAGCAAAAGTTTCACAAGGAGTCAGTTGGGGAAGCAAGATGATCACGAGTAGAACGCCGCTTGCGGAATTCGTACTGGTAATCAGAAAGAAGGTTGGTACTTGATATATGATTAAGAACATTCATGTTAAGAATTGTTTCAAAAGCGTTAGAAAGACGATAAAAATAAGCTATTGGGCAGCAGTTTTAAGGGATAGAGCATCGTTCTTTTTCAGAAAAGATTTATGTGGGCGTAAACTTCCAGTAGTAAGGAAAGATAGATCTTGAAAGACATATGCGATAAAGATTGACCAAGCTGAAAGTCAGCATGGATGAAGGATTATAAAGGACAATAGGCGGCCTCCATCGGGTATACATAAACCTCATGAGGGACCAGGCCAGAAAAGGTATATAAAACATCATTGAGAATTTTTAATATCAGGTAAAGTCAAAGGAGAGATGAAAAGGAGAAATATGCCGTGAATCAGCCAGAGTGATGTTTTCAAAAAAAGTTTGAGTGAAGAGTTCAGCTTTAGAGACAGATGCGACAGCTGTAAGGCCATCGGGGATAAGGAGAGGTGGAAAAGATGAAGAAGTGAAGTTGTTGAGGATATATTCGCTTAGGTGCTAAAAGTCTCTGATAGAACTTGAGTTAGCAAGATTTTAATAATTTCTGTTGAAAGTTTTTGATAAGTTGAAGAACATATTTGGCACGATTCCGGGTAGAAAAAAAAAGAAAAAAAAACTGTGATTGCCAGTAATGGAAAGCTCAGGTATCTTTTGCGAGATGCCTCTCTACCTTTGATGGCATGGGAGCAAGGTTGATTGATCCAAGGCTTTAGCAAAGAAAGTGGGTGGAGTGTGTGCCTTAATCCCAGGGACAATCACTTCCGTAATGTGCCAGGGAAACAGAAGAGTCTCTGTTCCGGAGGCAGCAATCATTCCACGTGAAATCATCCCGCCGGGCTGAACCTGAATGTCAGAACCACGGCCTCTTTGGTGGGTTCAAAAGTTGTACAGGAGCGATAGGACATAGTGCAGAAATAAAATTTTAATTGGAGAACATCGAAGCGAATACTATTTTAACAGAATGCGCTAAAGTGTTAATGTTAGAAAGAGGTCTGGAGTGTTGGGCGTGTCTCCAAGGCGGTCAGTGTAGAGCTGAACAACTGCTTTAGATCATTAGGGAAAGCAAAGTTGTAGGCTTGCTATCCGGGCTAGTCAGGGAAAGAGGATAAAGCCAAAGCCGGTGGTGAACATTGTAATCTCCTTTTCATCCCTTCTCTACCATTCATTTATTTACTCTCAATTTTCCTTACTACATAATTATGAGCTTTCTTTCATCCCCTGTACTCCTCTCATTCCTTCTCAGGCGCCCAACCTCCCCCCTTCCTTCTTTCCGTTTATTTTCTGTACTAATTTCTTACATTTTCTTCTTTCCCTCATTCCTCCCCATTCGTCGTCCCATTACAACATGCCTCTTCTCTATTACCCCTACTCTTTCCCTCGCTCCCTTCCCCTCCGATCATACCTCCTCCTCCTCTTCATCCTTCTCCTTCCCCTCCTCTTTCTTTTCTTGGTTCTCAAATCATTACTTTTTTTTTTATTTGACCTATTTACCTATGTAATTCCCTCACTTTCAACACCCTTCTCTCTCCCTCCTACATTTACTCTATTGCTATCCTTCCCTCTTTACCTACCGCCTTCCCTCCTTTCCATTCCCTCCTTCTTGGCTTCTTCACTTTCCTCCCCTTGATGCTTCTCCCCATTTGTCTCGCTCACAGCTTAATTGCGTTATCTTTCTTAATTTACTGTGTACATGGGTCTATTTTTTTATATCCCGTACGCCGTAGCTCCCACCTCTTTATGTCCCCAATTAACTCGTAATGATCTCAGGGGCAATTAGCTATCACTTTCCAGTTAATAGCCACTCTCTCACTCCTCCGGCACTTCATATATTGACAGCTTAGCGTTGAATACTGAATGGGCACCTTCCATTAATTAGCCCACATTTCCCCTCTCTATACCCTCTCCTTGGCCATAAACACAATCAACCTATCAGTCATTTTTCCCCTTCCTTATCCCTGGGGTCTAAATGATTATCAGTCGTTTGTTTTCATTATTTTCTTCCACTTGACTTATTCGCCGATTATTTCATTTAGATACTTTATTGCCCCTCGCCCCTCTTCTGGTAATGACAGGCAAAATCCTTCCCCTCTTATTAGTGTGGTGGAGGGTGGAGTTTTCCCCTCG
>NC_066525.1:11636684-11726684 GCF_024679095.1 Eriocheir sinensis
TTCTTTTGCCGGAGAAATCTAAATGTGATTAATCCTTTGTGTGCCATGGAAAACGGCGTGAGTGTGGGCGTCAAGCATTGATTTCTAGGAATCGCGGAGGGTGGAGGGTGCGTGAGGCGAGTGTCTCACGTGCGGCCTCCTAATAGAGCCCAGGGGCGAGACAGACCCTCCCCCGCTCACACGTCGGTAAATGACGATAATTTTCCTCGCCCGAAGTTCATGATTTTCAGCTCGAGTTTCAGAATATTAGAGAAGGACAGACGATTCCGGATATGAATGGGTAGTTTCGGTGTTTCGTATTTACCTTCCCTGCAGCAGTCTCGTCGCTGCCGCCGCCACCCAGGCCACACCCTCCAGGCAAGAGCCTCAATTTGGGGGGTAGGTAAATTTCGCTGATCTCGTATGAACCTGAGGCCAAGGATTAAGATAATGAAAACGCTGAAAAAAAAGAAAGAAAAAAATTTGCTATCTAACACGCACGGCGCTCGTGTTGCAAAGGAAGTTTTAAGTATCCATAATGAAACCTTCTAGTGAAGTGAATTAGTTCTTCCGTCTAAATTTCCCTTTGGAAAGAAACTCAATAAACTAACAGAACTGATCAGCCATATGAACAGATAGGAAGTAAAGGGAAAAAATAGGAATATTATCTATTTCTTCATGCTAAGAAATGTAATGACAAGGGAAAGATACGTGCGAGGGATTAAAATACAAATATCATTAGTTTGGAGAAAATCCGAAAGGTACACATGGCAAACCAAGAAGTTTACGAAGTCCTCGACTTTTTAGTTTATCGATTTCAAAGATTTTTTTTATATGTGGCTGCTGTTCAGTGAAAGTTAAACCTGATGTATATATATATATATATATATATATATATATATATATATATATATATATATATATATATATATATATATATATGTACACACCCACCCACCCACACTCACGCGCACACACACACACACACACACACACACACACACACACAGATATATATATATATATATATATATATATATATATATATATATATATATATATATATATCTATATATTTATATCAGTGATCGTTGAATGCCGAAGACAACCCATATGCTGTCCTAATGGGTATCTATCTTACCCGGACTCTAACAAACCTCTCTCAAGAGAATCAAGTGAAGCTTCGGGGGGCAGCATTAGCCGAGGAAAAATGTCACAGCTATGTATTACTTACCCGCACCACTAACGAGCTCGGGCCAGTCAATAAGCCCCATCAAGAAAGCCTGCCAACGCTGTGGGCGGAACAAAAGAAAAAGAAAGAAAAAAAAGAATATAGAAAGATAGAAAGGGAAACAGACAGGTGGATTAGTGGATAAATAAATTGATAGATAGATAAATAGATAGAGAGAGAGAGAGAGAGAGAGAGAGAGAGAGAGAGAGAGAGAGTGTGTGTGTGTGTGTGTGTGTGGCGGGGGGGGGAGAAAGAAACGAAGAGCTTAGTCAACAGTGATGAATCATGAGCAAACACATCTTTAAAACCAGAGAAACAAAAGTGAGTGAGAAAAATGGGAAAAACAAAAACAAAAAAAAAGCTGGAAAAGGAACGCCACCGTCCGAGGAGAAAATGGGCATGAAAAACGGCAACGATGAATGGATCGGGGAAAGTTAATTATTACTATGAAAACGGACAGGAGGAAGCGTGCAGGGGTGGGGCCTTCCATTGTAATTAAGTGCTAATCGAAAGGCTGCCGGTGCTGGCTGGAAGGGGAGGCGGAAAAAAAGGAAAATTACATAACCTGCGCCGTTAGACAAAATTAAGCCTCGCTGTGAAACGTAAACGACGGGCAGGAACAGCGAATGATACGACCGGGGAAAATCAATGTTAGAATAGCGGTGTACGGGTTGATACTATATTATTTTATAGTAGGAGACCGGAAAGAAAAAAAAAAGTAGTTCTCTGGTTTGCATTGCTGTTTCTCTTATGAGCGTTGCCTGAGGCTGCTCGCTCGTCTAAACCAGCCTGTCATTTCCTTTACGTTGGCCGTACTTCCTCTAGAGCGTTGGATAGTCCTGTCAGCCTTACTGTTTGGAGTAAAGGCTTCCTTATCAATTAAAATGATATTTCCAATCTCACAACACTGTTTATTCGGGCAGTTAGAGGCCTTTAGCCTCATCTACCGTTGGAAAGCATTGCATTTTCAACTTTTTTATTTCAGTTTTCTCATAATTGACTGTGATTACGAGCTCTACACTTGCCCATCTCAAAGGGCATGCTCAAGAGTTGATACTTTATATCTGGGTTAATACTTAATGTCCCCTCTAATTTATTTTCCAGTACTCAATTTCCATTGCCTCATTTGCTCCAACCACTGACGTTTCAACAATGAATTTGAGGCTTGCTGCTCTTGATCTGGTTTGACATGAAATTTTAGAATATAAATCTGAACTTTCTAGAAAGCCAGACACTACGGTTTTGAGTTACTCAGAGAAACATTACATAATGCTTTCGACCCGGCCCTGACATAGACAATGGCAAGGCACTGACAAGGGTGAGTGAGGGAACTTCATAAATTATTAATGGAAAATCGAAGCATTTTACTTTGATTAAAGTGTATTTCCCTCTGTAGTCATGATAATCCAGAGCAAAAGAAAACTGAACTCCAAGATGAGTAAAATATAATTCATAAAAATGTATACTAGTTCTTACTAGAGGTTATAGCGAGACAACAGCCTTCCAGCACAAGACGACTAATATTTCCGCAAGATCCTCCAGCTGAGGGCCACAGAGACAACGTTTCTGCCTGCGCGCGAGCTAGACTTGCTATTTTATCGATTTATCTTTACTGAGGCTACCGATGTTTAACCTCCTAGTTTTCTATTCTGGAAAAATAACATAAAAGTGAAGTAAAGAAAACAATCTTAGAGATAACTGAAAATTTTCAAAATTTATTTTATGAAAAAGGTCCCAGCATTTCAATTATTTTCTGCCCCACATCTCTCTCTCTCTCTCTCTCTCTCTCTCTCTCTCTCTCTCTCTCTCTCTCTCTCTCTCTCTCTCTCTCTCTCTCTCTCTCTCTCTCTCTCTCTCTCTCTCTCTCTCTCTCTCTCTCTCTCTCTCTCTCTCTCTCTCTCTCTCTCTCTCTCTCTCTCTCTCTCTCTCTCTCTCTCTCACTCTCTCTCTCTCTCTCTCTCTCTCTCTCTCTCTCTCTCTCTCTCTCTCTCTCTCTCTCTCTCTCTCTCTCTCTCTCTCTCTCTCTCTCTCTCTCTCTCTCTCTCTCTCTCTCTCCTGTGTTTATTCACTTTCAACCCTTTGAACATTTTGTTTTTTCAGTTTCACAGCGCGTATATTTTCTATAAATTCTCACACCCAAAACTTAAACAACACAGAAAATTGCGATCCAAACATGGCGGTGCGCGGCGTCTCAGGGAAGGTGGAAAATGTACGTGAGGAGAAGAAAGTTTTCAGGTGGTCGAAGGTGAAGACGGAAAGATGAAGGCGGAGGAAATCACCGAAAAGAGGACCGGGACGGGCGGGGGAACGAGACCAGAAGGAAAGCTGATGACGTAGTGGGACGGTGAAGGGTGTTTTTTAAAACCAAAGTTATGTAAATTGCTGAGGTAGATTGGAAAGGTTCCAGTGGAGTGGATCGAGGTGTTGGTAGTTCCCATTTGTATGGAAAACGGTGATGGATATGCATGAAAACTACTAGGGAATTAACTGTATATATATATATATATATATATATATATATATATATATATATATGTGTGTGATATATATATATATATATATATATATATATATATATAATATATATATATATATATATATATATATATATATATATATATATATATATATATATATATATATATATATATATATATATATATATATATATATATATATATATATATATATATATATATATATATATATATATATATATATATATATATATATATATATATATATATATATATATATATATATATATATATATATATATATATATATATATATATATATATATATATATATATATATATATATATATATATATATATATATATATATATATATATATATATATATATATATATATAAACACTATATGCACACACATTTTTTTTAATGATTTATCCCCAAGTATTACTAAGGGGAACGGTCCTTTGTCCGAAAACAACCCCTTAAGAGGGAAAAGATCGCTCCCCCTTGCATGGGGAGCACGGACCATTGCCAAAGGCGGTACGTATGGTGCAGACAAACAGACTCTAACGGGATCGAAATCTAGCCGATCAAGATATATATATATATATATATAGATATATATATATATATATATATATATATATATATATATATATATATATATATATATATATATATATATATATATATATATATATATATATATATATATATATCTTGATCTTGAGGAGTCATCATCAGGACTAGAAAGGGACATAAGATCACGATAAAACAATGCAAAGAATGTGCATGAAAATGAAACACACTACATATTAAAATCTAAATGATGAGTACATATGATTGTGGGTAGGCTCTTTTAAAAGAAATCGGTAAGTTACGATAGAAAACCGTATAGTAAAGGAGTAACTTAGCAATATAGCAAATACCGGGAAAAGAAAAGGAAAATTTGCTGTTGTTGTTAAAGATTTACCCCTAGTATCACTAGGGGAACGGGCCGAACCTTTAAAAACAAGCTAGTGGTATAGAAGATTCCTGTGTGCAGAGTGAATGCTGCACTCGTCTTATGAGAAGGGACTCCGGTATTAAGCGTGAGGTGTTGTGTGAGGAGTTGTACAAAATAGTAAAATTTTTGCTATATATACGGTGATCTGAATCATGACTGAGCTCGAGTAGTAGAGTGGATTGGTTTGGAGAGTCGGTTATTGGTCCGGTATGAGAGATGTGTGGTCTTTTATTTTCATGCACCTTGTTTGTATTGTTTTATCGTGATTTTATGTCCCTTTCTAGTCCTGATGATGACTCATGAACGACTCGAAACGTCGACAAATAAAGATGTTCGTGGCAACGCTGGTCCTATCGTTCATCCAATATATATATATATATATATATATATATATATATATATATATATATATATATATATATATATATATATATATATATATATATATATATATATATATATATATATATATATATATATATATATATATATATATATATATATATATATATATATATATATATATATATATATATATATATATATATATATATATATATATATATATATATATATATATATATATATATATATATATATATATATATATATATATATATATATATATATATATATATATATATATATATATATATATATATATATATATATATATATATATATATATATATATATATATATATATATATATATATATATATATATATATATATATATATATATATATATATATATATATATATATATATATATATATATATATATATATATATATATATTTTTTTTTCGTAGCCATCTTCTTCTTCTTCTTCTTCTTCTTCTTCTTTTTCTTTTTTTCTTCTCCTACTTCTTTTTTTCTTCTTTCTCTTTTTCTTTATATTTTCGGAACGCTGCGTCAGTAATTCTAAAAATCACTTCGCTCTAAAGTTAAGAACAAAAAACTTGTCACTGGTCCACCGAGAGGGCAAAAAAACAAAAACAAAACATCCATCAGACAGGTATGAATATTTCAACGATTGTGTAAAGCTGAGCCTTGAAGGTACAGCAATATAGTATTGGTGCGGCTTTGTCTGGAATCATTCGGAATAACAAAGGACCGTATGTATGAAGGATTATGATGTAAGAAAAATGCGTCAAGAGCAGAGCTTGCAAGACTTGTCAGGCAAGTGATGGTGCCGCGTGAACGTGGTGGGGGCGGCAGCCGGTGGAGTGATGACCACATTCCTCTGTCAGGCTTGTGGTCCATGTTCCCTTCAGTCTGTGGGTTAAGTTTTATTTTTGTTTAGCAAACATGAAAACGTTCCGAAAGTTATTTGCTCACATCCAGACTCAAGGTACTCGTGCATAGCTTAGACCGCTTCGTTTCCTCCCCTTTGTGGAATCTAAGGATAAAAGTACGGCCTAGGATAAGTAAAAATAAAAATATCGCAATGTGCGTCGCCTACTTCATTCCACCTTGGAAAATAAGAAGAAAAAAAAGTGAAGCTCTGATAAGACCCGTAGGAGTGTCCTCGTTTAAGCTGACCCCTCAAACAGAGGGTAACGATGGATGTGTTTCCTTCTCCTCTACAAGTAGCATAATAAATAAATTTCCAGAAGTAAAAATATTTTATACACGTGGGAAATGAAAATAGTTTGCGTTGCCAGTCCTTCCCTCGGCTGTCCCCTTTGATCCACGGATACAAAATGTGCGCCCAGAGGCAGGTAAGCAGAGAAGTACGACACTTCATTTATCACAAAGGGAACAGAACAAAAAGTGTGTGCTTGTATTTCATAACATCCAGCGGCCAGGAGTGCCCCTGTGTGCGGCCCTTCCAACACAAAACAAGACGAAAACCTAAATGCATCAGCAGAAAAAAAACAAGTTAATAAATATACAAATAAATAAATAAATGAAAAAAAAATGTAAAGTGTATATTTCATTCAACTCTTTGTATTCTACACGATGAAAAAAAAAGATCATTCCCAGCATTCTCTTTAAAAAACAACAACAACAAAAAATGCTCAACAACGAAAATAGCTTAGGCATAGTCTTTGTTGTGAGTGCTGCACTGCGAAATGCACGACGCTGTAAAATTGCAAAGAAAAAAATAGCGTGTTTACTATAAATTACTATGGACTCCTCGTTGATCTGCATAAAGCACCACAGAGAAAAGTTGTGATGGATGTGTATTCTACTGAAGCTGAAAGACTATCTCCTATGCATCAGGCAGCGTTGTGTTCAGCAGGGCGGCGAGATCCTTGGTCCGCCCCGCCCGCCATCTCGCGCACCCTTGTCAAAGTTGCATATACACTGTGTTTTACAATCCTGCCAGGCCTTGTTGTTCAGACCTTTTTTTCCACTTCTTTTTCGTCAATCCAAGAGAAAAATTGAAACTGTGAATGTTTTTGTCAGCTTTTTTTTTATGCAACGCCCACCACTCGTCGGGCTCTTTCTTTTTATCCGTTTTAGCGCAGAGAGGAAACTATTTTTTTTTTGTTATAATTCTGATTACTGTTACTTTACCAATATTACTTTTCAAAAACGTGTTAGGATAATGACAACGAAAGCAATATACCGAGCGTGGTTTGCAAGTTGGGAAAAAAACGGAATAGATTTCAAAGTACGACAAATAAAAAGTGTAGCATTTCATTTTCCATAAAGTATTTCCATGAATATGTATCGCCGGCAGGAGAGGGAACACTTCTCCCTGGCCAGTCCCCGACGCTGCGTATTTTTCAAACGTAAATTATATTCCAATACCCGATAGTCAGACGAGCACACTTCCCTGATCAATATAGCTTAAACACGCGACACACCGCCGAGCACGAAGATCCACAGTACCAGGGCGAGTAATACCAACACATTTATATATCCAGAAATACACAAATATACATTAGTTATGCAACGTTCCCTCCAAATCCTTCTGCTCACCCGTCCACTTTCGCGATTAAAACAACTTTCAGCACGCAACACATTGTGCGCATCGCTACATTACTATGATGAGTGATACCAACGCATGCAGTTCCGGAGAAATACAAGTAAATATATCATAAAATCATGTTAGACTGTCCGAGCCTGCAAGACAAGTACGTCATTCGAAACATAGCACAGAAAATGTTTGAGCGACGTTGCCAAGGAAAAAACACGGAGGACGAGCACGAGAGAGACAATACATCTTTCATTTTGTCCTTCATATGACGATGACGAAGTGAAGAATGAGAAGCACCGACAAAGAGGAGGAGGAGGAGGAGGAGGAGGAGGAGGAGGAGGAGGGGGAGGAGGAGGAGAAGTAAGAGGAAAACTACTGTGACAACGAAGGCGACGGGATCCAGGAAGATGAGGAGGTAAAGAAAAAGAAAGAGGGAAAAAGAGTCAGAGAGAAAAGAAGAGGGAAGAAACACTAGCAATCATCTAATAAGCTAGTTTATTCTGTCTGGAGAATGAGAGAGATAATGATAAGGCGAAAATGGAATAAAGAAAAGTACTGCAGAATAGAACAGGATAGCTATAAAAAAAATGACAGCAACAACTAGGAAGACGAATTTAAATAAGAGATCTATATATATAACTATTCTTCATTTCAGTGTTCATCGTCACGTGTATCCATGCTTTCTGCTGTACTTGAGTCCCTTTGAGAAGTATGGGACGCGAGAGGGCAAGGCAGGAGTTGATGATGAGTAGTGTGAGTGTTGGGGCTTACGGACGTAGGTGGTTGAGGTTGAGTAAAGTCGTCACAGCAGGATCATGCAGACTCTAGGTAAGGGAGTGGAGAAAGAGGTGTGGCATGGTATGACGCCATTGGAGCAAGGCAAAGTATGTAAGGTATGTGTATGTGTGGGTGAGGGAATTCGACGAAGCAGGTGAAAGAAGATGAGAAAGAGAGAGAAACAGGTAGCTTCAGATAAATACAGCGTGATCAAAAAAAAAATGGACACACACACACACACACACACACACACACACACACACACACACACACACACACACACACACACACACACACACACACGAGTTCAATTCTCGGGGTAAATGGGCAGTTTTCTATAATCCGTGCCCACCGTCCACCCACCAGAGATTGGGTACCGCGTGCCAATCGGGGGTTGTGTGTGGGTGTAATGTGAAGCTCCCGCCATACCTAAGCTTCAGACTCATCTGGATGCCGATGACGAGTCCAGTACGTGATCTGACCATGGTGACCGACGCAACCCACACGCCCTTCCCTCCCACGCAGCAGCAGTGGCGTGCCGAGGGGGATGACATTAACAAAGAAATATGTATAACGTCGGATTATAATGTTCCTTTTGTCTGTCTGATCTGATTATATATTATTGTCCGATTCTTTTTTTCTATCACATGGTCTCATTCCTTTTTCTTTACGGGGTCAGTGGGGGGCAGGAGGAAGGGGTAGGAGGGGGGTATGATGGGGGGAAGTGGGGGAAAGGTTCGGTGAGGTATGAGGTTAATTACGTGTCATTAGACCGAAGCCAAATTGCTGCCATCCACTCCATCACGAAGCCGAACGCAGATCATCATTACAACGGCGATGCAATGTGCAGCTAACGACCTCTTGTGCGCGACTTAGTAACGACCGTCGAGTGTGTGTGTGTGTGTGTGTGTGTGTGTGTGTGTGTGTGTGTGTACGCGCAATTAAGGTGATATATTGTAATAAAGTGCCTAACAAACCTCAAATGAACGAGAGACTGAACAAATACATAACACAATGCATACGAAACATTACAAACAATCATTACACTGAATATATAGGAACAAAACTGATTCTGGGCCACTAATAATAACATACATACATACCATTCCATTTCTTTTTGAGGTTAGATGAAAAACTGAATCGTTGGTGCACAGAAACATAGATAAATGAAAGTTAAAAAAAGTAGGCTTCTGTAAGCATTATATTGTTATGTTTATTATCGCAATGAGGACATTTAACAGGAACAATTAACCTGAGTATGATTTTCCTATACACAAACGCACCAGTTATGTAACATAGAGTTAATTTAGGACGATCGATGGTAACAGCATATGAGAGAGAGAGAGAGAGAGAGAGAGAGAGAGAGAGAGAGAGAGAGAGAGAGAGAGAGAGAGAGAGAGAGAGAGAGAGAGAGAGAGAGAGAGAGAGAGAGAGAGAGAGAGAGAGAGAGAGAGAGAGAGAGAGAGAGAGAGAGAGAGAGAGAGAGAGAGAGAGAGAGAGAGAGAGAGAGAGAGAGAGAGAGAGAAAGGAGGGCGTGTTAAAGAAAGGTTGGGAAGATGAAGGAAGAGATGGAAAACGAGGAATTGAAGGAGGACGAGAAATTGGAGGATAAGAAATACGAGGAGCAGGGAACACGATCAGAAAGATGCGGGAAGGCCTCAAAGGAGGAGGAAGAGAAAGAAAAGACGTGGTTGAAGGAGCAGAACGAAGGGGAAGATGATGATGATGAGAAGGAGGGGGTGCATGTGAAGGAGGTTGATAATGATTAGGAGAAGGAAGAGAAGAAAGACGGAGGAAGAGGAGGAGAAGGAGGAGAAAGATGAGGAGTAGGAGAGAGTACGACCACGTATATAACAGAAAGAATGGTGTTTTCTAACGAGGTTAATGGCGTTCACTACACTGCGTATCCTCACTCCTCGGTTGAAAGGGAATAAAAGTAAGGAGTACTATTAGGAGGAGAAGGAGGAGGAACGGAAGAAGGAACCAGGAAAGGAGTAGGTGAAAAAAATGTAAAACAGACTGAAAATACACGAAACACCAAAATAAATTCAGGAAAGAAGAAAGCGAAAAATATAAGGAAGAGGAAAATGATACAGAAAAAAGTTAAGCCTCATAGACAAGAACCAGGCAAAAAGATGAAGCCAATAAACGAGAAAAAGAAGGAACCTGGAAAATGGAAACAGATGGAAAAAGAAAACATAGAGCAGAGCATTTCCTGAAGAAAGAAAACGCCGTCAAGACAACAAATTTATAAAAAAAAGAAGGAAAGCAGCGAGAAAGGAAGGAAGGAACAAACACTTGAGCCCAGGGCCAGAGGAAGCGAGAGTAAAAGAAAAAAAAAACATTGAGAGTAGGTGAAGCAAGGGAGGAAGGGGAAGAAAGGGAGAGCGAAAATAAGAAAGAAAATGTTAGAAAAAGAGAGGAAAAAATAGGACTACAATAAAGAAACCTAATGGAAAAGATAATGTAAGCAAAGAGAAATATAGAGAAAAAAAATGTGCAGTATATAGAGAAAATATGAATAAAGAAAAAAACGCGAAAGCAAAAAAAAAAAGAAAGATAGAGAAAATCGTAAAAAACAGAGAAAAAAAAAAGAGTGAATCATAAGGAAGGCCGCATCAGAAAAGAAAAAAAAACGTAACAAAAAGAATGAAGGGAGAGAAACGAAGCTATAGAAAGTATAGAAAGGATGAACGATGAATGGGCGAGGAGAGCGAAAGGAAGAGGGGAAGAGGAGGGGTGACGTACGAGAGGGAGGGCGAAAGGGAAAAAGAAAGGACTGTATACGTAGGAGAAAAGAACCAAAAGAAAAAGCGAGAGGAGAGAGAAAGGAGGAAGAGGACGAAGAGGAGGAGGAAGAGGAAGGAACGAATGGGAGAGGGCGAATGGGTGAACGGCTGGAGAGATTGGAAAGGAAAAAAGGGAATAGTGGCCTGAAGAAGCGGCAGGGAAAGAGTGGCGAGGGAGTGGAGAGGGAGTGTATACAGAAGGAGCAGACCACTCTTACTCCCATAAAGTGTCCCACTGTAAAGGCCCGCCCGGCAGAGTTGTGTGGCCATCACTTACAGCCCCCCCACCGCCCCTTCAGCCCCCCGAAACACACGCTCAGCCCCCTTCTGCTTAATTATGCCCACTTGCCCCTCCATCTCTCCCTCCTCCTCCCCTGGACACTCCACTTTTCCCAACGCCCTCTTCTCCCCGCCGCCTGTAGTGGGTGAGTGAGTACACGTTGGCTCAAAATAATCGCGTAAATGCTGATAAAACGCCCCGCTTTCTTTATTCTTCCTTCTTCTTCCCCGACACTCTGGTGGTGATGGTGGTGGTGGTGGTGGCGGTGGTGGTGTGGGTTTGTGTGTGTGTGTGTGTGTGTGTGTGTGTGTGTGTGTGTGTGTGTGTGTGTGTGTGTGTGTGTGTGTGTGTGTGTGTGTGTGTGTGTGTGTGTGTGTGTAAATTTTGCTGTCGCGTGACTCAAAAGACTTTCCTTCTTTCCTTCCTTTGAGCCTCTCAGGACCTAAATACCACTTTCATTTGAAAATAATTTTAACGATATTATTATTATTATTATTATTATTATTATTATTATTATTATTATTATTATTATTATTATTATTATTATTATTATTATTACTATTATTATTATTATTATTATTATTATTATTATTATTATTATTATTATTATTATTATTATTATCATTATTATTATTATTATGATGATTATTATTATTATTATTATTATTATTATTATTATTATTATTATTATTATTATTATTATTATTATTATTATTATTATTATTATTATTATTATTATTATTATTATTATCATTATTATTTTTGTTGTTGTTATTACTATCATTATTATAATCATACTATCGATTTACTTAAAAATCATTATTAACAGTGTTAGTAGTAGCAGTAGTAGTAGTAGTAGTAGAAGCAGCAGCTTTTTTTGTCAGCATAAGTGAGTTAGTAGTGGCAGTAGTAGAGGAATCTCCCTCATTTGAATATATTATATTAATCAACAAATTTGTGAAATGATGGTAAACAAAAAAAAAGCGGAAGCGAATGATGGGTAAGAAAAAAATACAGAAAGGAAGAAAAGGAACAGACAGACTGAGAGGAGGATATAAACAAGAGCAAGGAAAACAACATCCTGAAGACCAAAAAGCGAGTGACGGTGAATAACTGGAAAACACGACAAACTGAAATACGGTAATTGCAATACGTTAGAGGAGAGGAGAAAAAATACGTCCAACCAGTAATTACTAAGTTGGAATAGATGCTGGAAGCAGACTCGTCCAAACACCCCGACACTTCCGGAGCGGCGCCGTGTACACTTCCCGCGTGTGTTCCGGAACGCAAAATGTATGTCGAATCCATTTCCCTGTCCCGGTACGCGTGTGTGTGAGAGAGCGAGATTAGTTTGTGCAAATTGGTCTTGAGGGACAAACCGTTTACACTTCTCTCTCTCTCTCTCTCTCTCTCTCTCTCTCTCTCTCTCTCTCTCTCTCTCTCTCTTGCCTGTATTTGATTAACTCTTTTAATATTAACCCTTCACTGCACTGCTCATCTCTTCTTTTGGTTCTTCTTCCAAACAAAAGATAAAGACAAAATACCAGATCAAAGACACCCATCCACCCTTTCACCCACCCACCCACCCACCCACCCACACACACACACACACACACACACACACACACACACAGTAGAAGGAGAGAGACAACAAATAACAGTCTAAGCTCTTTTATCTCAGGTGGCTGCTCCATCCCTAGCGATGTTCAACGCCCACGCACCGAAACAAAACACGATCACGACTGCCAACCTTTGAACTCAGCCTACGTTTGTCAAACTACACCTGACCTCATCGTAATCAATATCTCTCTCTCTCTCTCTCTCTCTCTCTCTCTCTCATTTTTAGTAACTCGTATATGCTTTGGCGGATAGTTTTCTGTTTCAAGGCATCTAAAGGTTTGGGAACGCATTTTCTTCCATCTTTTCTTAAGTGCAAGTAGAAGATTAACTGTTTTTTCACATATATGCTGCTCATCGAGGTGACTCCGTTTGGGTGTATATCACTTTTTGTTTTCCCCTTGATGCCCTTAATGGATCTCCATAAAAATAATAGGAAAAGTATCAATATTAATAATAACAATAATAATTATAGGAATATAAAAAAATTAATAATAATTCCTAACCTGCGTAAAATAATGCAGAATATCACGTGCATGCTTAAGCTTCACTCTCAAACCAGTTTATCGTTGTACACTATTTTTTCCCTTTCCAGTTTCCAATAACATTTCACATTACTCGAATTCCTCTCCCGGGATGTCGCCTTCGCCCAAAACACCAGACACCCCGACAAACTTTGCAACTCCGGGACATATTGCCTTCCTCTTTTTTTCACATTTCTCTGAAACATACTTTGAGCTCCAACCAACTATCAAGTGACCTTGGAAAGTTAAATTTACATTCAAACTTCAACATCGCTCTTCGTACAGTGAGAAAAAAGAAGAGTTGCAACATACACACGGTTCATGCTTTCCCCTATCGTCGACGTGGTGATAAAACATGCAAGATTTATGATAGTTTTCTTTTAGGGAGAGCAAAGGTAATCGTTAACATTGTATTAGTATAGGTGACTAAGGTGTCCCAGGTGAAGAGCACACGACATGGTTAGTTGGGGTGTTTCACAGATAAAGATCCGTTTGTATCTATCCTTTTCAATTCAGATTAAAAAACATCACAGTTCCATAAAAATGGGAAATCCCTTAAAACATTAGTCTTTCACATTAATTTTAATCGAAATGGCCTTTTACAATATATTTCCCGTTGATACTCGTCCACCTCAAGGCTACGGAAGAACAAAAGCTGCAAAAAAGTGCAAGAGGGGAGTAATGGAGACAGGTGAGAGAGAGAGAGAGAGAGAGAGAGAGAGAGAGAGAGAGAGAGAGAGAGAGAGAGAGAGAGAGAGAGAGAGAGAGAGAGAGAGAGAGAGAGAGAGAGAGAGAGAGAGAGAGAGAGAGAGAGAGAGAGAGAGAGAGAGAGAGAGAGAAAAAAAATATGAAGGACAAAGAAGGCAGAGACAGAGAGAGAGACAGAGGCAGAGACAGAGAAGAGGAGGAGAAGGAGAGAATGGGAGGATTTGTTACACCTTTAATAGATGATGAATAGTGGTGGCCGTAGAACTTGTGGGGGCGATAGGCAGGTGCGGATGAGGATAGAGAGGCAGTAAAACACAGCAGGTATGAGAGGGCAGTTAAGAGTAGTCAGCGATTGTTTAAGTAAATAATCCAGCATTTCATTATCACCGGTGTGACGGGGGGAAGAGGGGGGAAGTTATGGATACATTTTACAGTGCCAATGATAGTGGATGGCGGATGCGAGAACACACTGATTAACGGGCCTAGAAAACGAGGTGTTGGCGAGGGTGACTTGGGGTAAACACGCAAAGAATATGGGTATGGGTGCGGGCGAATGGTTTGCATGGGGTGAGTGAGGAATGGGTGGTTGGGCGGATGGGTAAAGAGTGAGGATATTCAGTCAAGTTATGGGCGCTGCAGACAATTGAAAAGTGCCCGCGCAAATAGTATGGATAATAGTGCATGTGATTGGCGTGCTTGTACTGAGTGGAAAATGGGTGGATAAAAATGGATGAAAAGAAGGCTGGAGGATGTGGATATTCAGGTGTGTTTTAAGGGGAATAAAACGGAAAAGAGATAAGAATGTCATGAAGGAATGTGTACTGGTGTGGCATGGGACGCTGGGGAGTGAGTGAAGAAAGGGAAGACGGATAAATAGACTTGAAGGTGTTAGGAGCATATATTGGGGTTAGCTGAGGGGGACGTTATAGGGGAAAGGGTATGGGTAAGTGTGAAAAGCGAGCATGTTAGTGAGTGGAGAACGGCTGGACAGATGGATGCAGAGTGAAGGGTGGGGTGCGCAGGCGAGTTGTCGGTTGCATGAGAAAGCGATGCGAAGATTGTTAGGTAATTAAAAGTCGTGAACGAAGATACATGGTAAGAAACAAAAGCTAACTGAGATGGATGGGTAAGGTGGTGCATCTTCAAAATGACTTGGACAAGACGATGTGAAGAATACAGTAACGTGAACAATGAAGGTAACGGGAGGAAAAGTAAAAAAATTGTAATACATAATTCCGGCTTGCAGACTCCTTATGGTCATGCTCTTATGTTCTTAATTTGAAACATATTCCACGATCTTTGACGAGTGTCCACCAGCTTGTAGCAGCACCCACGAGGGCTTGACCCCTAAAATGGTAGTCGAGTGGTTAGCTAACTTACTCTCATGATGGAAATTGGAAACGGTAACTCTGAAATGCTTAACGTTTTAGCTTGAGAGCGAGTGTGTGAGAAAAAATACCATTAGCAGGTGAGGGCGAACATATATACTGATTTTACAGACCACCTCGTCCACGCGTGGCCAACTACCATCACCACCACCATCACCACCTCAACCACCGCCACCACCACCACCATAACAACAACCAGCACACACCAAGGTACTCCTGTCACCCCAACTCTTGCCCGACCGCCTACTCTAAAATTTACCTCACGAGTTATCCGGAATTTGGCAGTAGAAAAAGTTTTACTTCAGCGTTTCAGTTTCCCTTGTAACACCTTGCTCTCTCTCTCTCTCTCGGAAATTTCGGATGTTTTCTTTTCACTCCAGGATGCCACAAACTTTTTTCATTTGTTTTTTGTTTCCTTCGATAAGCTTCCTTTTCTGCTAAATAATTATCCGCATCTGTTTTTGTATACCAGGTAGCTATAGAAATTCGGGTGTTTGTTGAACCATCAGTTTACCCACTAATATTTGCCTGCATGTATGTATGTATGTATGTATGTATATGTGTGTGTGTATGTATATATATATATATATATATATATATATATATATATATATATATATATATATATATATATATATATATATATATATATATATATATATATATATATATATATATATATATATATATATATATATATATTATATCTTCCAAACACTCTTCCAAACAACTATCCCCTATTCTTTGACAGCACCCAGCTATCACCTTCCTCAACACTAAACATCCTCGGTCTATCGTTAACTCAAAATCTCAACTGGAAACTTCATATCTCATCTCTTACTAAATCAGCTTCCTCGAGGCTGAGCGTTCTGTACCGTCTCCGCCAGTTCTTCTCCCCCGCACAGTTGCTGTCCATATACAGGGGCCTTGTCCGACCTCGTATGGAGTATGCATCTCATGTGTGGGGGGGCTCCACTCACACAGCTCTTCTGGACAGAGTGGAGGCTAAGGCTCTTCGTCTCATCAGCTCTCCTCCTCATACTGATAGTCTTCTACCTCTTAAATTCCGCCGGAATGTTGACTCTATTTCTATATTATCTAGATATTTCCACGCTGACTGCTCTTCTGAACTTGCTAACTGCATGCCTCCCCCCCTCCCGCGGCCCCGCTGCACTCGACTTTCTACTCATACTCATCCCTATACTGTCCAAACCCCTTATGCAAGAGTTAACCAGCATCTTCACTCTTTCATCCCTCACGCTGGTAAACTCTGGAACAATCTTCCTTCATCTGTATTTCCTCCTGCCTACGACTTGAACTCTTTCAAGAGGAGGGTATCAGGACATCTCTCCTTTCGTATTTGATCTTGCTTTCGGCCACCTCTTTTGTTTCCTTTTTAGGAGCAGCGAATAGCGGGCTTTTTTTATTATTGTTTTCTTTTTTTGTGTGCCCTTGAGCTGCCTCCTTTGTTGTAAAAAAAAAATATATATATATATATATATATATATATATATATATATATATATATATATATATATATATATATATATTTATATATATATATATATATATATATATATATATATATATATATATATATATATATATATATATATATATATATATATATATATATATATATATATATATATATATATATATATATATATATATATATATATATATATATATATATATATATATATATATATATATATATATATATATATATATATATATATATATATATATATATATATAGATATATATATATTAATACACACACACACACACACACACACACACACACACACACACACACACACACACACACACACACACACTTATTGATTGATTTACTCGCTCACATAGGGTCCATACTGTAATGTGTTGGTGACGGGCACCAGCATGAGTTATAAGCCTTTGTTCGCAGCACAGACACGATGAGTGCGGGTCTTATATTACTACCTTCTTTGTTACTCTTCCTCTAGCGTCATGTTTATGGTTTCTGTTCATCCTACGTCCCTCGTTTCTATCTACAGTTTCCGAGAAAACTTGACAAAAAACCACTGCGCACTGCCTTATGAATATATGACGAACATATGTTTTAGGGGCAAATGTCCTGTCGATGAATGCTTTTTCTCTCACTTTAGCGTGGTGAATCATGGTGTGTAGAATTTATGTCCCAAGTGTAAATCTCAAGCTGCTTTTATAGTGATTTGGGAGGCAAGAACGTTACAGTTTCTTTGTCAGTTATAAAGAAGAAGAAAAAAAATACGCTATTGACTCCTCTTGCTGCTGCTGCTTATGTTCCTCCTGGGTAGTGGCACGGTGCTGCTGCATGACACTGTTCTTGTGCTTGTGCCGCTACCGCTATCCATCTGCTGCTGCTGCTAATCCTGATGACTATCCTGCCTCAGTTGCTGCTACTTCTATTGATTCTGCTCCTGAATGTCAAAGCTGCTGCTCCTACTCCTTCTGCTGTACATAACATCAATAACACCGTCAGTAACAACCAATAAAACTTCAATCTGACGAGAGAGAGAGAGAGAGAGAGAGAGAGAGAGAGAGAGAGAGAGAGAGAGAGAGAGAGAGAGAGAGAGAGAGAGAGAGAGAGAGAGAGAGAGAAAGGGGGGGAGGGGGAGGCGTGTGGTCAAGGTCAACTCTCAGACGTCAATCGGTTCAAACTAAGTAGCGGAAGGGGCGGTCCGTGTCGGGATGGGAGGTGGGAAGGAGATGGGAAGGCAGGCCACCCCAACGCTCCACCCTTATTCTCTTTGACCTTCACCCTGTTCGTGGCGCTGCGTGAGGGGCTGGGCAATGTGGGGGTGGGGGGGCGCGGGGGCAAGGTGGGTCAGCCGTCGCAATTAGTGGCACGTAATGGGGGCGGGACACACCTGGAGCGGAATGACAAGGTGAGCGCCAGGTGAGGTTCGCGGCGCTTCGTCTCGTTGGTAAAGTATATAAAGAAACATCCTCGTATATTTTCTTTTTATTTCATTTGTCTGTCCGATTTTTTTTTTATAATTTTCGTTTTTCCGTCTTTTTATCAAGTTCCTTTCATCATTTCCTTTCCCCCGATGTTTCTTATTTTTCCATATTATTTATTCTTTCCTCCTCGTTTCTTCTGATCCGCGTTTCACTTTTTTTCCATGCTATCTCTTTCATGTTTCCCAGCGCGTTCAGCACATTAAATATACTGTTCACCAGTATGATTCATGTTTTTTTTTAATTACTCTACTCAGTCAATTAATAGGACTATTCGTCAGGAGAGGGGGGGCGGGGGCTGCCTCGCTCATTCTAGGCCGCATTACTGGGGAGCCCACCGATCATGTCTCCCTTCAGTCCCGTTTTCCACAGCAGGGACATCCCGGCAGAATTTATCGCCTTGCTCAAATGAAATGTTTTGTAGGTGCTCCCTTGGTCTCCTCCTCAGAAATGACTCACATACAGCCTGGTGGATGGGGTCGTTTTCCGAGTAGTGCGCCACACCCCCGTAGTGAGCGTTCACGGTATACAATCGATGATTTGACAGAAAGCTATTTCAGTGATGCCCTTTGATTCTGCGAAGGCACTTATTATAATGGTATGAATTCATTTTTTGAAGCCAATATTTAATGTCCATGTCTTAGAACCAAGGAAAGGAAGCCCAAGCGACTTCCAGATTCAAGTAGTTGTCCATTCACACAGGTATCGACAACGCCATGTTTTGGTGTTGAGTAGGTCCACAACACCGTGGGCCAAGCAAATCTGTCGGAAAACTTCTTGACGTGACCTGCCATTGTTTTTCATGCCGTGACCTGTCGTGGTTCTTGACGTGACCTGCCACTGTTCTTCTTGACGTGACCTGCCATTGTTTTTCATGCCGTGACCTGTCGTGGTTCTTGACGTGACCTGCCACTGTTCTTCTTTGACGTGACCTGACGTTGTTCTTCTTGGCCTGACCTGTAGCGGTTCTTAACGTGACCTCCCGTTATTCCTCTTGACGTGACCTGCCGTTGTTCTGCTTGACGTGACCTGTCGTGGTTCTGCAATACGGTACCAACGTATTTGAAATTTTCCAAGCTATCCGTGACCTCGCCACATCATGATGAAAATTGTATTGTTCCATCTAGTAAGCCCCAAACACCTGTAGTCCAAATGGCTTTGCTTTGCCTCGTGAGTCATTGTTAAATCTCCAGCGACTTCGCAAGAATTACTGCATCATCGGCAGAATCAAGTTCGGTGACCTTGGTATAGTCAACAGATGCTCCACAATGATTATTGAGATGTTGAAAAGCAATAGGACAAGGATGCAACTTTCCCTCATTCACATGTTCACAATAAGGAGGCTTGATCCTCTTCCCACACTTCACAGCACCCTCAGTCCCGGATCACAGGTCACACAGTAGACCTTTTAGCCTTATGAAGTCCCACGGAGTTGCAGATCACAGTGCCTCGCAATACTTTTAACCAAACGCCTTCTTGAAATCGACAAAGACTGTAAGTATCTCAAGTCGAGACTCACGTCGGCATTATAGTACCGATTTTTTTAATGACAACATCCTATAGGATACTGTCAGTTGTCGACTGACCAGGCGGGATCCCTGACACCTCAGGGCTCTGCAACTTCACTAGATGACTACGCATTCACTTACGCAATAGATGCGTAAGCAATTTGCCGGGTACACTGAGTAGTGGAATATGGCGTTAATTGCTGCAGTTTTGGCGGTCCCCTTTTACTTTTCAGAATAGGACGACTAGTTCCTTCTGCAGCAGGGGAAACAATACCGAAATGACATACATCAGTCAAGACTGCGTGTAGCCCACGGACGAAAACCTCACCTCTAACTATTTACAGCTGTATACTGATGTTACAAACCACAGCTGCCTTTACATTCCTTTACCTTGCCAGAGCCTCTCTGACCTCGTACAGAGAGGAGGGCGTATCGTCAACGGGTGGATCACCATCAGCTGGTTGGGAGCTGCCTCTTCAGAAGATTCTCGTGTACAACTGTTCAAAGCCTAGAACCAGGCCTCCACCTTTTCTTTGCAAGCAGCATTACATCTCGGGAAAATTTGAAATGGTTCTGCAGCAAAATAATATATACATCGAAATACATGATAAAATTAACGCGAAAAAAAGTATACTATTTTTTTTTAGTAGGTTTATATTATTAGCAGTATGATAAGCTACCAAAGCCTCCCTCCAGGGTGCAGATACAACAGGTTGAACTACATAAAATACCAAAAGGTACTGGAGAGAAGCAAAGGCAACGAATAGTTAAGAAACTGGCCAGTCAAAGGCAAAAGAAAGAAAAGAAATTAACTGTTTCAAAAAGACATTCACACGAGACTTAAATGTAGAAATGTCTATAGAAAGGACAATCTCATTGGGTAATTGATTCCATAAATTTGTCAACGACGGAAGAAAACATTGTGAGAATTGTGTCGTATAAAAATCATAAGATTAAAAAGCAAGATCGTTTTGACTAAGAGCAAACCTCGTGACCCGGGCAGGAGTTAAAGGATCAGGCAAAGCATTGTGTAAACTGTAAAGGATGCCGATTATTCTTAATAAAAACAACCTTAAATAAAATGCTAAGAGCACCAACTTGACGCCGATGATCAAGATCAAGAACAGTTAAGCGCCGGAGAAATAAATTCAATTGAACTGATAGCTGTCAAGTAACTTTAAATGGTAACTGGCAGCAGACATCCGAACAGGAGCACAATACTCAAAGTGGGGCAAAATGAATGCATAAACAGATTTGATTACAGTTGAGTCACAAGCAAATATTTGGAAGCACTGACGAAGTAAGCCTGTCTTCTGTGCAATAGTGGAAGACATGGAACGGATGTGCTTCTCAAATGTCAGTTTAGAATCAAGAGTGACTCCCAAGAAACGGATACTAGAAACATCATTAATCTGTTCGCCAAAAATATGCAAACAAGGATGAGGTGGATTCAAGGTACGGGATCTACAGATGGTAGTGGAATACGTTTTATTAGCATTAAGCTTCATGCCCCAAAGTTGACACCAAGCGGTGATCATTGCCAAGTCCCTATTCAGAGATGCTGGGAGAGTGAACAGAGGAGTATAGAGTTGTATCATCAGCATATGAAATGAGCTTATTTTCGAGGTTAATGCCCAAGTCAGAAATAAAAATGTTAAAAAAATAAAAGTCCAAGGACACTGCCCTGAGGAACACCAGAAACAACAGGCAGAGAAGCAGAGCAGCACCATCAACAACCACACACTGTAATCGATTAGTTGAAAAGTCGTAAAAATACTGAGAAGACTTCCACCAATACCAAGGAGTTGTAGTTTATAAATTAGAGCCCTATGACTCACAACATCAAAAGCAGAACTAAAATCAATAGCAACAACTCGTGACTCATACCCACGATCCAAAGAAGACTGCAGGTCAAGAGACAGAGTCATGAGGAGCGTCACATGTTCCCAAACCCTTACGGAGTCCGAACTGAGAATCAGGTAACTGATTGAATTTATCACAGTATATGGAAAGCCGTTTAGCCAGAAGCCTCTCAAAGATCTTAGACAGGATAGGAGTAATAAAAATTGGGGGGGTACTCAGTAGGAAAAGTTGAAGCTGAGGCTCCCTTCGGGATGGGGGTGATGTTGGCATTGCGCCAACAAGAAGGAAAACTAGCAGACTTCAGCAGTAACCTAAATACTACAGCAAGTTTTGGTGGTAAGAATGCAGCAATCTTCTTAAAGAATAGAGGAAAAAAAACCCATCTGGGTCCGTCCCACCATTTATATAAAGATCTAGAAGGTACTTTTTCAATTCACTGGATCTAAATGCAACTGAGCTAAGTTTTGGAAAGGGGAAACAAGTCAAAGGTAGGGATAATTCATCATCACACTGTTTGTTAATAAAAATATCAGAAAGTAAGTTAGCCTTTCTTAAAGGATCAAAGGACATTGAACCATCAGACTCGCGTAATGGAGGCATGCTAGAATTGACACCAACAAGGAGGATTTAAGAGAAGCCCACCATTTGTGTGGTTGAGTAGTTCCTGCAAGAACCTCCTGTAAATGAGAATTATAAGCAGCTTCAGCTGCATTATAGATTCTCTGAGCATCAGCTTTAAGAGCAACATAATTATCCCACAGCAACTGGCATCGATTCTGTCTCTATATGTGATAAGCAGCCTGCTTATCATCATAGGTCCGCTTACAGTCATCATTAAACCAGGCTTTATATCCCTTACGAGATTTGATTATCTTAGATGGAGCTCTTGTGCGTAAAATATCTAATAGACAAGTAATAAGAGCAGAGACTGGGTCATTGGATCAAAAAAATAGTATACCACGGAATATTATCAATTTCAGAACATTGTCCCAATTGACTCGAGACTTAAGATAGACGGGAAATGGTGAAATCAAGCAGAGTAAAGTCAAAACAGATCTTACAATGAATGGCAGTATGGTCAGAGGTTGTGAAGATTGCAAGCCTCTCAATGTTGAGACTACATAAATAACTGTGCCACTAAGAATAATGCAATCAGGAGTGAGAATGAAAGAAATTTCAGGAAAATGTGTTTTTTCAAGACATTAACTTTTCTTTAAAACCGTCGTTTCCCTGGTGTGTGTGTGTGTGTGTGTGTGTGTGTGTGTGTGTGTGTGTGTGTGTGTGCGTGTGTGTGTGTGTGTGTGTGTGTGTGTGTGTGTGTGTGTGTGTGTGTGTGTGTGTTTAGCAACAGACAATCACATCCTCACTGACACCCAGCAAGTCACCCAGCCACCCAGCCAGCCAGCCGCCACACAGCCAGGCAGTCAGCGAGTGAGTCTCCTAAACGTGTGCAGGCAGGGCGAGGAGCTGAGCGGCTTTCTTGCTCCCTGCCCCCGCCAACCATTTCCTCGTGATGGCCAAGGGAGGGAAGGGGAAGAGGCGAAGGCCACAATAACAAATCCAGTCGAAAGGAGCACTGGACCCTTGGCGCGGCCACAAGAGAACCTCAAGAGTGGGCTGAAGGGGAGGGTCGGTTGGCTCAGCGTAGTACTAGCAAAGTGTCAACTGACCAGGGAGAAAAGTATGCGTGGAACAATGTTGAGACCGAAAAAAATTATGTAATGAGACAGCTTTTCTTACCTGTACCATGCTCTTCTTACTTATTACAAATAGATAAATAAATGAAAATCTAACAGTTTATCAGTTTCGAGAATAGTTGGTCCAGGTGTGCTTTATCAAGGAATGTCATGAAAATAAACTCCATAGAGTTGAAAAAATAATTATGATTCATCCGCCGGGCTTATTGTCATGCTATTTCTTTGAGGAGTCGTCAGGGCAGGTTAACACGCACCTCTTGGCCATGGGGACCTATGTCAATTTCTGACCAATACTGAGAGCAGCTAAGGCAGGCGTTACGTAAATTGCTGCACCGTCAACCCATGAGCAAGGGCAGGTGTGACGCTCAGCTACGTGTGTACTTGAAAAGTTGTCCTACAAATGAATGACCCAACCAAACCTTACTTACTCTAATCCTGTAAGTAAAAAAAAAAAAAAGACGTGATATTGATAATCCGGTCCTGATGTGGTGGAAGAGACAAGAAATAAGAAAACTAAAATGGGATTTCTGCGTGCTACTCTCTACATAAAAAAATAAATATATTTACTGATAATATAGAGTAGTTTTTGGCCTCAAATTGCACACGATGAGTTGATATACTTTTCTCCCTCCCAGACAGACAGGCAGACAGACAGACAAACAAAGAGACTGATAAACAGATAGAAACGAAGATAAAAGTATTTGGAGCTCAACATGCGGAATAAACACACAATGAGACGGATTAAAGGGACATTAAATGATTTATTATGCCCTGGAGTCTAGTCCGATAGTCTAGCCAGATGTTGAATGTCACTGGGTGCTAATCGAAAGGTTGGTTCGAACAGCTTATGTTATATGTGGCGGTAATGTGATGGTTGGGCTGATGCATCACCGTGCTGTTAGTGGTCGCTGGACATTATACAAAATCTAGTCTGCAAAATTTAGTCTACAAAATTTAGTCTACAAATTTTAGTCTACAAAATTTAGTCGATAAAATTTATTCTACAAAATTTAGTCTACAAAGTTTAGTCTACAAAATATAGTCAACAAAATTTAGTCTATTGCATCCCATCGTTTGGCTAGCAGCGTTGCTAATTGATATGTATAATCCACGCCATCAGTTCATAACGTTTTCCGGTCCAGATACCAAAAGTTCAGCTAGAAGTCCGCCTGATTCCTGTCTTAAATACATATTAGCCTCCTACTGATGTCTTCTAAGCCTAACTATACCTTAAAAACAAAACAAAATGAGAGTATGGTTATGAACAAGCGGGTGAATTCTACGTGGTTTGTAGTTGCCATTGATTCATAGTTACCAAACCCTAAATAAATCTTTAAAAAAATAGATACCGTTTCGGATACTCCATGAACCCGTTTCGACACCCCATGCCAGTCTGGGGGCACTCTTTTAAGAACAAGTCCAATATCAACTATGTGTTTCTTCATTTTACCATCAGTACAGCCAAGGAAATGCGTGCATCTCAGTTCCAGAGGTATTTTCCTAAGAGCTGTTATGTCGGGATGTCTCGGCATCTTAAAATACGCAGTGCAGAGAGAGAGAACTTTATTTTGAAAGTAATATTTACAGCAGTGGCAATGTCGTATATATTATCATCCCTCACTCTGTATTGCTTTTTAAGTATTAGTCTAATCTAATTGATCGTCAGTATTTTCTCACATTTCTTGTTGCTTGATCTGTTTGTCGGACCGTATCTATAGTATCTATCTTATACTTCAGTCCCTTCATCCTGTGTAACTTATAGCATTTGAACTCTCCCGGCTCAACCAATTGAACTGTATTTGGTATTAATAATTCCAGGGGACACACACAAAAAGGGATTCCCAGGAGACCATTAAATGTCAACCTCTCATCATCTTGGATCTGGACGCAAAGGTCACGTCTCGCAGGAAACGCCCCATAAAGGGTAAGGAGTCGGGTGATCGGTAATAACACGCCAGACCACGACAGGTTGTGCTTACTGGACACACGTACCAATCAATTTCATGCCTGCCGTCCACCGTCAAGCAATAGTTTTGTTAAGTGTCATGGGGAGAAGACGGTGAGGAAAAACTTAATTCAATTTGAAAAATGTTTACAGCATATGTAGAGATTGTGAGACGTGATTATTAACATGATGATCAGAGTTAATTTCATAGATATTTCACGACGTTGGCCAAAGGTTACGTTTACCAAACAATACATTATATTCTAAAACTACAAAGACACAAGCCATTATCAAGGGAACATTCCTTTTTTAGCTCAATAACAAGACAAGCTCATTTAATAAATTTCAATTAATTTTCTTCCCAGTTTATATACTAACATTGAAGTCCTGAATTAATGATAGCATGTTAATAATATCACAGTAATTCGCTGGTCTAATACTTAATTCGCTGGTCTAATACTGCAATTTTCTCAGTTGTCACCTTTTACTGCATCGCTATGCATATATATAATTTCACTGCTTGCACTTCACTTTCTGATTTTCTACACTGCAATCGCTCATTCGAAGCTGAGATTTATGAAACTCCGGCTCTTTGAGGAGTGACACTGAATGAACAAGATGAATCAAGAATGGCGCGCCTCAAAACCTTTTGGCTTGAGGCATTGTATACTATTAGTTTATAAAGCTGTGTAAAATAAATACAGGACTGTTTGTATAATCACACATAATGAAAACAATCACAAAATATGCGTAGACTTGATCGTATACAATTAGAGCTAAATATGTATGCTTCAGTAATTGCTACATACAATAGTGCCTGGCGACAATAATACGCTGCTGATGATAATGGCAATAACTGTGGGGAAAATAACGATGGTGATGGTGAAGATGGCGGTGATGTGATGATGGTGTTAGGCAACGGAAGGTGAGGGTGATAATGCGTTATGTTAATACTGTGTTCCCAAGTAATGGCTTGCTGGTGGGAGGAAGAGGAGGAGGAGGAGGAGGCATAGGCGAAGGCGGAGGAGGAGGCATAGGCGGAAGAGGAGGCATAGGCGAAGGCGGAGGAGGAGGCATAGGCGGAAGAGGAGGCATAGGCGAAGGCGGAGGAGGAGGAAGCGGAGACGGAGGAGGAGGTGGAGGAGGCAGAGATAAAATAATGGAAGGAGATACACAAAAGAGAATAAAAGAAAAAAAGAAAGTATTGAAGTGGAAAAGATAAATGGAGCAGAATAAGTCAGAGATAAATAAAATAAAGTAAAGATGAGGAGGAATAAGATAGCTGGAATGAAAGTGGAGGAAGAAGAAAGAAGGGGAGTGGGAGAGGTACAAGAAAAAAAAAGAGAAGAGTAAGAAAAAGTAAGCGAGAGGGAGAGGAAGGGAGAGAGGGAGGAGGGAGATTGACAATATTGTGCAAAGAAGCCATTTCCCGGCCCGACACACTTGACAGCCTCCCCTGCGTAAGCTAAGGGGGGGGAGGGGGAGGGAGAGAAAAAAAAGCGAGAGGAAGCGAGAGGGAGAACGAAAGTAAGAAAGGAAAAAAGAAAAGGAAAGAATAGAAAGAAGAGGACAGAGTAGAAAGAGGGAGAGGGAGAAGGAAAATAAAAAAAGAAAGTAGAAAATGAAAGAACAGAAAAACGGGGGATGAGAAGAGAGAAGAGCGAGAGGGAGAAGGAAACAGAGAAATTAAAGAAAAAAATAATGAAGGAAGAGAAAGAAGGAGGGAGATGAGAGAAAACAGAAGAACGAGAGGGAGAAGGAAAGCAAGGAAGAAATAAAAAAATGAAGGAAGGAAGAGAGAAGAGGGCAGAGAAAAAAGAAGAGCCAGGGAGAGAAGGAAAGCTAGGAAGAAAGGAAACAATGAAGGAAAGAAAAGGAAGAAGGAGGAGGAAACTAAAAAAACAAAGGAAAACATGAATGAAGGAAGAGAAAGAAGAAGGCAGAGAAAAAAGAAGAGCAATAGAGGGAAGGAAAGCAGGGAAGAAAGGAAAAAATGAAGGAAAGAAAAAGAAGAAGGAAGAGGAAACTAAAAAACAAAGGAAAACATTAATGAAGGAAGAGAAAGAAGAGGGCAGAGAAAAAAAGGAGAGCAAGGGAGAGAAGGAAAGCAAGGAAGAAAGGAAACAATGAAGGAAAGAAAAAGAAGAAGGAAGAGGAAACTAAAAAACAAAGGAAAACATGAATGAAGGAAGAGAAAGAAGAGGGCAGAGAAAAAAAGAAGAGCCAGGGAGAGAAGGAAAGCTAGGAAGAAAGGAAAAAATGAAGGAAAGAAAGGGAAGGAGGAGGCGAGTACATGCGTGTGGGGCCAACAGCGTGACATGATGGAGGGAAAAAACTGTGTCGCCAGGAGGAGATTTTTTCATTACGTTCCGATGGACTCTTTTAGAAAGCCGGAAGAGAGAGAGAGAGAGAGAGGGGGGGAGAGAGGGATTTAGGGGGGCGGAAATTTGCTTACTTGGATTCTTAGTTAGGTGCATGGTCGGTTGGTTGCTTTACAGTTATTCAATTTATTGTTTAGCACTTTGAACATTTTACTATTCTCTCTCTCTCTCTCTCTCTCCAACAATCCTTCTATATACTTATTTACCTATCTCCTCATTTCTCTGCACCATCTTCTAATTGCTGCCCCTTCATTATATTATATTCAAAAAGTTAATTTTTTAAGTTAGAGTTTTAATATATTTTTTTCTTTTAATATCTTCAAGCTGCACTTGAATTTATGCATACTCTTATATTTATTTCGAACGTGTGGCAGCGAATCTTAACTACTTTATATTTGGTGGGGAAAAGACGGAGAAGGAGAGGGAGGAGGAGAAGGCAGGGGAGGCGTAGTAGTAGTAATGATAGGAGCAGGAGGAGGAGGAGGAAGAGAGAGAGAGAGAGAGAGAGAGAGAGAGAGAGAGAGAGAGAGAGAGAGAGAGAGAGAGAGAGAGAGAGAGAGAGAGAGAGAGAGAGAGAGAGAGAGAGAGAGAGAGAGAGATAGAGAGAGAGAGAGAGAGAGAGAGAGAGAGAGAGAGAGAGAGAGAGAGAGAGAGAGAGAGAGAGAGAGAGAGAGAGAGAGAGAGAGAGAGAGAGAGAGAGAGAGAGAGAGAGAGAGAGAGAGAGAGAGAGAGAGAGAGAGAGAGAGAGAGAGACAATGGGTGCGCCAACCCCCCCATAAGCAGCAGCTGTCGCCTCGCCACCCTCACCATCCCGAAGATGCAGAAGAAAAGAGCGTAAAGCGAGGCGATAACACCAACACTCGGCCCTTGTGGAGCAGCGGAGGGAGGAGAAAACTGCTCACACACTCGGGTCACTCTTGGTGTGATGTCCCGATGTGGGAAAAGTAACGCCTTGCTCACATCTTATCAGTATTACTTTCTGCTGTTATCACTGTATTTCTAATTTATATCATGCTCACTATTGTTGTTGTTATTTGTGTGTTTGTTTAGATATTAGGGTCTTCACAGGTCAGTGCTATTGTAGATGTGAGAAACCAAAAATTCCCGGCATTGTAAAGAATCAATTAATGCGTCAGAGGAATGTTTGATAACTTTGTGATAAGTGACGTGAGTTTGGTTGTACATTGAATATATTCATAATAACCGTCACGTTGCCTCTCTTTCTATCTTCTATCGATATTTTCATGCTGACTGCTCTTCTGAACTTGCTAACTGCATGCATCCCCCCTCCCGCGGCCCCGTTGCACTCGACTTTCTACTCTAGCTCATCCCTATACTGTCCAAACCCCTTATGAAAGAGTTAACCAGCATCTTCACTCTTTCATCCCTTACACTGGTAAACTCTGTAACAGCCTTCCTTCGTCTGCATTTCCTCCTGCCTATGACTTGACCTCCTTCAAGAAGAGTGTATCAAGACACCTCTCCACCCGAAATTGACCTCTCTTATGGCCACTCTTTACTTTTGTCTATTACGGGAGCGGTGAGTAGCGGGCTTTTTTTTCTGCACTCTTTTACGGGAAAACACTAGATTCTAAGTAAGTATACATGCTGAATATTTTACGGTGGCGGCATGAAATGTTGTGGTGGTGCGAGTGGTGGCGGTGGTGGTGGTGGTAGTGGCGGTGGTGGTGGTGGTGGTGTGATGATGAAAGAGACAGCTTGGTTGTAACAGATAACATTACACGCTTAATACACACGCTCGCAAAAACAAATCATTCCATATATTACAGGCAAAACCTCCCAGCTGTCATTCACATGAAACAAAAGCTTGGTCACAATAATGAAACCTTCGATAATCCCCAACCTATCATGCTTACGACGTTTACTGACGCTAGATGATGCACGCATTCTTAGCAGGAGAGGGGAGGGAGGCGGACGACTCGTAATGGCTGGAAGAGACTGGAAAGAAACCATGATATATGTGCTTGTGTCCCCAGTGTGCCGCACTCTGGGGGGGAGTGACAGTCAGGCGTATATTCCTAATGAGCCCGTTTTCAGTGTGAGGCCGATGCAACACCGATGAGTAAACAAATCTAAACGGGGCGAGGATAGTTGTGTGATCAAACTCTTTATAATACTGGTGGTGGTGTTAATGGTCTCAGTGGCGATATGTAAGTGGTGAGGGTTATGTTTGGGTCATTTCACCTGATTCTCTCTCTCTCTCTCTCTCTCCTGAATACTAGAATTAGGGTTGTAGCGCCTGTCCATTTCTTTGCATCATAAGAGCGACAAACTACTAGAATGTGACCTAAAGACAAAACCCCTCCCCGGCTCTGTTGACTTGCAGAAATTTATGAAGCCCACAAGTACCTTTCCTTCCCCCAAAGTACAGGACATGCACCCAGCTCAGACCCGACCCAGCCATCTACAGCCTCAAACTGCTGCCGAGAACCGAGCCAAAGGGGGATTTTCCCTTACACAAAGTGGCCTGGAAGATACAAGTGTTGCTGGGTCTCCGTAACCTTACCAAGAGAGGAGATGGGCGGCAGAAAGGGAACATGAAGAAAGCAAAGGGCAAGGTAAAACGAATGTAGACGATTGGTGAAAGGTAGAACAAGTAGCATGCTGAGCGAGGGCGTGGTAAAAATAGTGTTTATTCTTAGAGGGACGTCTGAAGGGCTAGAAATGGAGTGAGAAGGGAAAAGGGCAAAGGAGCTGCTGGGCAAATGTGTGTGTGTAATAATAATAATAATAATAATAATAATAATAATAATAATAATAATAATAATAATAATAATAATAATAATAATAATAATAATAATAATAATAATAATAATAGGTTTATTAATGTAAGGCAGCCGTTAGGCTGAAAATATACAAATTAAAAATACAAGAAACTAATAGTAAATAGGCTACACTAGAGGGAGGGAGAGGGTGGGGGGTGGTTTGGGAGAGCTAAAAATAGAGACATAAGGGAGAGGGAGGGTGGTGTGAAGGGGGCACTTAGAGGGGTAGCGGCGAGGTGCTAATCTCCACCGCGGCCCTTTGGGTATGACTGTCACTGGACATTGTTTATCATCCGCACCATCGCGGGCACTGCGCTACGTTTGTAACGGTCGGTTCGCGGCGCTCTGAAGGGGTTGAGTTTGTTGTGGTGTCTGGTGAAGAGGGTGGGAGGAGGCGCGTCTGATGGCAGGAGGTGGCGGTGGCGAGGATGGTGAAGCAGGGAGATTCCGAATTTTCTGAGGGCGTCCTGGTGCTTGTCAGAGAGCCTCGGGGGACTCAGGGTGGTCAGGACATTGTCGTAGGTGTGGTAGTCAGAGCCTAAAATGACCCTGAATGCCCTCTTTTGAACCCTCTCAAGCTGCTGTTGTTGGGTGAGGGTAAGGGACGATGACCACGCCGGGGAGGCATACATTAACTTTGGCAATATGAATGATGAATAAATACTGCACAGCTCAGCAGCCGATGCCCCCAGCGTTCTGAGTTTACGCAGCATGTACAGCTTGTAGGAGGCTGCTCTGACGGTGTTGGAGACGTGGAGCTTCCAGTTGAGCTGGTGGTCCACAGTGATGCCAGTGTGTGTGTGTGTGTGTGTGTGTGTGTGTGTGTGCGTGTGCGTGTGTGTGTGTGTGAATGTGTGTGTGTCCGCGCCTGGAGGAGTAGCAGGAGGGGAGACAATGTGCTGAGTGGAAGAAGCAGGGGAGGGAAGCATGTAGTGAGGAAGCGAAGAAATAAAAGGAGAAGAGGATGCAGAGGGGGAAGGAACAAGGGCTAAAAGCGGATTGTTCCTACAGGGAAGTCGACTTTAAAGGCGAGACTTCTTCGTGTCCGATATTCTCCTTATGACGAAAGGATAAGTTGCCGTTTCGAGGTTTAGCAATAAATTCGTCACCTGTCCTCTGCATCTTCAGTATATTTTTTTTCACGCCCTCTTTCATTTAAGCTGTTCATATTTTTCGTCTGGAAGGAGTAGTCACAAGGATTCTTGAGATGCAATTCTAGTTTCATGAATTCAGATCAGATTTGCTTCTCTATTTCCATCTCTGCCTCCGTCTCTCTCTCTCTCTCTCTCTCTCTCTCTCTCTCAAGGCAACTCGTCAGTGTAATGCAGTCTCCGTCACGATTCGATTCCTGACCCAAATATATTCGCGCCATTTATTTCCTTTCTTATATTTACATCCCCTGACACCGTCGATCCAATGGAGGGAAAGAGAGGGGCGAGTGGGGCGATATTCATCCTGCCTGGAAAGCTATCTACTGACGGGGACGGAGGGGGGAGAGGAGGGCAGAGGGAAAGAAGGAACGGCATTCAGCAGCAACAGCAACAACAGCAGCAGCATCAACAGGGGAAGCAGCAGCAGTCCTCCTCTGAAGGGAACACTTGGCCTGAGTGCTTTCCCGGGTAAGGAGGCTGGTGGGACCTTTTCTTTCTTCCCTTCTTTCCTTTCCCCTTCTTTTCTGATTCCTCGCACAGATCACCACGCACCCAAGTTACAGTATTTTACTCTTTCTTTATTTTTTTTCTCCATGGCTACTTAAGAATGGTGCTGCAGGACGGATGTTACAGCACTTTGGAGGCTTATACGAGTGGATACAGAGCACTACGGACCCGCCTGCTCCCTCAAGCCGCCGCACCCTCAGTGAACTCGGAGGCGCGGACAAGTATGCCAATAAAATTTCAATGTTCAAAAAAGAATATCCGGAAAGTGGTCGTTCTCCCTCTCTGCCAGTAGCAGCTCTTGGCGAGACATTGGGCATGAAAAACTCGATAGGTCCAAAACGCTCAAATGGTTTCGAATATTTCAAATTATCTGAGAGAGACAAGGCTATCCGCGCCACACACACAGCGCCGGCGGCCTTCAATCCCTCCTCGATCTCCAGGCAAAGGTACAACAAAAAAAGCTTCGACATTCGCGTGTGAGCCAATTAAAACACCAGGAAGGCAGGGATTGCCCAGCCCATTGAACACGGCGAGTAATCTTCCTACCATCACACGCGCAATCAATTTAGAATGGAAGTTGTGAGATATTTCCGACTAATGTTTAGCGCCCAGACTTCATAGGAGCGGAATATACGACAATACCAACACCCAAAGCTTAAAACTGTAACGTCAAAGCTGCGTGTGAAGGTTCAGCTCGGCCGACTGTGATTTGAATCTCATCTTTGATTTCAACTCCAAAGACACAGTTTGCTCACTACATACTAGAGTCTTGCATGATTTTATGATGGACACAAACAACAAACCTCAGAGTGTTGGGCTCGATGGTCATCTACTCCGGATCTGGGACTCACACACTCACCTACAAGCAAAAAAGGAAAATTATTTATATATTTTTCTGGAAAATCAAACTCTTAAAAAAACAAATTTCATGTCCATCCTTGTACCTCCCTTTGTGTGTGTGTGTTTTCTCAATCCTGGTAATAGCAAATATTTTTAACCAATGGCAACCTAAATCTTTAAAGTATATCGAAAATGAAAAATAAACAAATAGTCCAGAATTCTTGTGGGTGATCAAGCGGCAGGACTCCTTGAAACACAATGTGCTCAAAACCACCTGTTTTTTTTTAATAACTGACAGCTTCACTTTCAAGAGAACCTAACGACATCGAGCTGCAAGCTTTCAGCGAGACAAGTGTAGCAGCGAATGAATCTTTCGTTCTTCGTTGTATCATTTGCATCAAAGGAATCTCGGTTGGGCGGTGGGCGCAGTGGAGTTACGAGATAAGGTCCTTGATAACCGTAGAGGGGGACGTGACAGGGCGACAATAACAAACCGTAACTACCGGCGTGTTTACATTTCGGCAGTCGTTGTCGCGTTAATGCCGGGGCTCAATTAAAACTTTAACAATGACAACCACCAAACGGAAAATCCATAGGAGGCCGAATACGTCAGAAGGACCACGGGAACTTTCTCCTCTGGCTCTCGTGTGTAAGCCCTAGGCCTGATGATCATCCCTACTGTGTGTGTGTGTGTGTGTGTGTGTGTGTGTGTGTGTGTGCGTGTGTGTGTGTGTGTGTGTGTGTGTGTGTGTGTGTGTGTGTGTGTGTGTGTGTTTTGGTGTGGGTGCTCGCGCGCGCGCTCGCGCGCCCACAGAAGGTCCGTATGTACGTTCCGTGCTTATTTATATAGCGCACCACACACCTGCTCCCCATTAAGGCTATATCGCGGCTATGAAGGGTCATTCATACACACATTCCCTTTGGTTAACCAGAAGCTCGCCCATTTAACACACTACCTCAACCCACCACTCACGCCTCATCAAAGCACTACACCACGACCCACTCACGCGTGCCCCACCTCCCTCTCTGGCCCCATCTCCCCGTGTCCCCGCCTCAACACTTTCTCCAACCATCGACCTGTTTCTTTACAACAAGCTGTTGCGCAAAGAATGGGTATTATTGAGTCATAAATCTTACTACTATGGCGCTTGAGAGAGCGAGAGAGAGAGAGAGAGAGAGAGAGAGAGAGAGAGAGAGAGAGAGAGAGAGAGAGAGAGAGAGAGAGAGAGAGAGAGAGAGAGAGAGAGAGAGAGAGAGAGAGAGAGAGAGAGAGAGAGAGAGAGAGAGAGAGAGAGAGAGAGAGAGCGAGATTGAGAGAGAGAGAGAGAGAGAGAGAGAGAGAGAGAGAGAGAGAGAGAGAGAGAGAGAGATACATACATACATACATACATAGGTAATATAGACTGAAAGGACTAAACGAACGTAGGCCTACATACAAAATGCACCGAGAGACAACAAGGTGGACAGACATACAGACAAAGACAGACACAGAAAAAAACAGACATACAGAAGGTAGACGAAGAGAAAGAAAGACAGTAAGGCAGACCGAGGGAGAGAACAGGGTCTCCCACTCTCCCACACAACCAAGAAACAAGACGAAGCCGAAAAGAGAAAATGGAGGAAAACAAAAAATAAGAGAAGAAAACGGAGAGGGAGGAGAGAGAAAAAGAGACAATAATTTGACAAAAACAAAGAGGGCCCGAGGGACGACACGTACACACACCATTTCCATCTTCCTTCCTTCCTGACGTTCATTCACACACCCACCGCCGCCTCCTTCACCGCCTTCGCCACCGAAAGCAGCACCCAAATTTTTATCCGAACCCCATAACATCTTTTTTTTTTTTAACATAAACTTTGCAACGAATTAATTACACGCGTTGTTTTCAGATGTTCAGATGTTCTTTGTATGCGTAATATATTTTGTTTAGTGGTTCGTGAATATTGAGGGCGACCTTATGTCCAGATCGTGACTAACAGCCTTTCTAATATATGTGCAATGAATAGAAGAAAACGGGAATAATTTTATGTTTTGTATTCAAGTGTAACAGAAAGCAGCAGTAGCACAATATCCAGCTACCAGACAAACGCACTGCCCTAAACCATCCTAACCACCCATTCGCCTCAGCCTACACGAGCCAGCATTCCTCTGACCACTTTCCTCAACCTTAATAGTCGCAGAAGGACAGAGACGGCAAAGGGAAGAGAAAGATGAAACGGTGTAGGAAAAACAAAGATTAGCAAAAATGAAACATGAACATTTGTGACCGTGTAATTGAGCTTAATGGGGAAAAGGGGACGTTTGAAAATAGCGCAAATGGTTCCCTAATCGGGCCATTATACGGCACCGGCAACCCCTAAACGTGAAGGAGAACGTAAATTCGTCTATTCCCCCCCCCACCCACCTCCAATGCTACTTTTGGTTTAGCACGAATTTTCCAGCAAGCCTCATCGAGAACTTCAGCCATCCACCCACCAGGAATGATCGCTGCAGGTATTGGTGTGTCTCTTACTTTATAGCTGGAAGTTCTGAATAACTGCTCATGTGTGGGGGAGGGAGGGAGGGAGGGGGGTAAATAGGTAGGCATAAGTAGATAAGTAGAGAGATTGGTATATCGAGAGGAAGACAAATGGGTGGTTAGGTATACGGTACATAAATATACGTCCTTAAGTTAATGATGAAGGTAGGGAAGGGGGTAGAGCTAGATAGGTGGGACAACCAGTTAAAAAGTAGGTAGGGAAGAGAGTTGGCAAATTGGTGTCTACGAAGGATAGGTCGTGGTGGAAAGTGGGTCGTGGCAAGGAAGGAGCCAGCCTGGTTGAGGGCATGAGGGGAGTTAAGCTTTGTACTAAATGAAAAGGAGAGAATTGTGCGTTTGCTGATCTCTCAATATACATAATGATTTCCTGTATGTTATTCTAACCGCTAAACATGCACAGGAAAATGCTGATTAGACTTTGATACGAAATCGGTGTACCCCAATGTGAAACGTGTGCACTAACACAAACAAAGGTGTGGATGTACATTTAAGATTATAAGAAAGGAAATGCGATAATCAAAATGGAGAGTTTTATCAATTAATTTCATCACGAGATTAGCAGCACTGAGCGACGGAGTAAATTCGTGAGCAGTAAGTGGAGGGAAGGAGTGTTTGCGGGAAAAAAGATGACGACTGACGGAGCCCACCACTTACTTCCTCGTGTTCTTTGAGGGAGCACATGTTGCCTGTCTGCATGTGCTTCAGCGCTAAGGGCACACAATCTAGTTCGCGCAACATGGACCGTGTGGCCTGTAATTTTGTGTTGTTCCACGTAATATGCTCTTTGACTCTCTCTCTCTCTCTCTCTCATACATACTCCCATAAACATTTTTCCTATCAACTAATCAATGACATTTGTTTCTTTCTTTCTGTAAGTATAATCACACACATCTATATCCTTTCAAAATATACCATTATCAATTCTAAACATGTAGTTTCTGAAGGTGTCAATATCACTTCCATACATTTTACCTCAACATGTCAAGTTCACGAATTACTGCTTCTTGACGAGGTGTATAAATCTAGCAACATATCCCAAAACTACCGGGCAGGTGACATACAACTATTCCAGAACACACGACACTTCCCTTTCGCCTATCAAAGCTCCCCAACAGGAGCTGTGTATTCGTTCCTCCTTTTCTCTTTCTCCCGCCCTCCAATATCCTCGTTGCACCTCACGCCCTTCAACAGTTTTCTCCAGCTAGGCCACTCCTCTCCTCTCAATCCGTTTCACCACACGCTCCTCACCCTTTCCTGAGGCACACCGGGGCACGGGAGGCGGCGTCCTTCAATAAAGCATTAGTAACCACGATACATTCCTCCCAACTCCTGTCTAAGTCTGGTTTATGGGGCTCCGAGGCGCACCACTCACCAAGAAGTCCCGAGGAAACCCAGCAAGGCAAAGGTGGCTGGAGGTGAAGAGTTAACGAAGATAAACACTACAGGACTGGAAAAGAACGGAAATCATAACCAAGAGAGAGATATAAGGATTCATGATAAGGGAAAAGTAAAGGGTCATCTATCTTTGATCGTTGCACTGGAACGATAAAGACAAAGGAGCCAAAGAAAAATAGAATAACAACGGTGAAAAAGAGGAAGGGATGGAACCGACAAAGAGATATGATGCAAAAAGAGGATCAGAGGAAGAAAGAACTCTAAGATCACCGGATCGTAAGACAGACATCGGGAACTATTTTGCTTTTGTCTTCCCGGGGATATCTTACTCCTACCTGTTGGCAAAGTCTCGCGGGAGGGAAAAGAGGAGAGCAGGAGAGTGTGTGCAGGAGCGAAGAAATCTCTGGAGGACGAGAAAAATAAGAATGAGAGAGAATAAATGATAAAGAAGAAGGCGAAAATATAATAACGACGGAATATACAACCTAAAAGAAATGGAAACAAGAGGAAAGATTTTTATGGATGTCGAGGAGGAGGAGGAAGAGGATGAGGAAGAAGAGTAGAAAGAAGAAAGGAAGAATGATGAAAAAAAAAGAAGACGAAAGCACTAAAGAAAGATATAGCCCAAAACGTGAATATGAGAGAGAGAGAGAGAGAGAGAGAGAGAGAGAGAGAGAGAGAGAGAGAGAGAGAGAGAGAGAGAGAGAGAGAGAGAGAGAGAGAGAGAGAGAGAGAGAGAGAGAGAGAGAGAGAGAGAGAGAGAGAGAGAGAGAGAGAGAGAGAGAGAGAGAGAGAGAGAGAGAGAGAGAGAGAGAGAGAGAGAGAGAAAGGAAAGTCCGCTATGATAGACAAAGAGCGAGAGAGAAGGAGGAGGAAGAGGAGAAAACAATAATGAAAAGGGCAAGTGAAGAAAGTAAGCTGGATTAAAATTACGAACGTTGAGTGGAAGGCAAGTAAGAGTGGAGGAGGTAAGTATCAGGAAGAAACAAAGAAGGAAAAGAAAACGAAAAACAACGACCAGGATAAAAGGGAGAAAACACGAGAAGATTTCACGAAACATTTAGTACTCGCGTCCGTCCGTTGCTTTTTGTATACGTATTCGAACCAACGGCTAAGAGGTACACTATATAAAAAAGCTCAAGCGGATCTCCTTGAATCGGTGAACGGATCTAAAAGCCAGGCGTGAGGAGCAGGAAGGCAATCACAGGCACGGCGGAAAACCAGCCAATCGCTCATCATGAGAGAAAAAAATCGGAACTCAAGATAATTTGTCAGGAAACGCGTTGCTCAAGCTGCTGGATGAAAGATGATGAGGAGGGGAAAGAGGAAAAGGAGGAGCAGGAGGAGGAGGAGGAGGAGGAGTTAGAGACTGGTGATGGGACGAAAGGAAGAGAAGGAAATAGAAGCCGGTGAAGGGACTATTTGAGGAGGCGAAGGAAGAATAGACAAAACCGAAAGGGGAAAAGGGAAGGATGTCGTAAGGAGGAAAGGAAAAGATGAAGAGGAGGAAGAGAAGGAGGAGGAACAGGTGGAAGAGGAAGAGGAGGAGGAGGAGGACTGAAGTGGTGTTGCAGGAGGCCTCAAGGAGTTGTAATGGCTCTGGTGGTGGTTATAACTTCCTATCCTTGCCGGCAAAGTCCAAAAGCACAAGATGAGCAGTGCAATAAATGATGATGGGGAGGTTACTTGCATCGGTGGCTAAGAAGGTGATTTTCAAATAGTTGATAGGCAATTATTGAGTCTGTTGCACGATACAGTCCGTTTGTTTTCTTTAATACGTAACGGAATGGCGGATATGTCTCCCCATATTACCTCGTTGGCTTTACTACTATTGCGATTCAGCCGTGCAATGGGAAGGGAGCAACACAAATCCTCAAATTCTATTCAAGCAACTGTGCCATAAGCCATCACAATCCCAAGACTCTCCATGTGAAATTGTGTAGATTCTATAAGAACAATTCACACACTATTGCGTCCCAGTGACTCACACAAACAACACTCACAATATTAGACTAGCTTTGGCGATGTTGTTCTCTTAAGCAACGTTATAACACGTTTTTTAGAAATATCATAGCGAGAGCCGGGGATGAAAATGAGGGCAAATATTTGTTCTCTTCAACGTGCTATAACTGATTTAAGCCTTCACGTTGCTGCTGCCCACTTCGTGATGTCCCGATAAACATGTTAGAGGTAAAAACACGATGTTGCATGGTTTAGACAAAATCATAGGAAAGGACTTATATGTCCCAGAGCAATGTGAAACAAACATTTTGATAAAAAATAAGCAAACACATCACAATCTATGACAGTCTACATCTTACAAGTCACACTCATGTACATGAGTTAGTGCGAATAAATGTTTAGATGTTGCATCACAGCCTCACTCTCGGTTAAAGCAAAGTTGCCTGTATCCTGTGAAGGTGGGCAGAAGTAATGCACAAAGGCAAGACGAAGAGCCAATTACTGCACTTCATTGGAAATAACACACTGAAAAAGGCCCCGCACACGCTCCAGGGGGCAGCGCTCCCGCCCGGCCCGTACCCCTCGTCACCCCCCCAGCGACACCCCACCCAGGGACTGAAGATTCTTCTCCTGTGTGTGTGTGTGTGTGTGTGTGTGTGTGTGTGTGTGTGTGTGTGTGCGCGCGCGCGCGCGTCGCTCGGCTCCCCCTCTTGTTATCTTTACTACTTTCTCCCCAAAGACAAGACTTGCAGCCTCTGATTGCGCAACACAGAAAGGGATGAGAAACTACAAGGTCATATTGACACACACACACACACACACACACACACACACACACACACACACACACACACACACACACACACACACACACACACACACACACACACACACACACACACACACACACACACACACAGACACACACACACACAGGCACACACACACGACCTGAGAGCAAGCCAGCCACCGCACAAAATACCGCAAGGCAAACACTGCTCTTTGTACAGTATCCTTGAAAAATGTATACACTGCAGTTTATATATTGATCAAATGCATCGTGAAGCACAGGAACAAACACAACGCAGAGTAAAGCGTATACGGTGAACGCCGGCATCTTTACGGAGAGCGGATGTGTTTACTTACAAGTTTTTACGGCAGCAGAGTGTGTAAATATAAAAGTGGAACGAAGGGGTGATTTTTGTGTGAAGAAAGTTGTGATTTAAGAGAGAGAGAGAGAGAGAGAGAGAGAGAGAGAGAGAGAGAGAGAGAGAGAGAGAGAGAGAGAGAGAGAGAGAGAGAGAGAGAGAGAGAGAGAGAGAGAGAGAGAGAGAGAGAGAGAGAGAGAGAGAGAGAGAGAGAGAGAGAGAGAGAGAGAGAGAGAGAGAGAGAGAGAGAAATTACATAATCATACTTCCACTGGCTTTTAACAAACTTTCACCGCCACAAGGATTATGACCCCAAGAAAAACACGCCGCACAAAAGACCTCGCGGATTAGTGCACATTCATCTGTATTAAGAAAAGGCGGATTACGGTGGCTTAACCAGGAACGGCACTTACGGTATATTATCACCACCGTATACAAAAAAGAGACCGTCGCGGGTAAAACATATTTCACCATTCATAATCCATAATAAGATCGCGGCAAAAAGGTAGAAATGCATTCGTATTTCCTTCAACTACATAACTGTTAATCGTGTTTCACCTAATCCTTAACACAACCATTCCCGTACATGAATAGAGATGTGTTTTGGAAAGTACCAAAGATTACTGACAAAAATACTTGCAACAACGTAAATGCTACTTCTGATCTGTTATCATGTAATAATACCAATTCTACAACATTCATAAATTCTAGCATACCTTCTTATGAATGACTATACTAAGTGCAGGCTGAAAGAGAGTATTTCTACTCCGTAGGTACTGCCTATTACTATCATCCGTAGGATATACCCCCATTCACCCATACCTACTCACCCTCCCACCCAATGAAACACACCGACTTACACTCACCCACCCACCCGCGCGCACTAACACTCACACCAACACCCACACCCACTAATCCCCTCGCTCACACATCCTTCGATAATTGAAGCCATAAAAAACACCAAGTTACCCTTATTAGCGTAATGTTTACCTGTAGGACCCGTATAACGAAAGATGCAACCTAATTAACATCCAATGGCCTATTAAAAGACCAACCTCAACTTTAGTGGCCAATTTACGTAAAGTATAAAACAACAAACACGGTGGGCGAGACGAGCCTCAGCCTTGGAATAGGGACATTTTAATAATGCCTGGCACTGCTAAGAAAAAAGTGAGTAAGCAGTTAAAGGTACATTAGTACAAATCGTTTGGTTATCTTCTTAGTCTTGCCTTGGAGTATTGTCTCAGCGAAGATCTTGCTCTGAAATGGTCACTGAAGTAACATTAGCGACCACTATCACGGGTCGCACAGCCTTGAGATGCTGTGCTCTGATAAGCCTCTTCAGATGAGGTTGTTAGAGCTGCTATTGTCTAGTCTCAGTATATTTTACTCCCTGTAGTATACCTTTATTTGTCCTGCGATAAAGGGTTACGAGGCAGTGAAGAGGTAATCTCATGTAACTGAAATGCACACATCGTCTTCAGTGGGGCCACTAACCAGTGATGTGGAGGAAAAAGGTGAAGAAAAAACATGCAATACAATAATATGAAAGGAAAAACAAAAGATCAAACAATTTCGTTTAAGCCCACGCCTAAACACACATTCAATACAAAACCCGTTCTCTCTCTCTCTCTCTCTCTCTCTGAAATCAAACACAGGGGAGCTAGTAGAAAATTACGAAAATATGAGCACATTGTTGAACGACTACTTCCTTTCAGTATTCACACAGGAGGATCGAACGACTATACCGGAAAGAGTTCAGGTGTACGAGGGCGGGGATGGCGATAAATTGAGGGATATAATCATTACCAGGCAAGTAGTTCAGGATGAGATAGATAAGCTTAAGAAGAACAAGTCGCCAGGTCCTGACGGGATATTTCCGAGGGTATTAAAGGAGCTAGGTGATATAATCAGTGATTACTAACCGACATCTTTAAGATGTCGGTAAATACTGGCTATGTGCCGAGCCTATGGAAAGTAGCTAATGTGACGCCGATTTTAAAAAGGGGACAGGTCAGTTGCTTCAAACTATCGCCCAATTAGCTTAACATCGGTTATAGGGAAGATGCTGGAGTCCATAATAGCCAGGAACATTCGGGAGCATTTAGAGAAACATAGCTTAATTCACGACTCGCAGCATGGGTTCACAAAGGTAGGTCATGCCTCACCAATCTCTTTGTCCTTCTACAATAAAGTATTTGAGGCGGTTGACAGAGATGAAAGTTATGATGTAATCTATCTTGATTTTAGTAAAGCGTTTGACAAAGTTCCTCACCAACGACTGTTGCTTAAATTACAGGCTCACGGAGTAGAGGGTAAAGTTTTGAACTGGGTCAAGGCGTGGCTTAGCAATAGGAAGCAAAGAGTGCAAATCAATGGTAAAAGAGCTGACTGGGGATGTGTTACGAGTGGGGTCCCACAAGGTTCGGTATTAGGTCCACTTTTGTTTATTATTTATATCAATGACTTAGACACAGGAATTAGTAGTGATGTTAGTAAATTTGCAGATGATACCAAGATCGGTAGAGTAATTGAGTCGGATCAGGACGCTAGTATTCTCCAAGGTGAACTCAACAGATTATATGACTGGGCGGATAAATGGCAGATGGAGTTCAATGTAGGGAAGTGCAGTATTCTGAGTGTAGGTAGGAACAACCCCTCACATAACTATTGCTTAAATGACACTCTCATAAGTAGGTCTGGGTGCGAGAGGGATTTAGGGGTCTTAGTGAGCTCTGATCTCCGTCCAAGGGCACAATGCATTCAAGCTAGAAATCGAGCTAATAGGGTATTGGGATTTATTTCAAGGAGCGTAAGCAACAGAAGCCCCGAAGTCTTCCTCAAACTATATTTAGCATTAGTTAGACCTCATCTTGACTATGTGGTTCAGTTCTGGTCACACTACTATAGAATGGCTATCAAAATGTTAGAATCGGTGCAGAGGAGGATGACTAAGATGATTCAGGGTTGAGAAACTTGCCATACGAGGAAAGACTCAAACAGTTAAACTTGCATTCTCTAGAAAGGCGAAGGGTGCGTGGAGACATGATCGAGGTTTATAAATGGATGAAGGGCTTTAATAAGGGAGACATTCATAAGGTTTTGTTGGTAAGAGAACCGGGTAGGACACGAAGTAACGGATTTAAACTGGATAAATTCAGATTCAACAGGGACATAGGCAAAAATTGGTTTACTAATAGGGTGGTGGATGAGTGGAATAGGCTTAGCAGTCATGTGGTGAGTGCCAATACAATTGTCACATTCAAAAATAGACTAGATAAATTCATGGACAGCGATATTAGGTGGGGTTAGATACACGGGAGCTTTGGGTCAAAGGAGCTGCCTGTACAGGCCTACCGGCCTCTTGCAGACCCTGCGTTCTTATGTTCTTATGTTCTTCTCTCGCTCTCCAAAGTCTATCACCCCCCCCCCCTCCCCCTCTTCTCTCCACGCCTTAACCCTCCTGGCTTCCCCACACGACTTATAAAAATAAAATTGTCTTTACTGAAGTCTTCTGAGAACACATCTTGGGCTAAGGGCTGCGGAAGACGAGCAGGGTCAAAAGATTTCCGTGAGCATGAAAAGAAAGCTGAAAATCTAAAGTATTGATGAGAGAGAGAGAGAGAGAGAGAGAGAGAGAGAGAGAGAGAGAGAGAGAGAGAGAGAGAGAGAGAGAGAGAGAGAGAGAGAGAGAGAGAGAGAGAGAGAGAGAGAGAGAGAGAGAGAGAGAGAGAGAGAGAGAGAGAGAGAGAGAGAGAGAGAGAGAGAGAGAGAGAGAGAGAGAGAGAGAGAGAGAGAAACACTACAGACTCATACTAAAAAAAAACACCCACCGAGTATACCGAGCAAGAAAAAGAAAAAGAACAGCAAGGAGAAGAAAAAGGGGGAAGAAGGTAGGGCAACAGCATCCACCTCCTTCGCGGATACTTGGAGACGCTGATAAGAGTGGCGGGCTGGCAGGTAGGAGCCGGCGAGATCGTAAAATTAACTGCACCGCGGACGGGAATGGGGGAGGGAAAGGGAGGGAGAGGCGAGTCCAAGCGAATACCCTTCTTGGAGAGCTTGAGAGGAATGGAAACTGGTGGGCCGAGTGGACGGGGCACGGTGGAGAGGAAGTAAAGGAGGAGTGCGAGGAGGTATAAGAAAGAAGTGGGTCTTAGGAAGAGGGGAGGGGAGTGGCGGACGGAAGAGTGGCTGGCAGGGAGAAGGGAGAAGGGTGTAAGATAGCGGCCAGTGGATGCTCAGCTGAGGTAAGGGTGGTAGTGTGGGGGGGGAGAGAGAGAGAGAGAGAGAGAGAGAGAGAGAGAGAGAGAGAGAGAGAGAGAGAGAGAGAGAGAGAGAGAGAGAGAGAGAGAGAGAGAGAGAGAGAGAGAGAGAGAGAGAGAGAGAGAGAGAGAGAGAGAGAGAGATGAATGAGTGGAGAATTATCGGCAGAGGGACAAAAATACTAAACAGCTAAAAATACTTCTCTCCGAGCGGCCGTTGTTCACCAGTACACTCGTCGCCTTAATCGTAGTCATCACCATCAGGGGCGCAATATTCATTCACCGGATTTGAAAATGACCCTGAAAATGATGGGTAATCTCGGAGGTGCCTCAAATGTCATTATTTTCAGCTGGAAATGGGCTTGCCATGCTATACGACCTAATTTCGCAATTTTCTTTCAAAACAGGCCGATACTTAGGTGAATTTAGTGGTTCACTGATGGTCATGACGAGGGTGTTCAAGCCGATCATAACACTACACGCAGGAACCTTGAAAAACACAGTAACCTTGTTGGGCACGGCGGCTGTGTGCTGGCGATCCATCACTCTTTCCATCAAAGTCTTTCAGACAGTCTTTCATCTATCTATCTGTCTTTATGCCCACCCATCAATCAATCCATCTATCAGCCAGTATATATCTATCCATCTATCAGCCAGTATATATCTATCCATCTATCATCCATCAATATCAGTTTACACACACACACACACACACACACACACACACACACACACACACACAGTGAGGTGGATATCCCGCGGTTCGTTCTTCGCGTGTCGGGGGCACCAAACGACCTCGTTATGTTGTCGCCTCGTTTGCCGTAACTACCGGTGAGGGAGCAGTTTGTGAGCCTGCACGCGGGCGGACCGTTGTAAGACGGGTGGAAGGGAGTGCGGGAGTAAAAGGGAGGAAATGAAGGGGAAGGAAAAGTGATTTAGTATGAGGGAAGCAGCTGTGTGATCCCCCCCCCCCCCACACCGACCCCCCCACCAAGATACTGCGCGGGACTTTGCTGACCAATAGCCGCCGTCCTCGATCTCGCCCTGAGTCATCATTCACTAGGGCCAGGAAGGAGTTACGTCCACTCTCGGGTAGTACAAGTTGAAGTTTAATGGAGTTTTCTACCCAGTGAAAAGGACGGCGGCAGAGTAAAAAAGGAAGACGAAACCAATACACTTGGCTCAATGATGAGGAAGGGAAGGAGGAAGAGGAAAAAGAAAAAAAAGGAGGAGGAGGAGGAGGAGGAGGAGGAGGAGGAGGAGGAGGAGGAGGAGGAGGAGGAGGAGGAGGAGGAGGAGGAGGAGGAGGAGGAGGAGCGGGAATGGGAGGAAAAGGAGGAGCAAGAGGTGCTAGTGGCGGAAGAGGAGAAGCAGGGAAAGGGGTACAACTGGAGTAGGATATAAAAAAAAAGAAATAAAGAGTGATAGGAAGAGGAAAGGTAGCAATAAATGGTGATGGAAGAAAGATGAAAAACAAAAAAGAGAAAGGAAGACAGATCGAATAAAAATTGATAAAAAAAATAAGAAGAAAATAATAAGAGCAGAAGGAACAAAGAATGAGTGAGGAGCTGCCGTGGCGAGAATGTCTGTAAATAATAAACTGGAGGGGGGGCCGTGCCCCCTCCGGCCATGAGTGATGCTTCTCTCCTCATCACCGATACTTCGATTTTTCAGGGGGGAGAGAGAGAGAGAGAGAGAGAGAGAGAGAGAGAGAGAGAGAGAGAGAGAGAGAGAGAGAGAGAGAGAGAGAGAGAGAGAGAGAGAGAGAGAGAGAGAGAGAGAGAGAGAGAGAGAGAGAGAGAAATTCCATCGCACGTGTTCCAAATGGCAATATTTTTCTTGAGGCACCAACTGGAAAGAGAACTCAAAAGACTAAAACTCAAATGTCCTGGAAAAAGAATGTTTGAAAGATCATATATATATATATATATATATATATATATATATATATATATATATATATATATATATATATATATATATATACCATGAAAGCGAAGCGGTTTAACCAACTGAGCTATGAGAGAGAGAGAGAGAGAGAGAGAGAGAGAGAGAGAGAGAGAGAGAGAGAGAGAGAGAGAGAGAGAGAGAGAGAGAGAGAGAGAGAGAGAGAGAGAGAGAGAGAGAGAGAGAGAGAGAGAGAGAGAGAGAGAGAGAGCTGTGTGTGTGTGTGTGTGTGTGTGTGTGTGTGTGTGTGTGTGTGTGTGTGTGTGTGTGTGTGTGTGTGTGTGTGTGTGTGTGTGTGTGTGTGTGTGTGTGTGTGTGTGTGTGTGTGTGTGTGTGTGTGTGTGTGTGTGTGTGTGTGTGTGTGTGTGTGTGTGTGCGTTATCTGGACCACTGCCATATTTCGTATGCATTTGCTGTTTTATATGTGAGTTGCCAACAAGTAATAAAGAACAGTCCCCGCAGAGCACACTCATACTTCTCTCAGACACATAAGCATATATTATGAAACACTGCAGATCCCCCCAAAATACCACATAATACTTGGGAATTAGGTGACGAACATTATACTTAAGATAGTGAAAATGGAAACTAATATACAGGGTCATGACATTCTAACACACACACACACACACACACACATACACACACACACACGCACACAGGTATGTCATGTCAATCATTTCCAGTTTTCGCTCAGGTTTGGATGACCTGCTCTCGCATCCAGCTTAACCCGTCTAATCCTGGCTCTTACCGCCACACAGAGAGAGAGAGAGAGAGAGAGAGAGAGAGAGAGAGAGAGAGAGAGAGAGAGAGAGAGAGAGAGAGAGAGAGAGAGAGAGAGAGAGAGAGAGAGAGAGAGAGAGAGAGAATGTGTGTGTGTGTGTGTGTGTGTGTGTGTGTGTGTGTGTGTGTGTGTGTGTGTGTGTGTGTGTGTGTGTGTGTGTGTGTGTGTGTGTGTGTGTGTGTGTGTGTGTGTGTGTGTGTGGGTGGGTGGGTGTCCCTACCTCCCGGAAGGAGGTGGAACAGGTGTGCTGGACAGGAGTCAACGATGCGGGTCGTGTGGCCCTCCTCATTAGCAGGCAGGTGCAGCACTAATTAAAAATAGCCCATAGTCACGTCAACAATCGCCTGAGTGACGTGCGGATTGCAGTAAATGGAAAACACCACTCATCACCACAGCCTTTACCACTGCAAACAACACCTCCACAACCTTATTTACTTACTTACACTTATGTCTGTCTACTTCCACAAGCAATACCACCACGCTAATCATCACTTTCAATACTACATCTACTACTCTCCCAACCATTTCAACTATTACCGTCAGTACCATATCCACCAGTACCACCATCACCACCTCCAACATCATTGTCCATCCCAACATTCACCATCATCATCACCACCACCTTCACCGTCATCCCGAGATCCACTCCCATCATTCGGCATGTCCATTAATTTTAAGGATCTCACCATCAACAAAATAAAGTCCTTCATTTGGATCGGCTGTGTGTAAACGTATACGTATTTATGTAAGTCAAGCTATTTTTTATTGAATCTCCTTCTTTACTGCAAACTGGTAAATAATTTCGGGGTAATATGTGGAATAAATGTCAAACTTTTTTTCGCTCTCTATTTATTTCGGCGTTGTATAATTTTCTTGATTATGCTCCGTTGTATTCTAGTATGTAATAAATTGCATTTTTCCTGAGAGCGTAATGTAATTTGAAATGCTATGTCGTAAATTGAGTGTTAACGTAAAACTTGTGCTTTTCTCCTTTTCTCGTATTCGGTAGCACTAGTCTTTTTGTTTTATCGACATCAGCTGTCCTTTTTTTAATAAATTTTTTAGATGAATTATAAAGCAGTGTTGGAAATGTCAAACCAAGGACACCGCTCCGAAGGTCCTCATCTTGCCAGGAGCTCGAATCATTTTGAAACAATCAGATTAGTGTGTGTGTGTGTGTGTGTGTGTGTGTGTGTGTGTGTGTGTGTGTGTGTGTGTGTGTGTGTGTGTGTGTGTGTTTTCTGCAATAGTACATTTAATAGGTTATAGAAGAATATGTCATTATTTGCCTTTACCTTCTGATTTCCAGTTTATGGTACCATACGTTTCTTGACGCTTTAGCTTCGACAAGCCTCCGACCCTTCGATTTTCTCTCTCTCTCTCTCCGTCACTTCCTTCAACTTAATATCAACTAGAGTAGAAGTGCAACGTTTTGGAGTCTTCTGATTAATGTAAAATCACTTAGGTTTAAGGACAGACCACCACGTCTGGACCATGGGGTCTGTGTGGTCGGATTTTCTATGTAAATATCTCTCTCTCTCTCTCCGACACTTCCTTCAACTTAATATCAACTAGAGTAGAAGTGCAACGTTTTGGAGTCTTCTGATTAATGTAAAATCACTTAGGTTTAAGGACAGACCACCAAGTCTGGACCATGGGGTCTGTGTGGTCGGATTTTCTATGTCTCTCTCTCTCTCTGTTCTAAATAATTACGGACACAAGCCTCGTACTCCCGGTTGAGACTAAAAGACGTAAAGGAGATTATTAATTACCTTCACCGGCGCCCTTGAAGTAATAATAAGGAAGGGAAGGTCGGACAAGAAGTAAAAGGAGGGATTGAAAAGAAAGTTCTGAAGGACGAAAAAAGATCATAAATAAAAAAGAACGAGGGAAGAGACCGATCATACAACAACAAAAAAATGTAAAAAAAGTATGGTCAAATAATGGGAAAAAGCAGTTTAATTCGTCCTTGCTTCACGGGATTCTATGATGTGCTAAGAAAACGGATCATCTTGCTAAAGTGGTGCTTCAGATAATGACTTCTTACCCGCTCCAACCCTAAGGATCTTTTTAGGTGCTCAGGCTTGATTTGTTAACTCACTCTTTCCGGACGTTTTAGTCAAAGGTGCAATGGCAAGCTAAGGAAAATCACCATGGTCTGATCTTACACTTGACATGTGATCCCCCTCCTGTGCCCTCCCAAAATGAACTTTGAGTTCAAGTGACGGATCTTTGGGTACGGCTGAAACCTTACCTCACATCCACGCACACTAAGGAGGCAGGAAATAACAACCCCCGACGGACACCCGGTACCCATTCCCTGCTGGGTTAACAGGGAGTACGAATTAAAGAAGACTGCCAATCCGTTTCTAGTCCGCCCGGGAATCGAGCTTGGGACACATCGTTTGGGAAGCGAGCAAGCAAACTACTGCACTACGGGGATTCTTCAGCGTGTCTGTATGTGTTGGGATGGGTGGGTGTTTACGTGTGTGTGTGTATGTGTGTGTGTGTGTGTGTGTAATTCACCACGGCCTGATCACGCGCAGGTACCCTCCCGACGAGAGCAGGTGCTCATTATCGTCGATCTCAGGATACTGTTATGACTCACACACACCCCCCATTACCCTTGTTCAAGGGGGGACAGTAACCACTCCTAGTCAACCGAAAGAATCTGGCCTGAGTGGGGCTCGAGCCACCGCCTGTTTGGCTGTTGTTTAGCAGCGCAAAGCGCTTTACTGATTGAGCCACTGAGCGGTGTGTGTGTGTGTGTGTGTGTGTGTGTGTGTGTGTGTGTGTGTGTGTGTGTGTGTGTGTGTGTGTGTGTGTGTGTGAGAGAGAGAGAGAGAGAGAGAGAGAGAGAGAGAGAGAGAGAGAGAGAGAGAGAGAGAGAGAGAGAGAGAGAGAGAGAGAGAGAGAGAGAGAGAGAGAGAGAGAGAGAGAGAGAGAGAGAGAGAGAGAGAGAGAGAGAGAGAGAGAGAGAGAGAGAGAGAGAGAGAGAGAGAGAGAATAACTAACTTTCATGTGTTTGTGTGTTGCGAACGTAGTATGAGCACTTGTTAGCATTGTTTATAAAGTTTTCACATGACACATTGTGTACACAAGAGCACGTATCGATTACAGTGCTCGGCTAAAGAATGATGTTAAGGTCGCCAAGGACACGGCAGCACGGGGTAAAGAAAAATCGAGTCGGTTTGTACATGGTCCTACAATCCTTTCTCCATTATATACCATTCTCTCAGTCAGCACTTTCCTCGCACTTGTCGCTTCAAGCCTCAACATTTTTATCTCTCTCTTTTCTTTCTTCCCGAGTCCGTCCCCCTAGCACAGTCCACGGTGTTTTGTATGTAAGATTTTTATGCGTTATACTTTTATTATTCTGTCAGTCTGCCACGGCCAATCTCCCCCTGCGAAGGCCGCAAAAAGTGCCTTCTCCAGAAACGTTCCTTCTAGGATGCTCCCTCTCTTACAACCATCTGTACCACTAGAAACAGGCAGCGAATTACAAAGCCAGTGTCAGAGGGTCTGGAACGAACCATACTCGTGTTTCTCCTGGTGGATTCAAGTGAACCAGAGAGGTTTTATAAGATTTTTGATATGTAGGGGAAGAAAGCATAGAGGAAGATCGAGAGAAACGCAGGGATTGTGAAGGTGGTGACGCTGAGTGTGTGTGTGTGTGTGTGTGTGTGTGTGTGTGTGTGTGTGTGTGTGTGTTTGGGAATGAGAGAGTGAGAACCAATTAAACGCATATACGTATTGGATCATATTTAGGCACACACACACACACACACACACACACACATACACATAGGTATACACGCGAACGCTTCCCCTTCCACCCATCTCTCGTACACACACACCCACGCACAAATGGTAGACAGGTAGATCTGAAATTAAAAAAAAAACATATACAGATAAAGAGAGTACGAAAGATGAGTAGAAACAGAAATGCTGCAACTTTTTAGTGTTGTTGGACGATCACACTGAAACAACCTATGTCCAACTAGTAACAGATTGCTGCAATTCCTACTAAAAAAAAATCTATTGTTAAATAAAGCCGCATTTCATAACTCAAATATTTTTATCACATTATTCAGGGACTGTCGCGGGATAAATAGGACAAATCAATAAACCATTACCTTGCCGCTGATGGGTGTTATGTAATATTTGAAAACTTATACTTTCGTTAAGACATAATGCTATTTTTTTTTTTTTTATCCCACATTTGTCAAACTCGAGAGGCTGAACGTTCCCCTTCCGCCATACCTGTGTCTTTTCCAATCGATTCTTTTGGTGTGTTAATTTAATCTTTACCTCAATGAGTGCTGTATTCAAGAGTTAAGTGTCCCGGTGAAACTGTGTCAAAGAAATGAGAGAGAGAGAGAGAGAGAGAGAGAGAGAGAGAGAGAGAGAGAGAGAGAGAGAGAGAGAGAGAGAGAGAGAGAGAGAGAGAGAGAGTGAGAGTGAGAGAGAGAGAGAGAGAGAGAGAGAGAGAGAGAGAGAGAGAGAGAGAGAGAGAGAGAGAGAGAGAGAGAGAGAGAGAGAGAGAGAGAGAGAGAGAGAGAGAGAGAGAGAGAGAGAGAGAGAGAGAGAGAGAGAGAGAGAGAGAGAGAGAGAGAGAGAGAGAGAGAGAGAGAGAGAGAGAGAGAGAGAGAGAGAGAGAGAGAGAGAGAGAGAGAGAGAGAGAGAGAGAGAGAGAGAGAGAGAGAGAGAGAGAGAGAGAGAGAGAGAGAGAGAGAGAGAGAGAGAGAGAGAGAGAGAGAGAGAGAGAGAGAGAAAGGAGGGGAGGTACTTTACAGTTCCTCCCTCTATCGACACACAGTCAGGACAATCACGGATACATTGACCACCTCGACAGCGTTGCTTTGTCTTTCTTTCACATTACGCGGCGCGAGTATTGACCAGGCAGAGCGGCGGCGGCAGCATCGGCGGGGGGGCGACGGGGGTGACGGCGGCGGAAGTGAAGATGAAAACAGTCTGGTCGCCGCACCTTTTCACAAATCAACTTTGCTCCTGTTTGAAGTACGATCTTTGTGTCAACTTCTCTCCGATATCCACAAGAAACGTTTTTGAAAGTCCGTTTACTCGTATTGGAAGTGGGAAAATGAAGGAAATAATTTCATAAGCATTACATTTCTTTTGTTAGTTTAAGAGGAAATGTAACGTTTTAACTAATAAAGCCCGATACCCAAATATAATATCAGCAGGAAAGGGCACAAGACAAATGGAAATATATGTTTTCAGCACGTTTAACATACAGTACTATATCGTAAACTATAAATAGAAAACAGTAAATGTAATGAATCGACTGTACATAAAGGTATAGCTATGAATGTTACAATATAATGGCAAAAAGAAAAAAAACATGTTTGGGACCTTCATCGGGCGGCCGGGCACACAAATGACAGGCTACTGCGAGAGAAGAGAGGTTCATTTTTTCTCTTACTTTATTGAGGCGCCAGTCATCGATTGGCAGCAAACCTTCCACCTTTCCTCCACCGCCGCCTCCCACTTCCACACAACCCTTTGTTCCTGATACATTCCTCTCTATCCCATTTTCACCATATTTCACCCGTTTAGCAACCCTTTTATCATTTGTCTACTCATTTAACAACCCCTGCTACCCATCCCCATTCACCCATATCTCAACTTATTAAGAATCTCTAAAACTCTTCTCAGTTCCCCTAAAATCACATATATTTACCAACCCCTGCAACCCCTCTCAATCCACCATGTTGTGTTCATTCAGCAACTCCTGTGACATCAAACACTATTCATTAAGCTTAGTTTTCAACCCCTTTAAATAATCTTGCAACTGCGGCACATGTTTCCATTTTACCACCTCGTTAACAAGTTTTTCTGTATTCATGTACAGAGCACAATCTCCCATGGGTCAGCAGAGCAACAAAGCCACCGTAACCACAGCTCACGGCCACCACACAGTCCACAAGTTGTTCCAAGCCCCACGGGCCACACAGTTTAAAAGAAATGTTACACACAGTCCATGTAACTAACACATGCCCTCAGACTGAGCCCCTCCGCCCCAGTGCTTGTCTGTCTCATATTCTTTTATCTAATATTTTCTTCATGCAAACTTGAAAACAGAAAACGGTCACAAAGTTTAGTAAGAAAAAATACTCAACAGGGAAGAGAAGGAGGGCAAGAAGGGGGAGGAAGAGGAAAGAGCTTCAAGAGCACGAGATAAAATAAGAGGAAGAAAAGAAAAAAAAAAGTGGAAGAATAGAAGGAGGAGGAGGAGGAGGAGGAGAAAGAGTAGGAGATAGAGCCACTCTACTATATCAAATCTCAGCGACCGTAAATAAATTCAACCCACTTAAGCCACAAAAGTCAGAGATCCACAAGCCGTTGTAGATGACGAATTCCCTAGAGAAAATCATCGTCGAAAAAAGAAAATTGTATAAGAAATATAAACTGGCACACAATTCACAGGATCATACTAATTATATCAACATCAAGAGAGAGTGCGAAAGGAAAATCAGAAAACAGAAACGCGAGTACGAGATGAAAATATCACTTGAGGCTAAGAAAATCCTAGGTTATTTTTCAGTTACATAAGAAATAAAAAGTCTATTAAAGATTATATCGGCCCACTATTAGAAAATGGCGACACGGTTAGCGATGATATAGGTATGGCGTCGGTCCTAAACTCAACTTTCAGTAGCGTATTCACAAAAGAGAACATGACATCGATCCCTGCCCCGAGGAATATTTTTCAAGGCCCTGAAAAACATAAGCTTACGTTGAACGAAATTGATATCAGTGAATTGCGTGTGAAGATCCAAATAAAATATATCCAAATAGATCCAAATAAATCTCCGGGTCCCGACAATTAATCTCCTCGAATACTAAAAGAATGTGGCCAACAGCTAGAATTACCCATAACGTTAATGTTCAACAGGTCATTAGCACAGGCAAGCATGCCCCTTGCTTGGAAAAGAGCCAATGTGACCCCGATCTTTAAAAAAAAAAAAGGAGATAAAAAACAAGCCAGTAATTATCGTCCTTTCAGCCTTACGTCTGTCCTAATTAAACTATTCGAAAAAAATAATCATGGATAAAGTGATCAGTTTCCTCGAAATAAATGGTTTGATAACTGATAATCAGCAACTTATTAACTTTCTTCAATGATGTATACTCAAGCTGGGACGCACGAGCCCCATATGACATAATTTACCTAGACTTTCAGAAAGCGTTTGATAAAGTTCCCCATGTTAGGCTTATTTCAAAACTGCGTTCCCACGGTATAAGTGACCATCTGTGCGCGTGGATTCATGACTGGCTCACAGATAGACAACAGCGTATAGTTTTCAGTGGTGAAGCATCCGATTGGCAACCCGTAACCAGTGGCGTGCCCCAAGGATCGGTCCTGGGGCCAACACTATTCATAATTTACGTGAACGATTTAGAGATTGATATCTTATCGAAAGTAGCCTAATTCGCCGACGACACCAAATTAGGAGGTTCGGTCACGAACAGTAAAAATTGCGAGAATATTCAATCAGGTTTAACAAGACTTGCCGATTGGAGGGACAAGTGGCAAATGTGTTTCAACGTAGTTAAATGTAAAGTAGTGCACATTGGTGAGAAGAGCCCTAACTTTAAATATCAGATTCAAGGACATGAGCTCAGCGAAGTAAAACAAGAAAAAGATCTTGTGGTGTCATTATCAGTAACACTCTTAAAATGAGCTACCAATGTACAGCGGCGAGTAAAAATGCTAGTATGATGTTAGGATTAATCTCAAGAAACTTTGATTATAAATCATCCGAGCTTACGAAGAGATTATATTCAGCATTTGTAAGACCACATCTAGAATACGCCGTCCAGTTCTGGTCACCGAATTATATCAAAGATCAAGTTTTGCTAGATAAGATACAGAGACGAGCAACCAAACAAATTCCAGCCTTCCGTAACTTGCCGTATGACGAGCGTTTAAAGCGTTTAGATATGTTTTTCTTAAAAAAAGCGAAGGGTAGGAGGGGACTTAATCGAAATGTTCAAAATCCTTAATAGATTCGAAAACATTAACCCAGATAGACTATTTCAGAGAGACCCCAACACAATAACACGCAGCAACGGTATGAAGTTAAAGGGAACTAGATGTAACACATTGGCGCGCAGAAGTTATTTCAATAATAGAGTCGGCGACCACTGGAATAGACTCCCTCCGTCAGTAGTTAGCTCACAGAGTATCAATAGCTTCAAGTCTTCATTAGATAAGTACTTCAGGGATATAGGATTTTATTGACCCTTTTCGTATGTTTCGGGCACAATGCACCGCGGCTCCAACTTGTAGACTTTATGTTAATAATTTCCCCCACAGCTTAGGTCACCAGTAGCGTAGGTTAAGGGTAGTAATTTCCTCTTATTTCTCTCTTTACTGTAGAATTTCCATGTCCCTTTCTTCCTTAAAGACACATGGTGTTCTCTTCTAACTATTTCCTGCCGGCACGTTGCCAGAAGTAAAGGTGGGTGGGGAGGAGCCTTCATCTATTCTATCCTGTCATACCACACGTAGATTACTAGTAGTAGCGGTAGTAGACAGACACCCTCGCCATAGACCGCCATGTCTTCTGGTGTCTGTTCTTCCTATGTATTCCTATGTATATCAGGAGTAGAGGACAGCACCAGCAGCAGAAGCCAGCCTGGCCGGAGTGTTCTGAGAGCTGAGCGTGTCAGCTTTCTCCCATTCTCCCTTCCTTCACATTTTTTTATCTTCCGTTGACGACTCGGCCGTCGTGATGTATGCAAAACCCTACTGGGTTACTTAAATGTAAATAAAGTCATAGGAAACTAGTGGAGGGGAGGCAGACGCAAGGATTTTTAGTGTGCACTCCGCGCCTGCAGCAAGGAAACCTTCCAATTTCATATACTTTTACAACTAAAACATTTTATATCCAATATATATATATATATATATATATATATATATATATATATATATATATATATATATATATATATATATATATATATATATATATATATATATATATATATATATATATATATATATATATATATATATATATATATATATATATATATATATATATATATATATATATATATATATATATATATATATATATATATATATATATATATATATATATATATATATATATATATATATATATATATATATATATATGTGTGTGTGTGTGTGTGTGTGTGTGTGTGTGTGTGTGTGTGTGTGTGTGTGTGTGTGTGTGTGTGTTTAGGTAACTTCCTCTGTCTTCTTTTATATGGTGAGGTGATACAAACATCTTTTAAATTTTGTCACTGACTTGTGTCCTTTGCCGTAACAAAAAAGAGAGAGAGAGAGAGAGAGAGAGAGAGAGAGAGAGAGAGAGAGAGAGAGAGAGAGAGAGAGAGAGAGAGAGAGAGAGAGAGAGAGAGAGAGAGAGAGAGAGAGAGAGAGAGAGAGAGAGAGAGAGAGAGAGAGAGAGAGAGAGAGAGAGAGAGAGAGAGAGAGAGAGAGAGAGAGAGAGAGAGAGAGAGAGAGAGAGAGAGAGAGAGAGAGAGAGAGAGAGAGAGAGAGAGAGAGAGAGAGAGAGAGAGAGAGAGAGAGAGAGAGAGAGAGAGAGAGAGAGAGAGAGAGAGAGAGAGAGAGAGAGAGAGAGAGAGAGAGAGAGAGAGAGAGAGAGAGAGAGAGAGAGAGAGAGAGAGAGAGAGAGAGAGAGCAGGAGATAAATTTTTCAGTGTCTTAAGGTTAGTGCAATGACCTTGTGTTTTGTGTCTTGACCTTGTGTTTTAATGTACCACATTTCATCTTCATAAATTTAAGAAGCGCCGAGATTAAATATTACAATCTATACTATTTTAAGTTCACAATACACAGGGCGACAGGAGAAGCAAGTCTATTCCTCTTATTCAAGGTCACTTTTTGGAAAGAAACACGAAGAGCAGGCCAGAACAGCACTATGAAGCAGGTGAATAACTTTGAATCTGACGTGGAAAGATGATGAGCCAAGGAAGAGTTGATAAAATATAACTTTGGACTCAAGGCCGTATAGCAGATTTATGCCAGGCTCCGGCCCACACATGGGAACCGTACATCACCCGTCGCCTTTATGACCCCGAATCTTTATGGGGAAGGTAAACAGTGAGAAACTCTGTTGTGGTAATACAATTTAAAAACATTTACTGACACTGTCGGAGTCTGTATGCAACTTAGGATCATTACCGACGATGGGACATTTAAACAGGATTCAACGAAACAGAAATCTTGAACTTTCAATTTACTGAGTACAAACGTAAGGAGTTTTCGAAAACTCTCAAAGACGAAAGACAAAGTCAATCAATTCGTCCACAAACATTATCTCCCGTTTACCTTAAGGCCTAACAAGCAAGGCCCCACGCCTCCTGTCAGTCACCACTGACACACTCGTTTGTAATAATGACCATCTCGATACTGAGTGTCATCGGCATGACGTCTGACATTTTGTCTACCGAGATAGCATGATAAGATAGATAGGTACACATATACGTATATACATTTGCAGTTGAAGGTTTATAATACTAATATTTCAATGTTAGGTTGTAATAGTTGGGTGAAATGACATGAATGACCACAGTAAAACAAAATGCTTATTTAAGGACAGTGAATAGCCCAATAAATTCAAGGTGATGTCCGGCACTGAGGTGTTGCCTGGCTGGACGACGCGCTGCTATGGGAAGGCTCCTTCAATAAAACAAAATAAACGTTTTCAAAGTTTCATTATATATATATATATATATATATATATATATATATATATATATATATATATATATATATATATATATATATATATATATATAAAACAATAAAAATAGCTCGCATGAGCCTGGTTGGGTCCACTGACTGTGCAACCCCGCCTGCCAGCCGCACGATGCCTCATCTTCGGAGCCAACATTAGTATTTAATTAAAAATATATTACTCGATAGCGAGTCTGCGCTATTTACTTAATTCAGTGTAATAACAGCACGAGATTCGTAATATATAATACGTATCGCAAAGTGATTTCCGTTTTTGGAATATATCTCATATCTTTAATGGAACGCTGGGCCTCTAAAATTTAAATCATTTTTCCGTAATTGCTTTCATAGGCGAAATGTGGCTGCCTATAATTATATGTATAAAATATTAATGCAATGTAACGGAGGTAAAGCATTGACGAGCGTCCACGCGGAGGTCACAAACGCGATGCACTTCTTCCGTGTATTAGGCAGCAGACAGAGCAGAGACTATATAGTTTTACTTCAAAAAGCTAAGCAAGCCTTAAAAGGTGTTGATGGGCTACCGATCCTACATCAGAGCAAGTTTTTTTTTATTTGAGTTGGTCTGCTAGGTTATGTATGTAACAACACCACCAAAAATCCCACACAGAAAACACACACACACACGGGCACGCTGTTTTCCATTATTTCTTTCCTTCTCATGTCCTAGAAAACCCCCAGGGAGAGTAGCTTCAAGTCGCTTCGCAGATTAAAATCCATGTTTGTCGGATCTTGTGCTTTTTGTATGTCTGGAGCGTCACTAGCGGATACATCTTATTTCATCCTCATGTTTATTTATGTCCTGCCGTGTCTCCAAGCATGTGTGTGACTGTGTGTGTGTTGGGGGGGGGGGAATGTGTGTGTGTGTGTGTGTGTGTGTGTGTGTGTGTGTGTGTGTGTGTGTGTGTGTGTGTGTGTGTGTGTGTGTGTGTGTGTGTGTGTGTGTGTGTGTGTGTTTTCTATTTTTTTTCTATATGTATATGTTTATCTACCTTTCTGCCTGCCTATGATTATGAAGGAGACTAATCTCCTACTTTTAACTTATTTAACTCTTCCTCCAACTTTTTACCAAGGAAAAAGTGTTTAAATATTGCCTTGAAAAGTACACACACACACATCTTGGGGGGGGCAAAGGGAGGGATGGAGAGGAGAGGCGGGACGGATGCTGCCCCTTTCACCCCCTTCCCCACCGCCATGCCAGCAGCGAGCTACTTTAGTTTAATTCCCTAATGCACTTCTTATCCCTGAGAGCACTTTACCCCGGCGTGATCCCCTCCGGCGCCCCGCCCTTAGACGCCTGATGCGTCCCTTCGCTTCCTTTCCAAAGATTTAACTTTTTACTTCGGGCGGGGAAAAAATCGGGGACACCAACGATATTCACAGACGCACACACACACACACACACACACACACACACACACAGAGAGAGAGAGAGAGAGAGAGAGAGAGAGAGAGAGAGAGAGAGAGAGAGAGAGAGAGAGAGAGAGAGAGAGAGAGAGAGAGAGAGAGAGAGAGAGAGAGAGAGAGAGAGAGAGAGAGAGAGAGAGAGAGAGAGAGAGAGAGAGAGAGAGAGAGAGAGAGAGAGAGAGAGAGAGAGAGAGAGAGAGAGAGAGAGAGAGAGAGAGAGAGAGAGAGAGAGAGAGAGAGACCAAAAATCTGTCTTCCTATCAAGTATAATCAAGCACAGCGAATGTCCTGACAGGCAGACCCATTAGCCCGCTACGCCCAGTACTTCACATTTGCACTTTAAATAGACTCACCTACTTACAACTGACGCATACGCTCAGCACACGTTCAGTACATCCAACAAACCGGCAGCGGAGCGGGAAAGGGGACAAAATACCGCCAGCATGCTCACCTACTTCTCTCCGTCGTTCCTGCCTCTGTTTGCCTCCCGTCCGCAACCGCAAATACAGCAGGGCTTATCCAGCAAACATCAGATACAAAGAAAACAGAAAAAAAATGTATAAACGTTCATCTGAAAAATGTCAGGCAGTAACTCGGATCTGTGGCTCAAAATGCGAATCTAAAAATATGTTTCGGTTTCCCATTTCCCTTCCATTGCAAACAGCGGTATCGACATTTTTCCCACATTTTGCACAGACGCTGACCGCTTCCTATATATACAAACCCCCTTTTTCCCGATAAAACGAGGCTGACGGCCGCAAAATTAGAAGCGAACAACATCAATACTTTATTCCCCATGCTGCTTATGGATACGTTGCACGCGCGCTCACGCATGCACCCCCCCCCCCCACACACACACACACACTCGCGCGCACACACACACACACACACACACACACACACACACACACGCACACGCACACGCACACACACACACACACACACACGCACACATGACATGGGGACTGCTAGAAAGTGGTCGTCATGTGTACCGTCTAATCTATCATGTTAGAATTAGAATTTTCCAAAGATTGCCGGGATTGTTTTTTTTACCCAAGTGTGTGCATTAATGCTTTTTTTTTATTTCGATACACAGCAGTATAGGTCAACTTGAAGAAACATAAACAAATAAAAGATCTTTACTTAGGGATAAAGTAGACAGCTCATTATTGACAAACATTTTATTATAAAATAGACGCCATCATTCATTCAGTGATCTTTTATCAGTATGGGTCCGGGCCATCCCTTAGAAAAAGCCTCAAGTCATCCAGTCAGTGATTATCAATTATTCACAATTATTCAGTCAGCTTCATCAGATTTTTCCCAAATTGAATCACCTGAAATTATTCTTATCTGAATATTCTCAAATGAAAAAATTGAATGACAATATGTCAGTTTGTTTTGGGATAATATGGCAAGACCCACGAAAGAACAAACACAGAGACCGACGGCGAAAATATTATCGCCCTCATAGATGTAAAACAAACTAACACAAATAAATAAAAAAGTGGTACTTGCCAAAAAGCCGGGTAACTTTATTCATTTTTGCCAGTGATCGAACAGATGGTATATCTGCAGATGGTATATACTTGCATATATTCTTAGTATACGTGCCAAATTCTACCGGATGTCAAAGGTCAGACATAGGCAGCCAGTGATGGACAGAGCCACGTCTGCTCAGCATGAGTCTGGTGCTGTCTGGCAAGGAATAGTCAGCCGGGCGCAGGTCAGCCTGATGTGAGGTCTTGATTATGGAAACATGACACCTGAGTGATACCTGACTTTCAAGAGTGGAAAGACAGCCTTTGCGTTCCTTGTTATATTTTGCACAAATGGAACTTTTCCAGTTTGATTATCACTTGACGGCACAATATATAACCAGTGGAAGTGTCTCCTGTTCCATTAGTCATTAACATATTTATTTGAGCAAAGTAGAATCTAAGTACCCACCTTCCCAATTATCTAATCGTTTGTTTGTTCAGCCGCTTCCTTTAAGTCTTATTCAATGTGCAATTTATATTTGTCAGGCTCATTATGTGGACTATAAATTATGGATACGTGACGCCTCTGTAACGGCTGATTCCGAGAGTGGACAGACAGCCGCAACGTTATGAGTCACACAGGGTGAGTGCACAGAAATTACAGTGTCAACGAGACGAAGAAAGCATGACCAGAAAACAATGCTTGAGCTTCTGCTGAAAAAAAAATAACATTCATTATTAACAAATTTGTACCGTGCCTTGTCTAATCATGATTCCGATTTTTTGTTTGTTTGTTTGTGTGTTTGAGAGTTCGTTTCCGCTTCTACTTGTCTGTCTGTCTGTTTGTTCGTCTGTCTGTCTGCCTCTCTCTCTCTCTCTCTCTCTCTCTCTCTCTCATAGTAATCAGCAGTCTTCTTAATCTTCACATGGTTTTGAACCCACACTCCTTCCTTCCCTCATTTCCGTCCCCTCCTCCCACCTCTAATTCGTACCCCTTTATCCCCTTCTCCCCTTCCTCTTCCTCATCACCCTCACGCTTATTTTCGTTCCCCCAATCCCTCATCCTCACCCTACTCGCAGCCGTTATCTTCCTCCCTCGCCCACCAGTCTCCGTTATGAAGCGAGGTTGGCGAAGAGTAAGAAAAGGTAATAAGAAGGAGTTGTAAAAAAAGTGCGCGCTGCTGCCGTCTCGAGGGAAAAGCGAAAGGATAAGCAAAAAATTCGGCATTGAAAACTTTATAAGAGCCATTCTAATACTTTCTTCCTGAAGGAGCATGAGAGAAATCGTAAAGAGAAAGAGAAGATCGCGCCATAACGGAGTTTTATGGCATTGTCTGCGAGGGAAGTAAGGAATTATCTTTTTTTTTTTTTTTTTTTTGCCTAAAAACGCTCCTCAGCTATTTACAAATATAATTTCTTTAATAATAATAGTTATTATTTTTTAATATTTCGTCATTAATATATTATAATTATAATTATTATTATTATTATTATTATTATTATTATTATTATTATTATTATTATTATTATTATTATTATTATTACCTCCGCCAGCAAAGTTGGAGGAGTTTATATTTTTGGTCCGGTCAGTATATTTGTTTGTTTGTTTGTTTGTTTGTTTGTTTGTTTGTTTGTTCGTTAACAGTCTCCTGTGCACAATTTTGCGGATATCTCAACAAATTTTTCAGGGAAGCTACGTGTCCATCCAGAATAGACCCATTAAATTTTTTGTCAAAGGTCAAAGGTCAAAGTCAAGGTCGAACAAAACATCAGATTCACATATTTTTGGACATAACTTCGGTTCTCGTCATCGTAGAGACTTCAGACTTAGTTCATATTTTAGCTCATGGAAACACGCACCTTGCATGACCTTGACCTTCACCTTTGACCTTGACCTCGAAAAGTTCGCCAAAGGTTAAAGTTTCCCCCAAAATAGAATTTCAGCAAATTTCGAAACAAATGCTTCCAGAAGCTGGTTAACTCGTGCGTAAGGGATTTGGACAGTAAAGGAATGAGCTTGAGTAAAAAGTCACGTGCGGCGAGGCCAAGGAGGAGGAGGCATGCAGTTAGCGAGTTCAGCAGAAGAGCAGTCAGCGTGAAAATATCGATAGAAGATTGAAAGAGGGGCAGAGCCTTAGACTCCACTCTAAGAGAGCTATGTGATTGGAGACCCCCACACGTGAGATGCATACTCCATACGAGAGCGGACAAGGCCACAATATATGGATAGCAACTGTGCGGGGAAGAAGAACTGGCGGAGACGATACAGAACGCCCAACCTCGAGGAATATATATATATATATATATATATATATATATATATATATATATATATATATATATATATATACACATACATATATACATACATGCATGCATACATGCATACATATATACATACATACATGTGAGTGGGTGTATGTCTGTATCTGTGTGTGTGTGTGTGTGTGTGTGTGTGTGTGTGTGTGTGTGTGTGTGTGTGTGTGTGTGTGTGTGTGTGTGTGTGTGTGTGTGTGTGTGTGTGTGTGTGTTCGTTGGGCTCACACAAGCCCAGGTGAACTGAAAATATTTTTCAAGTGGGTGAGAAAAATGCAGTAGTTCCTAACTCAGAAAATAACTTCGAGGAAGAAAATATTCCAAAACAATAACCCGAGTTTTGTAGGGAGGGCGGGCGGCAGGCCGGCGTGAGGGTGAGGGCGGCTGGTGGCTGGCGGCAGCCCCACTGTTTTCAGTGAAGCACAGAATCATGTCAACATTAAAACTTTAACTTCACAGAACTATTCCAGCGTGAAACTGATCAAACTTTCTCCTCCATGGATTTGAATAAATATGTGTCGGGCTTCACAAAGAAGGATGAAAGGATCTAGTGATGCCTCGGGAGACCGGTGGGATACATAAAACTGAAATCTTATTTCCACAAACGTGGCTTTGGCAGGTCCCTAAACTGCCGACTTTTAAATGCCAAAATGTTGTGCTAACTACATAAATCAATGTAATGTAACACGATAAACGGTAACTTAGTCTCTTTTAAGGTTAACCTTCTTTTAATACTTTTTTTAAACAAAGTTTGCTGCGTTTGTCGATATTAAACTCAATCATCTTGGACTTGTCACTAACCTGTACGGAATGTGCTGAGTTTAATACTGCGATAATCTTTGGCAATCTCTGGCAATATACTAGTATTCGTGAACATATGTTATTTGCTCTCATCCCTACATTACAGGGAATATCTGACACTCTATACATTACATTACATCACATTTGATTCACCGTCTATTTCAACTTCAACAGCATTATCATTACTGTATAACACTAGCTCTAAATTATATTTCACTCATGTGTGCTTAGGGACTACATGTTTAAGACTACTTCCTGCACTATTCATTTTTCCGCCTCTTCGGAACTCAAGTCAGTTTTCCTTCTACTTAAAATCCCCTACAGTGCACAAAGCCATATATGGATGCCAGGTATAATTCTGGATGCCCTCTATGTTCCTGAAATAAGGCGGAATTGACATCCTTCGTATTAATTGGAGGACGGTTATTTCTCTCTCTCTCTCTCACACACACACACACACTCACCCACGCAGCCCTACACCCCAGCCCACAACACCTCCCACACCCCAACCCACACCCACACCCACACCTACACCCACACCCACACCCACACCCACACCTATACCCACACCCACACCTACACCCACACCTACACCCACACCTACACCCACACCCACACCTACACCCACACCCACACCCGCAATCACACCTACACCCACACCCACACCCACAATCCCACCAACACCCACACCCACACCCACACCTACACCCACACCCACACCCACACCCACACCCACACCCACACCCACACCCACACCCACACCAACACCCACACCCACACCCACACCAACACCCACACCCACACCCACACCCACACCCACACCCACACCCACACACACACACACACCCACACCCACACCCACACCCACACCCACACCCACACCCACACCCACACCCACACCCACACCCACACCCACACCCACACCCACACCCACACCTACACCCACACCCACACCCACACCCACACCCACACCCACACCCACACCCACACCCACACCCACACCCACACCCACACCTACACCCACACCCACACCCACACCCACACCTATACCCACACCCACACCCAAACCAACACCTACACCCACACCCACACCCACACTCACACCCACACCCAAACCAACACCCACACCCACACCCACACCTACACCCAAACCAACACCCACACCCACACCCACACCTACACCCAAACCAACACCCACACCCACACCCACACCCACACCTACACCCAAACCAACACCCACACCCACACCTACACCCAAACCAACACCCACACCCACACCCACACCTACACCCAAACCCACACCCACACCCACACCCACACCTACACCCAAACCAACACCCACACCCACACCCACACCTACAACCACAACCACACCCAAACCAACATCCACACCCACACCCACACCTACAACCACACCCACACCCACACACCCACACACCCACACCCACACGCCTACACCCACACCCACACCTACACCCACACCCACACCTACACCCTCACCAACACCCACACCCACACCCACACCCATACACACACACACACCCTCACCAACACCTACACCCACACCCACACCCACACCTACACACACAAGGGAAACAAAAGGAAAGGGCACATTTATTATGCATAAACATACGTACAATAAATTTAAACTTTCTCGATAAAATGAAAGGAAAGCAATATTTGCCATTAAAATTAACGTCACCCAGGAATAATGTAATCTGACAGAAGAGGGTCCGCAGATAATATAAAAAAGATGATGAAGTGAACAGCTCAATAGACAGCTGAAACAAAACGCACAATACACACCCCCGCCTGACAAATATGTGAATGAAAAAGAATAACGAGATAGATGGACAAGATTCGAGAGGAAACAAAAATCTTATATCAACATGGGGATGTGATGGAAGCACATATGTTTTAGGGGGTGCCGGACAAAGAAGCTGAAGAATACATAATTACTTGGGGTTCAGGAAGCGAGAGCAGACGACAGAGACAGCGACAGTGACAGCACGAGAGCGGGTGGGGAAGAGTGTGAGAGGCGAGGGAGCAGGACTGATGATGATGAGACACGACAGCTGCGCCGGCAGGAGAGGGATGACCTGATTGATGAAGGGGACGCCACCGCCGAGTGTTTGGATAAGGAAAGGAGGAAGGAGAGGACTGAAAGATATGCGTCCAGAGAAAGGGATAAGTAGGTAGATTTATACACAAACTGAGAAAACGTCTCGCATAAAACTTGATGAAAGAGTCCGAGGGTGAAAAACAGGAGGGGATAAAGCAGCGAATTTATAAACTAAAAATCTGACAAAAGACGAAAAAGAATAACTTGAAGACCATAAGCGTCATTCCGATAGAGACACAGTTCCCTAATGTAAATAAAATAAAGAAAATAGAAGAGAGAACAAGAGAGATAAAAAGACAATCTCGACAGCTCGCCCGATTTCCCTTCACTTCAAACTCATTATGAATCTTCCTCTTGGCTCGTGCGGCGTCAACCTTATCGATGCGCGGTGCCATCCGTCTCGCCCAGATAGGCACTCCCCGCCCCTCGCCCCGCTTTACAATCCCCCGCCGGGAGCTGTCTGCCTCCCACCGAGCGATAACGAGGACCACGGGCGGGAGCAACAGGCGTCTGCTACACAACAAATGGGGGAGTGAAGCGGCGGCCCTGCGTCTCCCACCCACCCAGGACGGGGCGGCGAGGACGAGGAGAAAAGGTGTGGGAGGAGGAAGAGGAAGACACTGGGAACACACAAAGAAGAAAGGAGGAGGTTGACATCACAAGGACACTAGATCAAGGAGGCCGCACCTGCCTGGGAGGTTTACGGTGGGGGTGGGTAAGGCTGTGAAGACGAGGTGTGTACACAGTGAAAAATTGATGATATGAAAGGGGAGAGGAATGGGAGAGAGGGCGGGATGCATCATGGAGGAGGTCGACTGACAGCACTGAGGAAAAAAAAACATTGGCTTTCAGTGAAAGAAAAGTAAAGACATAAACAATTGATATGAGGAGTTACAGACGACAGAAGCGAAACAACGTGTGTAATACAATGCGTTTGAGTGAATAAAAAATATAGATATTGGAAAGATAATCGAAACAAAAGCAGCAACAGAAATATAGGAAAAAAAGTAATGGCCAAAACTGAAGAAAAAAAAAGTAAAACAGAACAGACAGAAGTGGACATCGGACAGAGATGAAGTATGTGGCGGATACATTAGGTTTACGTGGAAGGAAAGGTAGACACACTGACACCAATACGTAAACAAAGAGGAGGAAAAACGATGGAGAGAGACAGGTTGTCTAAAACAAGATGGATGACAAAAGCGAGAGACAAGAGAAAGAGACCAGGCAAGGGAAGGAGTAGGAGAGGAGGGGGAGAGGGGAGGAGGAGGAAGTGGTGAGGAAGGAGGGAGGGAAGGAGAGGAGGAGGAAAGTTAGAAACAAAAGATCAGAAGACAAAAAAAGAACGACTGTAAAAAGTTATTCAAGAGCATATGCCACCATCCTCCTCCGACGACGAAGAGGAATAATAATGAAAGCCTCCTCGATATTGTGTCTGAGGCGAAGAGAAATGCAACGCCGAATCAATGATCACATTTCGACAGCTAAATAAATTTTCCTCCCGACCTGCTGGCTCCCCGACACTTAGACAGCCCCTCAGTCACACGCCGGCACCACGCATTATCCTCCTCCGTCAACGTCCCGGAGATGAAAAATAGTAAAAAAGTAGGAGTAGGATTTGATTGCCGGCAGCAGCTATACACCAGGCACTCGGGAGGCAGATGCGATGAAGTAACTCTCAATATCAGATAGAGAGTCGTCGAGAGAGAGAGAGAGAGAGAGAGAGAGAGATAGAGAGAGAGAGAGAGAGAGAGAGAGAGAGAGAGAGAGAGAGAGAGAGAGAGAGAGAGAGAGAGAGAGAGAGAGAGAGAGAGAGAGAGAGAGAGAGAGAGAGAGAGAGAGAGAGAGAGAGAGAGAGAGAGAGAGAGAGAGAGAGAGAGAGAGAGAGAGAGAGAGAGAGAGAGAGAGAGAGAGAGAGAGAGAGAGAGAGAGAGAGAGAGAGAGAGAGAGAGAGAGAGAGAGAGAGAGACTGACTAACTGACTCCAGACATCAAGAAAGATGAAGTGAAGAACGAAAGGGCGAATAGCTGGGGAGGAATGAGTGGAAAGGAACTGGGAAGCAAAGGAGGAAAGGAGCACACTTCTGGCAAAGGTGTGGATGGTGGCATTGGGTAGATGGAGGAAAACAAAAAATAAAAAGAGAGAGGGAGACAGGTGCAGGAGGATCATGTAAACAGATAGAAGAATGGAAAGGGGTCACGCGACTAGGTATTCCAGCACTGAAATGGGAGTAAAACATCGAAAAGGAAATATGAAAGTCAGCAATGAAGTTATGGAAATAAGAAGGGGAAGGGAAGGCAAAATGGAAATGAGGGGAGATGAAGCGAGCGGAGGGGCGAGGGGCAAACCGAAGGGGTCAGGACACACTGGCCTCCATCATAAAAGGAGAAAAAAAAAGTCATGTCCATCGGGAGGAACAGCAAGGAAGGAGGAAAGGGAGGGAAGGGGAAAGAGGAAAGGGAGGGAACGGAAAGGAGGAAAGAGAGGGAAGGGAAAGGATGGAAGGGAGGAGGAGGAGGGTTCCGGAGAGTAATAGAGTGGAGTACAAGAGGGAGGGAGGGAATGGAGGGAAACAGTTGCGGGACGAACGGATAGACACGAAGTAGAGAGAGAGAATAGAAGGAGAAAAAAGGAGAGAAAAGCGAAGTGAAAGAAGAGGAAAGAAAAGGAGAGGGAAGGAAATGAAAAGAGATGATAGATGAGGAAAGGGAAGAAGAGAAGAAAAGAACAGGGAAGAGATAAAGCGAAAGTAAAGGAGAAAATGAACAGGGGAGAGAAAAGAAGAGGTGAAAATTAAGAAAGGAAGAATGAGTGAAAAGAAAATGAGGTTAGAGATAATAAAGGCGTGTGAATGGAGAGTAAAACGATCGCGCAGAAAATAAATGGGAAGAGAAGAAAATGGACGAAAAGGGATGAAGGCAAAGGCACGCTAAAAGAAGATGAGGGGAAGGGAGGAAGATGAAAACTGCGAGGGAGAAAACAATGCCTAAAGGTAAGGGAAGGGACGGAGGAAGACAAGAGAAGAAGAGGGGAGAGGAAAGAAGGGAGAGGAAGAAAGGGGAGGCGAGGAAGACAATGCCTGTGACGGCCGGTGACAAAGCAGGAAAAAATGACGCTTGATGGATAGTCTTAAAATGAAAAAAAAGAAACGAAAAGAAAACCCAAGCCGAACAAAAGAGAGATGAGCAAAGCGAGACAAACAAAAAGGGAAAATAAATAACAAAAAAAATGTTATGAGAAAAAAGTGCAAATATAGAGGGCAAGAGACAAGGAAAACAGAAAGCCAGACACAAAGCAAAAGGATAAAAGCGGATGGAGGAAAGATAGACAAAGGAAATAAATAAGAAATGCAATAAAAAGGGATACATCCAAGAAGCGTTGCTGTAATGAAAATATGAGAAAACATCTTAAGAACATAAGAACATAAGAACGCAGGAGTCTGCAAGAGGCCAGTAGGCCTGTACGAGGCAGCTCCTTTGACCCTAAGCTCCCGTGTATCTAACCCCACCTAATATCGCTGTCCATGAATTTATCTAGTCTATTTTTGAATGTGACAATTGTATTGGCACTCACCACATGACTGCTAAGCCTATTCCACTCATCCACCACCCTATTAGTAAACCAATTTTTGCCTATGTCCCTGTTGAATCTGAATTTATCCAGTTTAAACCCGTTACTTCGTGTCCTACCCGGTTCTCTTACCAACAAAACCTTATGAATGTCTCCCTTATTAAAGCCCTTCATCCATTTATAAACCTCGATCATGTCTCCACGCACCCTTCGCCTTTCTAGAGAATGCAAGTTTAACTGTTTGAGTCTTTCCTCGTATGGCAAGTTTCTCAACCCCTGAATCATCTTAGTCATCCTCCTCTGCACCGATTCTAACATTTTGATATCCATTCTATAGTAGGGTGACCAGAACTGAACCGCATAGTCAAGATGAGGTCTAACTAATGCTAAATATAGTTTGAGGAAGACTTCGGGCTTCTGTTGCTTACGCTCCTTGAAATAAATCCCAGTACCCTATTAGATCGATTTCTAGCTTGAATGCATTGTGCCCTTGGACGGAGATCATAGCTCACTAAGACAACTAAATCACTCTCGCACCCAGACCTACTTATGAGAGTGTCATTTAAGCAATAGTTATGTGAGGGGTTGTTCCTACCTACACTCAGAATACTGCACTTCCCTACATTGAACTCCATCTGCCATTTATCCGCCCAGTCATATAATCTGTTGAGTTCACCTTGGAGAATACTAGCGTCCTGATCCGACTCAATTACTCTACCGATCTTGGTATCATCTGCAAATTTACTAACATCACTACTAATTCCTGTGTCTAAGTCATTGATATAAATAATAAACAAAAGTGGACCTAATACCGAACCTTGTGGGACCCCACTCGTAACACATCCCCAGTCAGATCTTTTACCATTGATTTGCACTTTTGCTTCCTATTGCTAAGCCACGCCTTGACCCAGTTCAAAACTTTACCCTCTACTCCGTGAGCCTGTAATTTAAGCAACAGTCGTTGGTGAGGAACTTTGTCAAACGCTTTACTAAAATCAAGATAGATTACATCATAATTTTCATCTCTGTCAACCGCCTCAAATACTTTATTGTAGAAGGACAAGAGATTGGTGAGGCATGACCTACCTTTTGTGAACCCATGCTGCGAGTCGAATTGCTTATGTTTCTCTAAATGCTCCTGAATGTTCCTGGCTATTATGGACTCCAGCATCTTCCCTATAACCGATGTTAAGCTAATTGGGCGATAGTTTGAAGCAACTGACCTGTCCCCTTTTTAAAAATCGGCGTCACATTAGCTACTTTCCATAGGCTCGGCACATAGTTGTATTTACCGACATCTTAAAGATGTCGGTTAGTGGGTCACTGATTATATCACCTAGCTCCTTTAATACCCTCGGAAATATCCCGTCAGGACCTGGCGACTTGTTCTTCTTAAGCTTATCTATCTCATCCTGAACTACTTGCCTGGTAATGATTATATCCCTCAATTTATCGCCATCCCCGCCCTCGTACACCTGAACTCTTTCCGGTATAGTCGTTCGATCCTCCTGTGTGAATACTGAAAGGAAGTAGTCGTTCAACAATGTGCTCATATTTTCGTAATTTTCACTAGCTCCCCTGTGTTTGATTTCAGCGGTCCAATTTTCTCCCGTGTTTTTGTTCTATACATCTGAAAGAAGCCCTTAGGATTACTTTTCGCCTCATTTGCTACTTTGATCTCATAGTTCTTTTTGCTATCCTGGTGTTTTTCTTAACTAATCTAGATAGTTCGACGTACCGGCCCCTGAGATGTGTTTCCCCATTCTTTATTTTCTGATAAATTCTCTTTAACCCAATCTCGTGTTTTAGTCCACGAGTCATCCACTTAGGATCATTGTTTTCTTTCTAAGTGTTCGCTGTGGTATATGCTGTTCTTGCCCCTCTACTATTACTCTAACTAAATTATTGTAAGACATTTCTACCTGGTTCACCTGGCTCTCCAATCCGCAGTTCTGGCCCTCATGAATCCCTAAATTATCCCAGTTTACCCCTTCAAGATATCTTCGAAGCTCTCGTAGTTTGCTCTTCTAAAATCTGGCACTAACACTGGTTTGGATCACGGGTTACCGCCCAGTCTAACCTAAAACGAACCGTTCTGTGATCACTATTTCCTAACTCTCCGCCCACCTCCAACTCACGTAGCAAGTTCCCATTATTGGTTAGGACTAAGTCTAATATGTTATCTCCTCTGGTAGGCTCAGTAACTACCTGCTTAAGGAAATTATCTTGCATAACTTCAAGAAAGTCCTCGGCTTCCAGGTCACCCACTAGATCTTCCCAGTCTATATTCCTATAATTAAAGTCCCCATTACGCAGACATTTCTACTCATACTGCCCTGCCAATCTCCTGTAGTAATATACTCGTGTCCTGCCTGTTAAGGTTGGGTGGCCTGTATATAACTCCTAGAGTTAGTTTTTCTTCCCTTTGTAAACGTCCACCCAAACTGATTCTGAATCCATGTTAGTTTTGACTGAGTTGTTAACTAAACATTTAAGTGAGTCTTTAACATATACCGCAACTCCACCTCCCTTTCTGCCCCTTCTGTCTTTGTGAAACATCTGATAACCCGTTATTTCAAATTCTGACCTAAAATTTCTATTAGCAAAGTCTATCCATGTCTCAGTGATCGCTATTATGTCAAAATTTTCTGAACAAGCTTCACCCCTTAGTAAGTCTATCTTGTTTCTGAGGCTCCTGCTGTTAGTATAGAAGATTCTTAGCCCGTCCTCTGTTACTCCTCTAGAATTACTTCTAAGCTGCCTGGTTATATTATGAGCTAGATGTCCCCTCCCATTACTCCTCCCATTGGTCCCCTTCCTCCCCTCGCCTATACTAAAAATCCCTCAGGGTACCAAGTGCTCGCTCAAGGGAGTCTGAGAGAGCCTTAACACCCTTGAACGTCAAGTGTATCCCGTCACGGGCGTAGAGGGCGTCGTTGCCAAAGAAGAGGTCCCAATTGTCGACGAACAGCCATCCATTGCGCTCGCAGTGCTCAGCAAGTCTGCTGTTCATTGCTATCGCCCTGACAGCCATCCATCGCCAACGCCCTCCTTGGCAGGACGCCACAAACTACTGGTGACCCACCAGAGTCACTTATCCTTACTAACAATTCTATAAAACGCCTGAGAAGGTCCTCGCTTGGCACACGAGAAACGTCGTTTCCGCCACAGCTGAGAAAGACAATGGGGTTAGATCCCTCGCTTGCCATACACGCCTCAATCCTGTCTGATATATGGCCCACCCCTGCCCCTGGGAAACACACCCTCGTCCTGTTATTATCCTTGTAGCTAAAATACCTGTCAACATAAAGAACCTGACTATCACCAACAACAAGAACCCGACGGTCGGAAGGGGGCCAGGAGGGGTGGGTGAAGGGGAGGAGAGCGGGAAGGAGGGGAGGGACCTGCTGTGAAGAACGAGGAGAAATTGTGGAAGAGGAGGACGAGGGCAAGGTGGAGGAGGAGGAGGACGAGGACTAAGGAGAACTGGAGGGTGAGATGGAGGAGCGAGGGAGGGACGAGAAGAGGAAGAAGGACGAGGGGAAAGGGAAGGTAAGGGACAGGTGTTGGAGGGAGGGACGAGCGAGGAGGCGGAGGACAAGGAGGAGAAAGAGGGAGAGGAGGAGGAGGAGGGGAGAGGGGGAAGAGGGGAGAGGGGACGGAAGAGGAAGGCGAGGAATTTGAGGCGGAGGAGGAGGAGGGGAGTTGGAGGAGGAGGAGGAGGAGGAAGGAGGAGTAGGTGAAAGGGAGAGGAGGTGGGGAGGGAGGGACGGACGAGGAGAGGGAGGAGGAAGAGGGGGAAGGGGAAGGTGAAGGACAGGTGTGGGAGGGAGGGACGAGCGAAGAGGCGGAGGACAAGGAGGAGGAAGAGGGAGAGGAGGAGGAGGAGGAGGGTGGCGGGGAGAGGGAGAGGGGGACGGAGGAGGAAGGCGAGGAGGAGGAGGAGGAGGAAGAGGAGGAAGAAGAGGAGAAGGAGGGTGGGAAGCGGGGAGATCGGAGATGGTCGAGGAGGAGGAGGAGGAGGATGGGAGGGGCTGCTGTGTGGTTGAAGACAATACTAGAGGGGAGGAGGACGAGGAAGAAGAGGAAGAGGAGGGGGAGGAGGACGAGGAAGAAGAGGAAGAGGAAGGGGAGGAGGAGGCGGGGCTTGTTGCTGCTGCACTAACCAGTAAGTGTACCTGGGCGGCGAGAGTCGTAACCCTATTCTCTAACTTACGGCATATGAGAGCCCGAGAAGATAAATACGTCAAAGGAAATAATTAATAAGAAAAGAATGGATGATGAGACGCAGCGGAGAATGAACAGAAAACGGAAACGGATAAAAGAAGAAGAAAATGTTAGAGGTAATGCCAAAAATGAGAAATAATAAAAAGAAAACGGAAAGCGTGCTGGGACAACGAAGGGCGTAAAGGACGAAGGATGAAGAAGTCTGTAAAGGCAACAACAAAAACAACAACAATAGCAGCATCAACAACAACAAAAAAAAAAAAAATAAACCAGCAAGGACAAGGAAAACATTTGTTGTTTTAGAGTAAATAAACGAAGAGAAAATTCGCTTCAACGAGTTACCAGTGAAAGGACAAAAGTGCCGTGCGCAAGACAGACGAAACAGATAGGTACACAGGCGGCTACAAGAAGATGCAGGGCGAAGGAGGAGGATGAGGAGGAGCTGAGGAATGGAAAAAAAAGGGAAGAGGAAAAAGAAAGATGCAGGGATGAGGGAGGAGGATGAGGAGGAGCTGAGGAATGGAGAAAAAGGGGAAGAGGAAAAAGAAAGATGCAGGGATGAGGGAGGAGGATGAGGAGGAGCTGAGGAATGGAGAAAAAGGGGAAGAGGAAAAAGAAAGATGCAGGGATGAGGGAGGAGGATGAGGAGGAGTTGAGGAATGGAGAAAAAGGGGAAGAGGAAAAAGAAAGATGCAGGGATGAGGGAGGAGATGAGGAGGAGCGGAGGGATGGAGAAAAAAGGGAAGAGGAAAAAGAAAGATGCAGGGATGATGGGGGAGGATGAGGAGGAGCTGAGGAATGGAGAAAAAGGGGAAGAGGAAAAAGAAAGATGCAGGGATGAGGGGGGAGGATGAGGAGGAGCGGAGGGATGGAGAGAAAAGGGAAGAGGAAAAAGAAAGATGCAGGGATGAGGAAGGAGATGAGGAGGAGCTGAGGAATGGAGAAAAAGGGGAAGAGGAAAAAGAAAGATGCAGGGATGAGGGAGGAGGATGAGGAGGAGTTGAGGAATGGAGAAAAAGGGGAAGAGGAAAAAGAAAGATGCAGGGATGAGGGAGGAGATGAGGAGGAGCTGAGGAATGGAGAAAAAGGGGAAGAGGAAAAAGAAAGATGCAGGGATGAGGGGGGAGGATGAGGAGGAGAGGAGGGATGGAGAAAAAAGGGAAGAGGAAAAAGAAAGATGCAGGGATGAGGGGGGAGGATGAGGAGGAGCTGAGGAATGGAGAAAAAAGGGAAGAGGAAAAAGAAAGATGCAGGGATGAGGGAGGAGGATGAGGAGCTGAGGAATGGAGAAAAAGGGGAAGAGGAAAAAGAAAGATGCAGGGATGAGGGGGGAGGATGAAGAGGAGAGGAGGGATGGAGAAAAAAAGGGAAGAGGATAAAGAAAGATGCAGGGATGAGGAAGGAGAATGAGGAGGAGCGGAGGGATGGAGAGAAAAGGGAAGAGGAAAAAAAAAAGATGCAGGGATGAGGGGGGAGGATGAGGAGGAGAGGAGGAATGGAGAAAAAGGGAAGAGAAAAAAGAAAGACTACGGAGGACGACCGAGATGACAAGAGAGGAAAGGGAAAATGTAATAAGAAGGATTGGAGGATCAACAAACAAGAAAATATGTAAAAAAATTAAAAAAAGTCCACAAACCTTGACACAAACGAAATATGTTGAATGCACACATAAGTAGAATATGTTATAATAAAAGTTGACTCCCAATTCAATATCAGACGAAACCCCTTTTTGAAGTCTTCTGCCCAAAAGCAAATGGAGAAAAAAAAATATATGGCCTAGCGACAGGCGAAGAAGACTTTATAAAGGGATATCCATTTTCATTCTATTTCCATTTTCTGTATTTCAAAATGAATTTCAACACTGCACCAGAAGCTTTGCCATCGTCTCCCTTAAGGTTATTGTTAGAGGCTGTATCCTTCCCTTCCTCGATTCCCTTTTTCCTCTATTTCCTTCATTCTTTTTCTTGCCCGAAACTCTCCTCCCCTGCACAGCTACAGCAACGTCCACCCGCAACGCTCCCTCCACCCCGAGGATGCAGCATAATAAGATTCACATTAATACGCTGTTTGGAGGCAAGAGCTGAAGTGGAAAGGAGGAGAGAGGAAGATTTGAACACGAGGAGAAGAAAGGATATCAATGACGAGAGAGAGATGAATAGATTGACAGATATATAGATAGAGAGAGAATTTTCTTCAGTCATCTCTCTCTCTCTCTCTCTCTCGTTGCTCGTTGCTCTCTCTCTCTCTATCTCTCTCTCTTATAAATTCCTAGACACATACATTCTGTTTTCGTCATATATATTTATTATTTTATCTTTTTACGTACCTCGGTCCATTTATAAACATAGCAGCGAAACCTCTTTATCCTAAGAACACTATTGTGAATACCTCGGGCAAATGAATGTGTCTTAAACAATATTTTCCCAAGTGCCAATTCATTCTCACCGTCCTTCCCATGAAAATGTCAATCTCTCTCTCGCCATTCCCGTTCCTTTTTCCCCTGTGTTCAGTCACCTTCACTCCCTCTCGGCGTAGTTAATGTCACTCTCTAATATTTCGGGTCCCTCCGCTGCTCGGAAAGAGGTGCACCGCTGGCAAGAATAACCCATCAAACTTTATAGGAAATTCCGGAATGGTAGAAAAGTTTGCAAAAATTCAGCCGATTCCTGTAAAAGATGCTTGACTACACCGTCGAGAGTTTTTACTGAACGGAAGTAAAAAAATAATGGGGTTTGTTTAACGAGTTACTCAGCTGAGGAGGGGTTGGAAACGGCGCAGAGATTTTCAATTGGATTGCAAACTCAAGAGATGCCACTTCTCTACACGAACGATGTTTGTAAATATAGAGCAGCGTGTGGGAGCGAGGAGGGGCTGTCCGTGCTTCCTGGAAAAGGCTCTTCGCTGTAGATAATCTTTTAGTGTGTTTATGCATCAGAAGAGCCCTACAGGTGAAACGGACAATGAAATAGCAGTGAATAATTATAATTAGTACATAGGTGACCGTTCCAATCCCTCAAACTACCGCCCTATAGCTTTACTTTCCTGTTTATCTAAAGCTTTTGAATCAATCCTTAACCGGAAGATTCAAAAGCACCTTTCCACTTCTAACCCTCTATCTGATCGCCAGTATGGATTCCGCAAGGGGCGTTCAACTGGCGATCTTCTTGCTCTCTTAACTGACTCTTGGTCATCCTCTCTTAGCCGTTTCGGTGAAACTTTCTCTGTTGCCCTAGACATATCGAAAGCCTTCGATAGAGTCTGGCACAAGTCTTTGCTTTCTAAACTGCCCTCTTTTGGATTCTATCCCTCTCTCTGTTCCTTTATCTCCAGTTTCCTTTCCGGCCGTTCTATCTCTGCGGTGGTAGACGGTCACTGCTCTTCCCCTAAACCAATCAACAGTGGCGTTCCACAGGGCTCTGTCCTATCACCCACTTTCTTCCTGTTATTCATCAATGATCTTCTTTCCATAACAAACTGTCCTGTCCACTCATACGCCGACGACTCCACTCTGCATTATTCAATTTCTTTCAATAGAAGACCATCACAACAGGAAGTACACGACTCCAGACTGCAGGCTGCAGAACGCTTAGCCTCAGACCTTGCTATCATTTCCGATTGGGGCAGAAGGAACCTTGTGTCCTTCAATGCCTCAAAAACTCAATTTCTCCACCTATCAACTCGACACAATCTTCCAAACACCTATTCCCTATTCTTCGACAACACTCATCTGTCACCGTCTTCAACACTAAACATCCTCGGTCTATCCTTAACTCAAAATCTCAACTGGAAACTTCATATCTCCCCTCTCGCTAAATCAGCTTCCTCGAGGTTGGGCGTTCTGTATCGTCTCCGCCAGTTCTTCTCCCCCGCGCAGTTGCTATCCATATACAGGGGACTTATCCGCCCTCGTATGGAGTATGCATCTCACGTGTGGGTAGGCTCCACTCACACAGCTCTTCTGGACAGAGTGGAGTCTAAGGCTCTTCGTCTCATCAACTCTCCTCCTCCTACTGATAGTCTTCTACCTCTTAAATTCCGCCGCGATGTTTCGAATCTTTCTATCTTCGATCGATATTTCCACGCTGACTGCTCTTCTGAACTTGCTAACTGCATGCCTCCCCCCCTCCCGCGGCCCCGCTGCACACGACTTTCTACTCATGCCCATCCCTATACTGTCCGAACCCCTTATGTAAGAGTTAACCAGCATCTTCACTCTTTCATCCCTCACGCTGGTAAACTCTGGAACAATCTTCCTTCATCTGTATTTCCTCCTGCCTGCGACTTGAACTCTTTCAAAAGGAGGGTATCAGGACACCTCTCCTCCCGAAATTGACCTTTCTTTCGGCTTCCTCTTTTGATTCTTTTTTGGGAGCAGCGAGTAGCGGGCTTTTCTTTTATTATTGTTTTCTTTTTTTGTGCCCTTGAGCTGTCTCCTTTGTTGTAAAAAAAAAAGGAAGGAAATGTTTTATGGTGTGTCAGACATGCCTAGTTGTACTCTTACTACGAACTTACTACGAAGATGAGCTTAGGAAGTAAATTTGCTGTAGTTGATATTCTAACGGGACATTCTATTTCGCCCTGTTATCCTGTTACCTATGTTGCTACACTAATCCCCATTCACGCAGTGTTAACAGACAGTACGACTGAAGAAACAACTTTAAATCGCTTTTTCCATTCTGTTTTGAGCATGTTGTGGACTGCGGGCCAGGCCTGAAATCTGAACTATGGGACTAGTGACGTATCTCCTGAAATTCTGGGCCTCAGTCATTATGGTTCGAAGGCCAGTTTGAGCGTAAAGAATATTCAAGTAAAAATTTTGATGTGTGCAAATTACCCTTTTAAACAACTGTTTTTTGCATCACTTCTTTTGATGTTTGTATTTTCACATTAATGTGCTTGCTTTTGCTGGCTTAGTAGCACAGTCTGCATGCCTTAGTGAGCAGGAGTAGTCACCATGGTGCTGTCTGAGGGAGAACTGGTGCTCCAACTATAGTAGAAAGTCAGTCAGAATGTGTCCTTCTCAGACTTGCATTAACGCAGTCAGAGTGCACTTCACTGTTTCACTACGCCGGTGTGTCATCTTTAATGAGTGTCTCGCTTAGTATGTCTCACTCATCTCTCTCTCTCTCCCCGGCAACTTATTTCCCATGTGCGCCCACCACAAGATCGCCTACACATTCCCTGAAACAGTGTCGCCTCCCTCATGTCAACCTCTTCTCCGTTTGCCCACTGCTGCCTCCTCCCTCTCCTCTCATTTTTTACTTCCCTCCTCCCACTTCTATTTACCTACTTTCTCCTCTTCACTCACTTCGCCTTACTATCTCCCCTTTTTCCTTCCATCACTGCACCACCTCCTTTCCCCTTGTCATGTCTTGTCACCTTCCTCCTCTCCGTTACTACGTACCTTCTTCTATTTCCCCCATCCCCCTACTATCTCCCCTCTTCCCTTCCCTCGTAGCAGAACCTCCTTTCCCCTTGCCGCCGTGTACTTTTCCCGCTCCCCTCCTCCCTACGCCTCCCTTCTCCTTTTTCCTCATTCCCCTACCATCTCCTCCCTCTCCCCTCTCCCTGCAACAGCTCCTTTCCCCTTGTCACCCCTCCTCCCCTTTCAATTTACCACTTACACTCACCTCTTTCCCCATACTATATCCTCCCTTCTCTCCTCTCCCTGCAGCACTTCCCCCTTCCACCCTGCCGCCCTGTGCCGTGCCGCTGACGTGCCTTCCAATCAGGTGGCGTGAGGCGGGGTAACGCGGCGCCCAACATTACTGCTAATGAAACTATTCCACGCCGCCACTCCAGAGCCGCCGCCGAGACTAATTTTGTGACTCGATGACCGACAGACGCTAATGTACAATCAGTCACCGGCACCGACGTGAAGGCTGATTAATGGACGCTCATGTTACGTGAAAATATCCGCTAATCAAAGGTGCGGGACAGGTGGCGTAGGTGGTGTCCGCGGTAATGTGTGTGGGGGTGCAGGTGTGGTGTTAGTGGTGGTGGGGGTGGGAATGGTGATAGTGGAGCTGATTTATCCTGGTGGAGTGAGTGGTGGTGGTGGTGTTGTGGTGTTAGTGTGGTGTTGGGATTGCGATTGGTGATGGTGGGGGTTGACTGAGTGGCAGACTTGGTGATGAAGGTGGTGGTGGTGGTGGTGGTGGTGGCGGCGATGGTGGTGGGATGTCACGACTGGATGATAGTAGCAGAAGTAAAATGTGTGCGAGTGCGTGTGTGTGTGTGTGTGTGTGTGTGTGTGTGTGTGTGTGTGTGTGTGTGTTAAGTATGTATGTATGTAAGAGCCCAATAACATGTTCCCAAACTAAGAAACACCTCCTTGCATCCCTCCCCGGCGTCATCATGTGAGAAAACAGCGTCACTTGCCAACAAAACAAGTCCTCCATCAGGCGCCGAAGATAACCCGTTTGGCGCCGCACTAACGAGATTGTCGCTGCTTCGGTCCTCTCAAGAAAGGAAGAGCCACCAACACCTTTTTTTTCATTCTCTCTCTCTCTCATCTTCCTTGTTCCTTTTCTTCTTTTCTCCTTCTCGCCCTCTCGACCAGCACTTTTCTTTAGGTTCAAACTTAAACACCCTTACGAATTAGCCCTTCTATTTTCCCATTTTCTTGTTTTCTTGTTCTCCTATTTCTTTGTCTTCATCTACTCATTCTTCATATCCTTATTCCAATTCCTAATTTTTCATCTCCTCATGTTCCAACTCCTCTTCTTGCTGATTCTCTTTTTCTTCCTCCTTCTCCTTCATCTTCTTTCATACATTTCATCGTTTCTTCTACATAACCCACTTCCTTCGTACCCCAATCACTGGCATTCCACGTTTAGGGGCTCTCAGTGTCTCCTCTGAACACACCAACACCCACACCAACCCAAACCCACACCCACCCAAACCCACACCCACACCCACGCAAAAGCAAATAACAAACTGCACGGCAAGACTTACGAACCCGGGAAGAAGTGTATTAATGGAAAATGGAAATGCCTGAAATACTACTGTCACAGAAGATATATGCGTACTGCCGGTGCATGGAGGCAAGGTAAGTGGAGGAGGATATTTATATGCAAGGGAAAGATTCAGGAAGGAGTGCGTGGGGTCTCAGTCAGTGAAGGTCTCCCCCTCACACACCCTCTTCTATAAGGTAAAGCCGATTCATAAATGTCCAGAGTGGCTGGTAACGAAGCTTAAAAGGAATTCGTAGTCCGGCTACCAGAGAAAGTGCTTGGGTCACGCCGCCGGTGGAAAACAGAGAAAAAAAGCTACGGTCCGGTAACCTTCTCCGCCTTCATTTGAATTCCAAATCTCAGACTCTAAATCCGGAAGCAATGGATTGTTTTTCTCGCTAAGGTGAGCGGGGGAAGGAGGGAGGAGAGGAAGGCGGAGGGGTAGGAGGGCGTGAAGCACTGGGAGGAAACCTGTGCTTGGGAGAAGGAAGATGCGAGGGGAAAGAGAGGGTACAAGAGGTAGGAGCAGTAGCATAAACACAGGTGGAGATGGAGGAAGAAAAACAGGAAAAAAGGAGGAGGAGGAGGAGGAGGAAGAGGAGGAGGAGGACGAGAAAGAGGAAGAGGAGGAGGGGGAGAAGGAGGTGGAGGAGGAGGAAAAAGAAAAAGAGGAAAAGGAGGTGGAATAGGTCGACGACGGCGGCGAAGAGGAGGAAAAGAAAAGAGAAGAATAAGAAAGGAGAGGAAGAGATGAAGGAAATAATTGACTGTCATGGGAAGACAATTGGGGAAAAGGAGAAAGAAGAAAAAATAAGATGGCCGCCTTAAAAGTGACAAAATATAGAGAGCTTATACAAACTGAAAAATAAAAAGATAGTCCATAAAAGTCTATGATGATAATCAAAGAAAGAGACGAACAACCATTAGTGGGAGCAAGCGGCAGTGTGTGTGTGTGTGTGTGTGTGTGTGTGTGTGTGTGTGTGTGTGTGTGTGTGGTGCGAGGGAAACGAGAGAAAGGAGGAACATGAGGGCGGCCGTTGGTGCTCAGGTTAACGGGGAAAGAAATTAATCCGTGCATCAGCTGGCAAACGGAGCGGAAAGGAGTAAAGCCTCAACCAAAGTAGAGCCTCGCTACTCTCGGCTGAAAGGAAAGCGATGTTGTACCTCCAGTTTTCTTACGCGAGGACCCAAGCCGAGTGCTGAAAAAAATGCTTCGGGTAAATTCGGAGGCATAAGAGCGAGAAGAAACGCTATAAAAAGAAGGAAAGAGGCTCACCCAAAATACTCCTTCCTTCCTCCTCTACACATTGCTTGACCGGCGCTGCATCTCCTCCAAGACTTTTGCAATACTCAGGCCAGAATGGTTCATAACACCGCCGCGTCGAGGCCTCTGGGTCCAACGATGCCGTGACGTATGGCTATCGTCTCGGAGAAGGAAATAACTTTAAGAATTCTCAACAGTGTGGGCCTGCGGGCGCCTGACGTCTGGTAAGGCACCGAGGACGTGGGAATCTGCTCAAGTTGCTTTCTGTCTGAAGGCAAAAATCCGTGTATGATATTTTGTCCTCTTGTCTCTTGTGAACTGTAGAAACGTTTTTTTTCCCTGCCAGTGTTTCGTTTCACAAGAACTGTCTGCACTTTGATCTCCGTTGGTTATTGGTTCCCTGGAGCTGACGCGTTCACTTGCTTTCTCGTCGGTGTACGTCAAGTGCTTCTGCATTGCTTTTCCTCCGGATGGAAGGGAGATGAAAAAGACGTAAGTCCAAGTCCGATTTTATATTTCTTTTTCCTTGGGGTCAGCGCTGCCGGTTGTCAGTCGGTACCTCGGGGTGGCCGGGGCGCCTGGCGGGTCTGGTCGTTGGTATGCTGCTCCTGGAGGCCATTCCGCGGAGTTAGTCACCTCGCTCGTTAAAACTGGTGCTTGGCCTCCGAGACTAACTGTTATCCTCGGCTAATGGCAAATAAAGTCACAGTCTTGACTTTATTCTTATTGTTTTTACGATCTCAACTTGCATTTCTCTGAACTTTGTCTTAACATAAATATTTTTTGCTAATTACCAAGTGACAATATTAGTCTCCAAGGAGAGATGAATGTCACGGTAAGGGATTGTGATGAAAAGTGTAAGACGTTCTTAATCAAACAAAGGGTGCAAGAGAAATGAGGAGATACTTCATAACTGTTCTTCAGTCCTTACATCCGAGTGTTTGTCTTCCCGTGACATCTAACACACGACACGGGTGAAGGACCCTCATAAAAAATCAGGAACAAATATTAGAGTGCTTTATTTTCAGAGCAGCTTCGTCTTTCTAATAGAGCCGCACTAGGAGCTAAAGGAAGGATACCAGGAAAATACATGAAAGTGACTCGTGTTTCAGAGCTCGAGCTACTAACGATTCTGGCCGTTTGTCTTTGTGAGTGTGACACGTGGGCGTTTATGTCTCTTTTCTTTCTTTCTCACACACAAAAAAATGCTACATAGTGCAGTGGTATGCGTGTTCATATAAGAGGTCCCGGGTTCGACGCCCCAACGGAATGGAGACGAGTCGGCAAGGTCATGTTATAAGTGGCTTTGTCAATACAACAGTGAATGGCTGCCGGGTGTCCGTCAGTTTTTTTTTTCTTTTCTCTTCTCGTGTGTGTGTGTGTGTGTGTGTGTGTGTGTGTGTGTGTGTGTGTGTGTGTGTGTGTGTGTGTGTGTGTGTGTGTGTGTGTGTGTGTTTCTTTATGCTCGACGGTTCCTTTCCCTACACGAACACAGTCCAGTCCGTCCATGCGCCTCACCTTCCCTCCTCCATCCCTTACTCTTCTTTCCTTCCGTACCTATACAAAGCTCATCCTGTTCTTTCGCCCACAGCCAATTCTTCTTTCTTCCTAAATTATGAAAGTCGAATGCCATCCCCAGCCCCTCCAAGCGGCTTGTAGCAGATTCTCTCTTTGCTGTTTTCCGTCTGCCTCTTCCCAATTGACTTTTCTCTCTTTCCAACGAGTATCATTATCATGTTATTGCATTCCTACAATGCCTTTTCAACATTCTCTACGTCTCACTACTTTACCTCTTCCTCTTCCTCTTCCTCCTACTTTGGGAAGATCATTCAGGCGGACCATTCGTTTCAGCAATCCATATCAATGAACTTCACTTTCCTTATATTCCAGTTATATGAAGTTTCCTTACCAAAAGACAAAGATAAAGAAAAATAAGATGAATCCAGAGCACCATTACCATTAATATGAGCCGTTTTACGTACAGTAAAAAATAATTTCCAATGAATGTTTCTTTTTGGAACGATTTCATTCCATTTTTCGTATCATCGTTTCCAGGAATTCGCTCAGCATTATGTATTTTGGAAACTAGACTATATCTCATTGTTGTCGTTTTGCTCTCTCTCTCTCTCTCTCTCTCTCTCTCTCTCTCTCTCTCTCTCTCTCTCTCTCTCTCTCTCTCTCTCTCTCTCTCTCTCTCTCTCTCTCTCTCTCTCTCTCTCTCTCTCTCTCAGTCTTACTCTCTCTCTCTCTCTCTCTCTCTCTCTCTCTCTCTCTCTCTCTCTCTCTCTCTCTCTCTCTCTCTCTCTCTCTCTCTCTCTCTCTCTCTCTCTCTCTCTCTCTCTCTCTCTCTCTCTTTTATTTAAACAAATTTTTACAAAAAAAGGAGGCTCAAAATTACACTTTTTTGGTATAATTATTCTAAGAGCCTGTGTATGGGACAAATTAAATTGTCGAATGTTGAAACATATAAGCTTACAAATACAAAATACGAAAAAAATAAAGAAAAACATGTAAAAACAATATGGAATAATGTCAGTTTGTCACTTTATATTTTATAGTTTATAGCACTAGCGCACTTGGGTGTCCCTCACGCCACCTGTGAGCAGCCAGCTTCACCTGCTGCGTGCTCATGTTCTCCACTTGGGGAGTGGCTGCCGTGAACATGTTCCACAGGCGTGTGGTCCTGGTTGTATATGTGCGCTGGTGCTTCCTGGAGTGTGATCGAGGCACCTCCACAAGCTGGTCACCGGAGAGTGTAGTCCGGGTGAACCTCTGAGCAGCGCGTGGAGGGAGCCTCAAGCTGCTGAGACATCACGGCGGTGCTCCAGCGATGTCACAGTGGCAGACGACTCCTCCAGGTGCTCGCTGGCCTCCACCAGACGCAGTGCTCGTCGCTGCACTGCGTCCAGCCTCTGCATGTGGGTGGCAGCACTCGCCATCCAGCACAGGGCACCGTACTCCAGATACGGTCGTATCTGTGCCTTGAAGAGTGAAGATGCCCCGTGGGTCGAGGGATCCCGCTACTCTTCGCAGGGCAGAGACTCGCAGGGAGGCCTGGCGGGCAACAGCTCGGACGTGGAGGTCGAAGCGCAGGCTTTGGTCCACAGTCACTCCCAGGACCTTGATGTGGTCCTGGAGGGGCAGACTCTTGCCTCCAAGACGCAGCTGGCCTGAGACTGCTCGAGAGGCGTCTGGGGACCGTGAGATGACCATGGCCTGCGTCTTCTCCGGGGCGAGGGTGCCCTGCCACTCCTCTCCCCACTGCTCCACCAGGCTGAGCTGCCTGTTGATCTTCTCGACGGCGCGCTGGCTGTCGGGGCGGCAGTAGGAGCGGGAGAGTGTGCAGTCATCGGCGTAGGCTGACACTGCCGATAGCTGCCGGAGGAGATCGTCGATATATATGTTCCACAGGATTGGGCCAAGCACGGAGCCCTGTGGAGCTTAGGCATGCACTGGTGAAGGCCTTGATGACTGCCCGTTGATCACCACCTGAAGGGTCCTCCCCTGGAGGTAATCCTTGAGCAGCATCAGTAGGGCACCCTGGACACCTTTGGCGCGAAGCTTCTCAATGAGCCCCGCGTGCCAAACCCTGTCAAAGGCTCCAGCAATATCCAGGGCTACCACGAGTGTGTCCAGGCCTTCATCCAGTGCGTCTTGCCAATCCTTGGAGAAGAGGAGGAGGAGGTCCGCGGTGGACCGGCCAGGCCTGAAGCCAAACTGTCTATCTGAGAGGAGATGGCTCTCACTCAGATGCTGACAGATGACTGCAGCCACCACACGCACCAGCACCTTGCCCACCACAGAAAGCAAAGAGATGGGCCTGTAGTTGCTGGGCTCGGACCTCGAATTTTTCTTGTGGACCGGAACCACACGCGCCTCCTTTCATAGTGAAGGCCACTTGCACTCCCTCAGGCAAGATGTGAAGACGGCGGAGAGAGGACCTGAGAGCTCCTTGGCACAATTCTTGAGGAGGCCAACGGCTTTACCTGCGTCCAGCGCGCTGAGCAGCCGCTCAGCCTGCCCTGCCGTCACCGACACAGAGGAGACAACATGGTCGGTTTCCTGTGGCAGCGCAGGTGCGGGTCGTCCCGGGTCACCAACCTTCATTTTCTTGGCGAATAGTTCAGCCAGGAGCGAGGCTTTGTCTCCACTGCTTGTGGCCGTGGAACCGTCAGGCCTGGTGAGTGGAGGGACGGCATGGGATTGGTTAGCCCCCTGCAGCTCCTTAACGAGACTCCACCAGGTTTTGTTGCCAACTCCTGGGCCGCAAAGTTTCCGCTGCTGGTCCTCTCTCTGTCGCCTCTTCGCCCACGCGCAGGTAGCTGTCATCCGTTTGCAGGCCTCCCGGTGTTGGACCTTATTTTGGCGTGACGGATGACGCTTGTACCTCTCCCAGGCGGCATGCTTGGCCTCGGCAGCAACCCGGCATCGGAAACCGAACCAAGCGGGGTCACTAGGCCTAGCGAGGTACACCCTGCAGGGGACATATTGTTGCTGGAGGGCAAGGAGCTTGGTGGTGAGAGCCCGTGCCTTGGCCTCGGCGTCCCCAACCAACAGTGTCTCCCAGTCCGTGTCCTCCACGGCGTGTCTCATTGACAGCCAGTCGGCCCTCTCCCAAAGCCAGATGGTGCGCGGGACTGCGTCTTCCCTCTGTGGTCAGCTCAACCCGAGCCAGTACAGCATAGTGGTCAGAGCTGCCCACTGGCCCCAGCTGCTGGCAGCGGAGGCTGGCCTCGGGGAGGTCCGATAGCACAGGGTCCAGTAGCCCTCCTCGCTCATGTGTGGGGAAGGTTACGTGGTTTACCAGACCCTGCACCGTCAGTAAGTTATCGAAGGCTCCCTGCTCCAGGTGGAAGTTTAGATCTCCCACCACCATCACGTAGGAGCACTGGTGACGCAAGAGCAGGGTGTCGAGCTCCTCCGTCAGGCAATCCAGAGGAGCCCGCCCTTGCCTAGGGGGGCGGTACATGACACAGAGGAGGAGACCACTGTTGTCCGTCAGTGCCACCCTGAAAAATAGAGCTTCCGTTTGGTGAGGCAGCGTCACCTCGAGCTTCTGTACATTTAGTCAGTTTAAAGCAGGCAGCCACGCCTCCGCCTGCTCTGTTCTCCCTGTCCTTCCTCACCCAGTGAGAATAACCCGGGATTCTGCCAAACGTATCTCTCTCTCTCTCTCTCTTTCTCTCTCGCGCGCGCGGAAAAGAAGGGAAAGGAGAGCATGGCTGGGTCGGTAGATATTAAAGAGGTTTCCAAATTACGTCATGTTAGTATTTAATTAGCCAATACGTGTTTTTCGATTACTTTGTGTGTGTGTGTGTGTGTGTGTGTGTGTGTGTGTGTGTATGTGTGTGTTTGTAAGAGAGAGAGAGAGAGAGAGAGAGAGAGAGAGAGAGAGAGAGAGAGAGAGAGAGAGAGAGAGAGAGAGAGAGAGAGAGAGAGAGAGAGAGAGAGAGAGAGTATTTACCAATGCATGAAACGTGTTGATAGAGATGGACTGGGAACCGAAGGCTTGTTTATACTTTATTTTCTCTTAGTTTTCATTGGGAATTTAAAAGCTAAAGTTTTTTCGTGATGAATGAGGACATGATTACGTTCATTCATCATTTTCATGTGCGAGGATTCATAAAATGCTTGTTTCTGCCAATTATGCATTTTTCTTATGCTTTATACGACTAAAAAAAAAAAATGGGCGAGTTTGTCTCTCCCCTTTTATCTGTCTCGGTGTTCCAGCTTTTTTTTTTAAGTATGAAAGCCCTCTCTCTCTCTCTCTCTCTCTCTCTCTCTCTCTCTCTCTCTCTCTCTCTCTCTCTCTCTCTCTCTCTCTCTCTCTCTCTCTCTCTCTCTCTCTCTCTCTCTCTCTCTCTCTCTCTCTCTCTCTCTCTCTCTCTCTCTCTCTCTCTCTCTCTCTCTCTCTCTCTCTCTCTCTCTCTCTCTCTCTCTCTCTCTCTCTCTCTCTCTCTCTCTCTCTCTCTCTCTCACTTACTCAATTACTTACCTTCTATATATATATATATATATATATATATATATATATATATATATATATATATATATATATATATATATATATATATATATATATATATATATATATATATATATATATATATATATATATATATATATATATATATATATATATATATATATATATATATATATATATATATATATATATATATATATATATATATATATATATATATATATATATATATATATATATATATATATATATATATATATATATATATATATATATATATATATATATATATATATATATATATATATATATATATATATATATATATATATATATATATATATATATATATATATATATATATATATATATATCAACGAATCACTATTTGTATGTGGTTGCGTAACTATCTACCATTACTCCTCATCAATATATATATCGGCGACGGTATTTATCTCTTTCCTCTTATAAGTTTTTGATGAATGTGTCTCGTTTGTCACGTGATCCGTGCTAACATTCCCTCCGCCCCATCCATCTCCTTGCTTTGGCGCTCTCCTCATTAGTCTCCCCGATCTCATGGTTTAATTTTTCCTGTCCTTTTCTTTATGAAACACCATCATGATAAATGTTATTATTATTATTATTATTATTATTATTATTATTATTATTATTATTATTATTATTATTATTATTAATATCATCATTATACCTTTATTTGCTTCATTTTCACTAGCTAAATATTTACTGACATGTTCATGCATTATGTTTTTGTTAAAATAACATGTTTATTATTTTATTATTTTTAATTATTATGATGCGTGTGTGTTATTCCCCATGGTCTGATCACGAGCTGTACTCGTAGTCGCCAGCCAATACCCTAGTTGAATGGACTTGAAGTTAGATGTGTGTGTGTGTGTGTGTGTGTGTGTGTGTGTGTGTGTGTGAGAGAGAGAGAGAGAGAGAGAGAGAGAGAGAGAGAGAGAGAGAGAGAGAGAGAGAGAGAGAGAGAGAGAGAGAGAGAGAGAGAGAGAGAGAGAGAGAGAGAGAGAGAGAGAGAGAGAGAGAGAGAGAGAGAGAGATTCATTTTCTTTTTTTAGACAATGTTTGTGCAGTATATCTTTTACCCGTGTTTTGTGTATGTTGTGTGTGTGTGTGTGTGTGTGTGTGTGTGTGTGTGTGTGTGTGTGTGTGTGTGTGCAGAGCGTACATACATATGTGCATTTTTTCACGGGGAGGGAGTAGAGGCACGAGTGTATACGTTTGTGTTTTTAATTTTTGCTTGTGGCGCGCTGTGTTATATACTGTGTGTTTTGTGGACAGTATATTTGATTTTTAAACCCTTTTCCGGGTACACATATATGTAGGCGAAACTATGCATACATGGATGAGTCCCGTTCGTGGCTGTCGGACTAGTGACGGGCGCCGGTGGACGAAATATTACTCTGCTAGAAAAAAAGGAAAAATTTATTTATTTACCAATCTACAATATACATCATACACGACATGTCCGGCGCCTGACTGACTGACTCGCTGACTGACTGGCTGACTGGCATATGGGCTGAAGCTGTTATTGCCCTGGACACCAGTAAACGGAGGAAAGTACCGGACGCATTCTCTCAAGGATGGCAATATTCAACTCGCCAAAAGAACGGTCTAACATTTACAAAAAA
>NC_066525.1:11731684-11751684 GCF_024679095.1 Eriocheir sinensis
CATCACCACTACCACCTTTACCGCGCCACACCTGTCCCCCGCCACCACCATCACCATTACCACCTTTACCGTGCCACACCTGTCGCCCGCCACCATCACCTCTACCACCTTCACCGTGCCACACCTGTCGCCCGCCACCATCACCTCTACCACCTTTACCGTGCCACACCTGTCACCCGCCACCATCACCTCTACCACCTTTACCGTGCCACACCTGTCGCCCGCCACCATCACCTCTACCACCTTTACCGCGCCACACCTGTCGCCCGCCACCATCACCACTACCACCTTCACCGCGCCACACCTGTCCCCCGTCACCACCATCACCACTACCACCTTCACCGCGCCACACCTGTCCCTCGCCACCACCATCACCGCACCACACCTGTCGCCCGCCACCACATAGACCTCTACAATCACCTTTACAACATCATATACATCCCCTACACCACATAAACCTCTACAACTACCTTTGCCGCACTATACCCATCCCTCGCCACTACCACGCTGTCATCACCGGCATCACCACTACCACCACAATTACCACCATCACTACGACTATTACCACACCAACGACAATTGCAACCACTATCACAACTACCATCACGACAGTGCAACGACTACCATTCAACCATAACCACTACAGTCGCCACTATCACTACACTCGCGTACTCTCCCCGACAACTGTTACCCGATGGAGTTGAATCAGCGTGACGCACTCCCCTCCCACTCCCTTTACATCCTCGTCTATGTGCCCTGCTCCCCCCCCCTCTTCCCCTTCACCCCTCGCACTATCCTCTTTGTCCCTCAGGCCCTCTTCCCCCTTTGCCGGTCTACGGACGCACTACCTCGTCCCCTCTTTCCTCTCTTTTTTCCATGTTGTTTTTCCTTTGATACTTCCCTCCTCCCGTGCACTCTTTCCTTCTCTAACTCTTTCGTATTTTAAATTACCTAAACTGTTTTATTCTCATCAATGTTTTCTTTATCGGTGTATTCAATTATCTCCGTTCTATTTTTCAACAAGTTTATTCTTTCAAATTACCTTAATAATCAAGTTTTTTTTTTTTTTTTGTCTTCAATGCGCAGGTTTTTAGAGACAAAGATATGTCATTTATCGTTCATCTTTCCAATTAAGTTCTTTTTTCGTTTAATATTTTACGATTCTTAAATACTCTGCTTTTTCTCCATCCCAATCGTGCGTTTAGTGCTGACGACCTAGTTTTGGGGGATTAAAAAGTGTTGATTCTCTTTACTTTAAACACTGGTGGGACTTTTCACGGATAGATATAAGTTCTCATTAAGTTCTGTAGCCTCTCTTACTACCACCAACGACCCCGCCATGCTCACAACCTGCCTCAAATGCTATATATAAGCGCACCACATTTATTATTCCTACACTCAAGCGCTCCTTTCCCTAACACAAGGTGAGGGCAATATGGTAATACCTGAATACACCTTTTGACAGTAACGATGGCGACCTGGATGATATATTGGCCCTCCGCTTCTTTTTCTCATCTTTTATCTTTCATTGTCACTCGTTAATCATCTCCCCTTCTTATCTTCGTCTCATTTTTTCCAACGTAATCATATCAGTTCCATCTTTCTCTTCATTTATCTCCAGCGTTCCTTGTCGTCGTTGTCATCATCATCGTCTTCTTCATCTTCATCTTCATCTTTATTTTCCCTCCTCCTCGCCTCATCTTCCCTTCGTCCTCGTAAAGTACCTCATCCTACTCCCCTTCTCCATCATCAATTTATATTTTTCTCTTTATTTTTTTATTTTCCTCCTTTTTCATTTTTATTCTTCCTCCTCCTACTAACCCTGCAACTACACCTCGTATTTCTTCTTCCCATACTCTGCCCGTTTTTCTCCTAATTCTGCTCTCCCTATTTCTCCTCCCTCTTCCCCCTCTCACTCCACCCCGTCTTACTCTTTCCCTTCTTACTCCAACTTGTTCTCGTCCTCCCCCTCACCCTAGTATTCGTCCCCCCCCCCCCCTCCTCCTCCTCCTCCTCCTCCTGCCAGAATGAGAACAGTAATAGCGAGGGGGAATAACTAACGAGACAACAGAATGTGAAGCAAAACTTTAAATTAAATAAAAGCCGCTCAAAGAAAAACGCGATATAGCTGAAAAGAAGTGTCCTAAAAAATAATTGTAAGAGAGAGAGAGAGAGAGAGAGAAAATCGAAAGACTGAAATGAAAATAGCCTGAAAATGGGGACTGATGTGCTTAAAAGGAAGGATCTGTTGAAGAAACCGAGAGAGGGAAACATGCGAAGGAGGAGGAGGAGGAGGAGGAGGAGGAGAAAAAGGAATTACCGTGAAAGAATTAAAATAAGTATGCGGGAAAACAAAAGTCACAAAAATAAAGCATAAAAAGAGACAAAAAAAGTAAAACAATCTACAGAAGAAAAAATATCAGTTAAGGTTAAATAAAGGAAAAAAGAGAACACGTGTAAAGAGAAACTCAAGTAAAAATAAAATTAGAGTTGAGGAAGAGGAAAAGGTGTGGGAGGAACTAACCAGAATTTGACCTTCTTTACGGAAACTCTGCTCCGACACACGTCACTTCAAGTTTTGGGAGGGAAAAGCGGGCCAGGGAGAGGTGCAGGTGGTGGTGGCGGAGGTGGTGGTGGTCGTGGTGGTGGTGGTGGGAAGAAAAGGTGGCGGGCGGGTTGAGGAGAGGATATGGTTAAGACGTTGTTGTGGTAGGTATATGTAGTGGTGGTAGCGTTGGTAGTGGTGGTGATAGTAGTGGTGGTGGTGGTGGTGGTGTACGAAAGTATTATACACTCTCATGTCACTTTCCTGTACACTCAGCACACCCCAAAACACACACACACACACACACACAATTTTAATTATCACTACACTGTAGATCACTAGCTCTTAAGGGATTTTGGTTTCTACGATCCTCATATTTGTCATATCATATAATTGTTCGTATTTTCTATTTTATATTCTGTGTGCATCAAGGGATACTGTTCAATCAAATATATATCTTTGGCATAACATTTGACCTCCATTTTTCATGATTATAACTAATCAAATAGGATATTACGTATGAAACAGTAAATTATCAGACTAGGAAATGAGTTTGCCTTAGCTCATCCCTTCTTCCAGCTATTTATCATTCCTCCAACTTTCTCTCCTTCTGGACAACAAACAGGCAAGAAAGAGAACGAGAAGGCATAACCAATTCAGAGATGACGAGGGGAAGGGCGTCGCGAGTCGTGTATAGTTGCTCCAAAGTTTCCCCTTTCCGGCCTGTGTTGGTGACGACAAAGTTCGCTAATATCACTCAACTATGGAGCATCTTCCCGGTGGCGAGGGGAGCTGGAGCCTGCCCCTCCTTTTCATCCTCCTTGTACTCTTCCTCTTCTCCTTCTTCTTTTCTTCTTCTTCCTCTTCTTTCTCTTTCTCTCTTTTTCTCTTTCTCTTTCTCTTCCTCCTCCTCTTCAACTGCGATTTACAATGACGAGAAGGGAAGTGGAAGGCAAGAGCGGGGTTTCGTGTACTGTATAGGGGAAGGGATGAAGGGCATAGTTTACAGATCCCTTGCCCCTAGCCCCTCTTTTTCTTTTCAAAGTGACCTAGGCCTGGGATAAACCTTAAGAAAGTCTTATGTGTAGACGCTTGGTGCATCCTTAGCGTCTTGGAGGGACAGTGTTACTTACTGCGTGACCTCAGAAGGCTAATCAAATGACCTAAGAAGGCTAAGGCTGTATTTTCACACGACGCGTCAAGTCAAGCAAAGTCAAATAGCGTCATGAATCATCTTAAACCGCCACTCTAATGCATATTTACTCAATCGTATTTTCTCAGAAACCGACCTCAGTACCCAGTAACCTTCCGTCGCTTCACATCGTCACAGATGGGTTTGGGTCCATTTTCTTCATCAGTCACTAAAACTTTAATGCTACTATTGGCACGAATGAGTTGTGTGTTGTCCACCATGGCTTTGATACCAAGATCACCAACAGTTCATTCATCGTGAATTTTGAAGGATTCAGAAGATTACGAATTGCAGGTTTTTGGTATCAAAAGACCAAAGCCGCACCGATTGACACGATATAACGATGCTGGTGGGCCGGCTAGGATGGTTGACCTCATTTTTGATTGATTTTTCGAAGTGAAAATTTGTTTACAACTGATCATGTTTTTTTTGTTGCTGTTGTTGCTACACTCAAGCTCCATATGAGGCCAAGAGGAATCGCAAGATGTAACCACAAAGAGTTTCATATTAAGAAATTGAAGGACTGTTTTTGCTCACGCGTAAGTATCGACAGTCTCAAATCGGTTTGTACACGGCACATTTAAGGAGCCTAAAGGACTGCGGGAAGCCTTCAAGCGTGAAACTCCCTTAGCTACAAATGATGGCATTGTCGCCAGAGGTCACGGAGAGGTTTCGCCTTGGGGAGAACGTTAGAAAATATCGAGGGAAGTCTCCCAGCCAGGCTTGGTGGGAATCAGGTACAATACAGGTCTATGCCGCGTACAACTAAATCTCTCCTGATGCGAGGCTGGGTAGAGGAGGCCAAGGGAGCACCCATAAAGCCCTTTGCTTGAACAAGTCGACACACAGAGTCGACACACAGAGACCCTTGGGAATTACATTCTAGGATGCGCGAGACAACGTTTCCCCAAGTGTATGCTTTCGACTAATTATTAATTGACAGGCGGAAGTAATGACTTAAAGCAATGATTTTTACCTTCCCCTTAGGCGTTACGGCAACTAAAATAGGAGTGATGTTCGGAAATTGTGTCTCGATGCTTCGTATCACCTTGCTCTGCGACGACTCGAATTTCATTTTCTATTTTTATTGTCATCAGCACTCTGTAATTTCTCTTTTCTTCGTCCATTTTTACGTTGATGCCAATGTGCATGAATTTAGGTACTACTGCGCATTTTATCGTGCTTAATGTTGACTTTCTGTCGCACCAGGTTTTTGCTCCTCTTATATGAATTCAGGGACAGCATATCCGAAAGAGAAAACAAACAAAAAAAGGCTTAGTCGACGTGTCATTTTCTTCTTTTCCTGGTGCGTGTGTGTGTGTGTGTGTGTGTGTGTGTGTGTGTGTGTGTGTGTGTGTGTGTGTGTGTGTGTGTGTGTGTGTGTGTGTGTGTACGAGCACGCCACGCCTTTTTCACAACGAAACTCCATTAGTATCTTGTTCCAGAGTCACCATTAGTTAGATTTCATGCATAATCCCACGTGGCGTTCATATCTCTCTCTCTCTCTCTCTCTCTCTCTCTCTCTGCAACGTCAACTACTATTATTACTATCATTATAACACTATCTAGATGACCATTCCAATAAAACCACGAGTACATCATTACTACATCCACCATCACCGCCACTACTACTGCTGCTACTAAAAGCCCCCAACTATTACTTTCCCTTAAAATACCTACCACCACCACCACCACCACTATTACCACAACCACCACCAGAGAACGAGGCACTGCGGCGGAGGAACAGTAATAACTATCGGGGTCTGTGAGGTGCTTTTGCTATTTTCGTCCTTGCTCGAAAATCTGCCGAGTTGTTGGAGCCCCGCGGGACGCCCGGGGCGGGAGCGACTGTACTGGAAAGGAGGAACTTTTGTTTTGTCCTCCTATTCTTCCCTTGACCAGGTGGGTTTGTGTAGGCAGGACGAAGCTTGAGGAAAGTATTATTGGTGTCCTTACTGGTGGAATTTACTTTTTGTTGGAGGTAGTGGTAATAGCATCAGGTTCATTACATTCACATTTTTCATTATCAATATTATAGTCAGCGTTATCACCCATATTACGGTTATCACTGTTGCGTTGATAATTATAATCTATATTTTCTTGAAATTGTTGTTTCTCTTTTCTCATCTCGTGGGTGTTACATAGTTTTTCAGAAATGTTCCAGAAGTGTTCTCTCTCTCTCTCTCTCTCTCTCTCTCTCTCTCTCTCTCTCTCTCTCTCTCTCTCTCTCTCTCTCTCTCTCTCTCTCTCTCTCTCTCTCTCTCTCTCTCTCTCTCTCTCTCTCTCTCTCTCTCTCTCTCTCTCTCTCTCTCTCTCTCTCTTAATAGCCTTGCTCTCCCGTGTTCTCAGGCCCCGTTCTCCTCCTCCACTATGAGGATTTTCCCCTGTGTCCTCCACTCTAACCTCTTCCTTCCTCCCTCTTCCGTCCACTTTTACACCTCTCAACTCCCTCCTCCACTCTCTCACTCTCCCTCCTATTCACCCTCTCTCTTCTTTCTCTCCTCTCCCCCTACCTTCCTCCCCTCCACACTTTGCAGCAAGAACTCTTGTAAGGACTCTCTAAAGTTTCCACTTAAAGCGGAAAATCATACAGCAGGCTGAGCTACTTTGGAAGTTGCTGCTTTCATTTAACAGAAGGAGTCTTTATTTTAGCTCCGTTTCTTCAGGACCAAGACTTTAATGGAGTTACTGATGTAGTTTATGCTTCTTTTACATTTCGTGAAAGCCTCTTGCTTAGAGGGCTCACCAGCCAGCACGGCGGCCTCGCGCGAGAGTAAGACCACACCGAGAAAGGATTACACACTAAGTGGAAGCCTAACCAGATTTAGGTGATCCAAACTTTTCATAGTGCACATGCGAACGTCTTAAAACTCCCTCCACCCAATACCCTTTACCTCAACCCTCCCCTTCTACTTTTTCTTGGGCAGTTAACGCATAGCAAACTTCATATCAACCATCTTTGAATTTGCTGGGATCCCTGAAGGAGTAAAAAAGAAGACAAAAATGTCCTTCTTGAAACGTCCTCATTTTTTGGCTGCTCAAATGATATTCTGATGAAAAGTAATTATTGTTCCAAACGACTTAACTCTGAGAGACTGAAGCCGCCGCCATGGTGTGGAAAAAAAGAAGAGAGAGAGAGAGAGAGAGAGAGAGAGAGAGAGAGAGAGAGAGAGAGAGAGAGAGAGAGAGAGAGAGAGAGAGAGAGAGAGAGAGAGAGAGAGAGAGAGAGAGAGAGAGAGAGAGAGAGAGAGAGAGAAACGGCTAAGAATTATTCTCAAACTTCGCTACTTAATTGTTCTTTCGGAGGATTAAGCCCGCACCGGAGCTGTCACGCCCGCCTGGATTACTGGATTTTATCTGTCACTATCACGCCGCTGTTATTCGCCGGCTTAAGTCCGTGCTAACTCGCTTTTTTTACTCAAGCACTTGTTTTTCTTCCTCTCGATTCGGATAATTAGGCTCCCGGACGGGCCGATGCAGATGTCGTGGAATGATGTCGGTGGTGGTAGTGGTGGTGGTAGTGGTGGTGGTAGTGGTGGTGGTAGTGGTGGTGATGTTGGTGGCAATGGTGGTGGTGGTAGTGATGGTGGTGGTATTATAGTGGTTGTGTAAAGGCGAAACTCATAACGTAAATTAGAATCCCAGTTATTGAAATTTTGAGGGAGCGATAAAGTATGTGGACGTGCTTGCATCTCTTCTCCTGATAACACAAAAAAGAGAGAAAAAAAAAACAGGCTGGCAACTGCGCAAGAAAGTGGCGTCGTTGGTAAATCGAGAATGTACAGCAGTTGTCTTGTTTCCATGGTGTGCAGTGCTCTTTTTTAACTACACTATTCTTTACTTCCCTTTTAGTTCGTTCCCTGGTTCACATCTCTCCTTAATTCATGGCACACGACTTTCCTCCTCTTCTCTCTATGTTTCTTTCCTTTAATTTATGCCATCCTTTCTCCCTACCCTGACGTGGATACACTCTTCCTTCTCACTTTCATATTTTTGCGTTTCTGTACTTGTAATATGCTCCAATTATAAATGTCCCTTTACTTCTGCTGTCCTTCATTATCAAAAGTTTTCATCCCTTAAATACGTCTGCAGGGCTCTGATTTATTTTCCTTATCCTCCATATTATCTATTTCCCTTTCTCCTCGTTTCCAAGGCTCCTAATCCTTTGCTTTTTTCACGATTCGAGGCTTTTTTTTCCTAACTTCCAAAGTCTCTGATTCCCTTTCCCTAACGTCCATATTCCCCTGATCCCTTGTGCTTCATTCTTGTGTTTCTCTACTCCCATTATTCTCCTTTTGTGTTATCAATTTACCGAGTTCTTCATTTTCATTCGTAATTCCTTTTCACGAAGCGCACCAAGGATATTCATAACGAAGAGACCGTTGTAACATTTAAACGAAAGAAGTGGAGAAGAAAGAAATTTTTGTATTCCCTTTTCCCTTTGTCATTGTCTCGCATATAATAATTGTTTCCATGTCGATTCTTGAAGCAGAAACGCACAGAGCAAACAAGCACTTTTTCCTTCCCGCATCAGACTCCCTCCTCCAGGCCCACAAATAATGCACCAGGACAGACGACGCAGTTCTTTCCCGACGCCTGCATTCATTTTCTGACAGCAGTATACACCCAGGGGTCACACATTTAAAAAGGTGGACGGACAGGCAGCGGGAGCCATATACATTCTGTCACCTTTTCTTTTAACTCTTATCTTTTCTTCACCCTCCATCTGGATCTTTAGCTATTTTGTTTTCTCACTTTTCCTTTTCCTTCCCCACTATATCATCACCACCTCCCTCCTCCTCTTCTTCTTCCTTCCTCATTTTCTTCTTTTTACTCTTCATTTCCAATATTATTATTGTACTATTATTATTACTGCTACTGTTATCATTACTTTTACTTGTCGGGACCTTCTGACAAGTAGGAGAGGGGATAAAAGGAAGCTGGGTTGTAATGAGGTGAGTGAATTATTCCCAAGAAGTCTCGCTACGGTCTCCTCGGGGCAACCAGGGAGGCCTTACCTAAAACAGTTGGAAATACATTCACCTCACTACACTCGTATTTTCTTTCACTTCCTTTCCATTATTAGATTAAAATGATAATAATGATATGTATAATCATTACTGTTATCATTTTTATAATTATTGTTGTTATCGTCATTGCCATCGTCATTATCATTTATATTCTCATTAATTCCAATTCAGAGTTAATCTCAGTCTTTTCTGCATTCTCGTTATCATCTTTTCTTACCCGATTCTTCCTCTAAATCTTTCACTCCTACTATTTATAATAATTTTTGCTCGTTACATTTTTCTTCGTTCACATGATGCTCTCTTTTCTCCCCCTCTTCTTCTTCTTTTTCTTTTTCTTTTTCTTTTTCTTCTTCTTCTTCTTCTTCTTCTTCTTCTTCTTCTTCTTCTTCTTCTTCTTCTTCTTCTTCTTCTTCTTCTTCTTCTTCTTCTTCTTCTTCTTCTTCTTCTTCTTCTTCTTCTTCTTCTTCTTCTTCTTCTTCTTCTTCTTCTTCTTCTTCTTCTTCTTCCTCCTCCTCCTCCTCCTCCTCCTCCTCCTCCTCCTCCTCCTCCTCCTCCTCCTCCTCCCTCTCTATATCATTATTATCCTCCGCTTCTTTGTACTTCTGCTTCTGCTTCTCCTATCTCAATTTCCTTTTCTTCTTCTTCTTCTTCTTCTTCCTCTTTTTCTTCTTCTTCTTCTTCTTCCTCTTCCTCTCCCTCCATCTCAAAAATGATGCCATCACTGAGGACTCAACCTAAAGAATAACGACACAACCGACTCAACCTCTGTACGTTGCAAAGGAGAAGACTGCGGGGGAGCGGGGATTTGATACACGTCTTCAAATACTTGAACAAGTTAAGTAGTGTCGATTACTCCAAACTTTTTGCGTTTCAAACTTAGGCCAGAGCAAGAAACAATGGTCAGAGAATACTAGTAAAGCTATGCAGTACAGATATCAGCAGGAGTTATTTTTCAGATAGGGCAGTCCGCCACTGAAACAGCCTTCCTGTTAAAGTAGTTAGTGCGGAAACGATGAACTCCTTTAAGAATCGCATTGATCGTCACTTTGCTCTCTCAGGGGAGAACTAAACGTACCCGTGCGTAGGTACAAAAGTACATTAATCTTTTCCGCAGGTCACAGAAGTGGCTGACGAACTGATCCAATTACTAAAGCAGGCAGCCATGTGATGAGCCAACAGGCTTTCTACGGCCTGCTCATCCATGTGTCCATGCTTCAACCTTCTCTTCTTTATCAGCTTCCCTTTTTATATAACATAATTTCTCGTAAAGAGCTCAGACAATACAGTACTCCAGTACGGTAACAAGCCTGCGTGCAAGACAACAAAGCAAAGAAGACACAATCTGTACTCACCCAGCTGTATCACTGGCGACGGCGTTAAGTACGTAGGCGCAAAAAGGTAGAGGCGCGGACGGACAGAAAGGATGGAGAGACAGATACAGGTGGACAGACCAATACAGACATTCATGCAGACGAGCTAAACTACCTGTCCGTCCTGCTTCGCGATGGTCGTACCTGAAATGAGAGAAAAAACACTGATCAGATGCTGAAAAAAATTGTTCTGACAGAATAAAATTATATTTGATATTCATACATAAATACCTTCGGCCTCGGTTGTGACAGGGTTAAAAATAAAGAGGTTCGGAATGTAATAAAAAGAGAGAGAGAGAGAGAGAGAGAGAGAGAGAGAGAGAGATTCATTAATGTGATATAAATTATTATCTCTACCTTTTCATTATTCATCACATTGTATCCAAAACGTACCAGACGCCGAGGCTTTCTTTCTGCACTCATAGATGACTTCGTGAAGTAATCAGAAATTAATGAAACTTTGAAAATCAATAATACCTTTATGACTTTTCCCGAAAATATAAATTAAGAATAAAAGATCAGATTGTCAGATTCCTCCTCCTCCTCCTCCTCCTTTTCCTCTTCTTCCTCTTCCTCTTCCTAGACTTTTCACCTGCTCACCTATTCCTCGGGGAAGAGAAAAGGGGAGTGCAGAAGGAAAAGGAAGACCTAGGTATAAGATAAATTTCGGTCAGCTTTATCTTAGATTTTCTTCATTTTATATCTTCATAAATAAGAACAATTGTGACGTTTTACATAATTTTTAGACATTCTGAAAGCCTCTGACAAGGTGAAATACGAGCCTCCCCTTACAAGAAAACTAGGCAACAGGTATGGGAGACAATTTATGTGGATTAGGAACTTGCTTACCGGAAAAAAAACTTTCTCTGTGGTGCAATGGTTAGTATGTTAGGCACCGAATTCGCGGATATGGGACCTGCTAGTCAGCTCCCCTGTTCTTCCCCCTTACTCTCGGGTTAGCAGATAAATGGGTACCAGGGTAAAAGTAGGAGAGGTACTAAACTATGGTAACCCTTATATCACACCGCCGTGTTCCGGGTAACTGGGTTCTTATATACTCACCAAAGGTTGAAGGGCCAATGAGACGGTGACAAGCACCGAGGCCACACGTAGTTATGACGCATGCCCTAAACTTTCTGTTTACTTATGAAGAGCTCCATGTTCCTATTTTTTTTTCATTTTCCTCCTGCTGCTCCTCCTCCTTTTCATTCTCTTCCTTTTCATTCTATTCTTTCTCTAGCTCTTCATCTTTCTCATCTTCCTTTTATTTTCTTCACTGCCGAGTCACGAATCCAAAGAGTTAGTGTTCCTTTCAGTCAACACAATACATTATTTCAGTTATTATAGACAGAGAAAGAACAACCATGAAATACTGGAATATTATTCAAATGAAGCCAGAGCTGACAGCAGGTTGCACGGCTTACTTTTACTCACAAATACACACCTGAACACTGCAGAACATGGCGGTGTAAATAAAAACAAATGAAAGGGCTCGAGCCTGACCTGCAGTATCGAAGAATTGAAACGATTTCCAGGTATATGTTTTTGTGATTTTCATTCTCATTGGTGATAAATTGTTTGGTCCTGGGAATAATGATGGTGAGCACGGTGGTGACACTGGTGCATGTAATGTTCCTTTAGCTGCTCTCTGCTTTTTGTTCATCATCGTTCGTCGAACTGACTTTTACCTGCAGGCAGAGCGTTCCGTAATAATGCACGCGCCTTACTGTTGGTCAAATTTCCTACCTAATTGTTATGGCGTCTCCACCAATCGCTGTACACACATTCAAACACACGTTTACACATATACACACAAACAAAAAAATAGCACACACAAACACACACACATAAACAGACAAACACACAGACATAAACATAAATGCACACACATAATAAACAAGCATAAACACACACACACACACACACACACACACACACACACACACACACACACGCACGCACGCACGCACGCACACACACACACACACACACACACACACACACACACACACACACACACACACACACACACACACACACACACATACGCCGTTAACCCTGCTGGGAACGTTCAACGATGCCCTGATAATGGAGGTGTGACGGGCATCCTTCTCCTCCCCTTTACCCGAGCTTTTCTAAGCATAATAGATCGACCTGCCACTGCCAGGTGCTTTGTGATCGCACCCTCAGTCCCGCCCGTCCAGGCCATCCCTCTCTCTTATAAGGCCATATTTCACAAGTGTCACGCCTTAAATAAATGATGAAGGGAAGGGAGAATGAGGGGCGAGCGACCCAGAGGGACTGCGAACCCACTTCAAGAATAAAAGGTCAGCCATGGGTGTGAGAATATGTTATTTTATATAGACTGATGTATTTTGCCTTTGTTTATTATTACCGAAACACTGAGGTATTAAAGTCCACCTCCAATTTGTGTATATAGTTCTGAGTGTTGCAGCACTTATGAAGGCCAGGCGTCACATTATAATACTAAAAATATAATCAGTACTGAGAAAATGCAAAGTATATCCCCGCACAACCCACACTGCTATACAAAATAAATACAAGAACAAACTAATATAAAAAAGGCTCAAATTACATGGCCAGAGAAGAAATTGTATTAAGGTTTCCTCTGCGTTACGGTGTGTGAACATCACATTTCCACGAAAGCTAAACATAAAGTTGGGCTTTTGAAAAGAAAAGTGGATAAAAGAGGAAACAATGTACCCAGCAGTGTCTTCAGAGTAATGGGGCAGGTCTGGCAGGAGAAGCCTATTCTCTTCGCTTCAGCAGGCAGCCCCCAATCCTGAATTATTACCTCACGTGCAAGGCCTCACAGCCCGCATCATCTACCCCAAATAACACTTCAGTCATGCGAGTGCTGAGGCTCAAGACCTAACATTTAACATTCAGCTCTCGCTGATGGACCGTCTGAAAAATTGATCAACAGACTGGCTGACTAACGAACTGACGAAGCTACCGCCTGACAGCCCCTTCTGCTACCAGAACAAATTTATACTCATTAACGCCAAATGAACACAATGTAAATGTATGAGGCTGTCAAATTTTAACGAGTAACTTTTGTTTCGTCAGTTATGCTTTTGTCATGACGTCACCACTAGCAATCATGATTAAATGAAAGCTTTCATGTTATTTTCATTAGTAGCGGAAGAAGAGTCAAAAAAAGGAAAGATGAACACTACATATAAAACATATTTTGAGTAACTAGAATCCACAGAAGTAGGAATAGCTAAGACCTTTTAAACAGAAAAAAATGATATTAGTGATAACTTATAAACATGAAACTCGGTAGTAATTTCAACACAATATAATCTTGGAAACGAGGGACAATGAAGGGAAACTCACGAGTCTGCATCTTGATTTCCCCGCAGGCGATCATTCACTAACGACACAGGGAGGGACACTAGATGATCGCCAAGCATCCAACCAGTCACACAACGCACCACAATGACGGCGTTCAACAATAACAATCATGGATGCATGACCCTCGATTGCAAAAACACGAACATGAGAGTCTTTGATTTTAAATCAAAGTGCGTTCCTATTTGTCTGCATTTCTTCAGCAAGTGTGCCTGTCTATCTGCCTATCTGTCTTTCTGTCCTTCTGTCTGTATGTCTATTCCTCGTCTCTCTCTCTCTCTCTCTCTCTCTCTCTCTCTCTCTCTCTCTCTCTCTCTCTCTCTCTCTCTCTCTCTCTCTCTCTCTCTCTCTCTCTCTCTCTCTCTCTCTCTCTCTCTCTCTCTCTCTCTCTCTCTCTCTCTCTCTCTCTCTCTCTCTCTCTCCTGCTGCCATCTCTCTTCATCCAGCACGTTTGGCTACCCCTTGCTTGGTGTGGATGATATAATATTCTCCGCCGCCTCCCACCTTCTATCTCCTCCGCGGAGCCATAAGTCTCCCCAGTAGCGGCGGGGCGAGGGTCAGGGGGCCATTCAAGGGAAGTTTAAGGTTCGTGTCTTCCGACCTGCGGGGCGGTGATGGTCGAGGAGGGTCGGCCGGACGAGCACATCATTAAGACTTGATATTGGATGAGTGGGCCGAGAACGATGATGACGTGTGTGTGTGTGTGTGTGTGTGTGTTAGTGAGTGACTGAGTGAGTGAGTGAGTGCGTACATGCTAGCGCGAGCGTGTGCGTGCATGTGTATGTGTGTGTGTGTGTGGAGGGGGGGGGGGTAGATGCTTTATTATCTCTTATTAGGTTTTTCGAAAAAAAAAAAAAAACGAACTGAACGAGATCAACAAAAAAGTGCGAAAAATAAAAATAAAGAAAAAAATATGGCTTTCCAGATGAGACCTATGACAGATGAGTTTCGATAAAAAGGTGACTTCCTCTTCCGCTGTGACTCAGGAGTATTTCATTCATACGAGGCGCGAGAAGGAGGGTGGGGTGGCAGCTGACAGTGATGGGATTATGATGCTATTAAATGAGAAAGAGTAACGAACGAAAAACGAAAAGTGCGCTGGTATATGAAAATTTTAAAAAGATGAAAAATGACGACAGATAAAAGGGCAGGGTGATAAAAGACCATAATAGAGACAAAGAAAAACGGGAAAAGGAAAAATAATAAGGGTTTTACGAAGGGTGAAAAAACAAATATACAGTGATTACATTACCAGGAGCGAGCACTGGGTGACGAGAGGAAAATAAATATACGAGAATAACGAGGAGCTTCAGGAAAAAAAATACAAAAGGCTTGGTAAAAGAAGGCAAGAATTAGTATCCTTGAACAAGAGGAGTATGATTTAACGTAGAACAAAAAGGAATCGAAAGTTTATGTGAAAGCAGAGCAGGATGAGCAAACACTAAGGAGAGAAGATGCTTTGTAAGGATGAGGGATGCAAGAACAAAACGGGACCCTTCATTGGAAACTGGAGAAAAGGAAAAACTTTGCTATATACTGAGAGTCTACTGATATGGAGTCTTTACGTCTTACTAGCAATCTAAGAGGACCATTACTAGTAGTACAGTTTTAAAGGGACAAATCTTATGTTTTAAATCTTTGAGGAACGATATTATTTCCAGTAAGCCTAGCATCTACATAACAGCCAAACAGCATCAATTGGCTATCACCACTTTGCAAGAATATTATGTAATACATGCTACCTGTGCCTCCCATAACTTAAACCCAATGAAAAACCTCAAGACATCACCCTCAAAATAAAAAAAAATCGAACCTTTTTTAACATTGACTGCGAGGATTTAAGTCTCTTTCTATTTCCGAGTATTGTGATAAACGTTGCCTGGCTCTAACTCTTCATTCCAACACCTTTACCTTGACCAGATACGGGAGAGTAAAAAAATGAACAACACTTCCGAGTATACCAACACCAGCTGGATGTTTTGCTTCCTTGCTGTGTGTGTGTGTGTGTGTGTGTGTGTGTGTGTGTGTGTGTGAGAGAGAGAGAGAGAGAGAGAGAGAGAGAGAAATGAAAACAGAAAACTTGTCGCAAAACTAACACGCTGGAAGTTGTTTGTAACTCTGTACAAGGACGCGATCATGTTCATTCCGAGAAGCCAACGAGACGGGAGGGAGAGACACAGGGACCGTATAGACTGAGCTGATGTATAAAGCAGCAACAACAATAACAACAACAACAAGTACAAATAAATAAATGAATAAATAAATAAATAAACAGCACTTCCTCCTCAACAAGCAAAAACACTTTCCACAAGACTTCAAGGAAAAAAACTTCAATCATTTCTTTTTTTTGACAGATTCAATTTTCTTTAAAGTAACTCTATATGTGGGCCTATTTCTGGTGAGGGTGGAGGTCGGAGGGAGAATTCTAGGTCTGTCTCCTTTAACATGAAAAAATAAAACAACAGCAACATAAAGAGCACCAGCACTCATACACGTCTATTGACATCTAAATAAACAACCACTGCAGGGAACAACAGGAATAACTGAAGCCAAAACAGCAGTGGAATGACACAGTAAATAACAGCCCCACCAGTGTTCCTGCCACCACAATCACCACCGTATCATGATTCATACAACTGCATTCATACAACTACAAACACCATCACCATCAACCACGCCATCACTTCTACCACCCGTCACCACCACCCCCAACACCATCACCCCTCCCATCCCCACCATAACCTCCACCAACAACAGCACTACTCTCACTACCGTCACCACTCCCACCACCACAACAACCAAAACCACCACCACTGCCACCACCACAATCACACCCCGAAGAAAACCAGCATAACGACCACCACAAAAATACTGTCACTCCCACAACTACAACCACAACTACCGATAACACAATTCTAGACTATAACACACACAACTTCATCACCCCCAAACTTACCAACATAAGTATTGACAATAATGACAAAAACAAAACCAGCAGAAACACCCGCTATAAAAACACAAGTAATCATCGACATATAACTAACCAAACCCGCTCCAGCATTCAACACCAGCAGCACATCGAGACAACCTCAACAAATATTATAAATTCCTACTGTTTTCACCTCCATCCATTTTTCGTCCCTCCCTCCCTTGTTCCCAACCTCCACCTCCCTTTCCCTTCCCTCTCGCTTTTTCCTTCCTTTTTGACACACCATCCCGCTAGAGGGTAGAATATGAAGGGAAAAAACACGTTGTCCTAGTTCACAAAGTCTACATACAAGACCGTTTTAGACATCCGAGATTGGCGTGTCACTCCAGGGAAATCTGAAAATTATCGCGACTGCCATCTGCCAACACAGAGACGCGAGAGATGGATGAGAGGCCTAGCGAAGGAAGAGGAGGAAGATGAAGATTAAGAAGAGGAGGAATGAGAAGAAGAAGAATAGGAGGAGGAGGAGGAATGAGAGGAAAAAGAATAAGAGGAGGAGGAATGAGAGGAAGAAGAGTAGGAGGAGGAGGAGAAAACTGTTTGGTGGTTTTGAACGTCAGAGGGATATGACAATCTGGAAAAAGGTACTGGCACTGGTGAATAACTAAGCAGCCTGAGAGGTATAGGAGCCATCGTACTGTGACAACGCTGAGGGAAAAGCAGGAGTGGCTATGGATGATGGAAAATATGGTAATTTATTATAGCTAGCAAAATAAACGATTATAAAAAATCATGAAAATGAAGTATAAAAACAAAGGACGTGTGTCGTGTTTTAACCTGCAGAATGATGAGCGGCATGTTTCCAAACAGAAAACGAGAGAGACTTACGGCAAGAAGAAATGCCGGACGAGGTTAAGGGATTGTGGAAAGGTCCAGACAGGGAAGGCTTTGGTGATGTGAAAAAGAAAAAGATAACAAAAGTTGGAAGGGAATGATGACCGCGACTACGGCGGTGGCACAGCGATGAACGATGTCTTTTTTTTCACTTACAATTTATATATACACTTAAATTTTCCAGATTTCAATTTGTATTATATTTTATCAATTCCTCGCGTCTTGAATGTGCTATTACTATCTGTTTTCATGCTCTTGTCAGGCCAATCGAAACTTTTTTGCTACTTTTATATTCTCGTGTTTTGTGCTAAAAATGCGGCATAAAAGTACACACAAGCTTTGAAAGTTCACAATTCCGCACATGACACACACACACACACACACACACACACACACACACACACACACACACACACACACACACACACACACACACACACCTCTCCGTGGTGCAACTGGTTAGAGCGCCGCGCTGCAAGGCTTCACGGCCAAACAGGCGGCGGGTCGAGCCCCGCTCAAGCCAGCTTCTTTCCGTTGACTAGGAGAGGTTACTGTCCCCCCTCGAGCAAGGGGGACGGGCTGTGTGCTGTGTGAGGTCCTGACAGTACCCAGAGATCGACGCGTTAATGAGCATGCACTTGCTCGTGTCGGGAGGGTACCTGCTGCATGGTGAAAGCGAGTCCAACTCGTGATCAGGCCGTGGTGAATTACACACACACACACACACACACACACACACACACACACACACACACACACACACACACGCACAAACACACACACACACACACACACACACACACACACACCACACACACACATTTGTTTTTGGGGCGGAGGATTAAAGACCGAAAACACACCCACGGCCCTTCCGCAGTTTGAAGAACCTAGATTTACATAAGGATACACGAAGCTATAATGAGACTACAAGGGGAACTATTGGGTGGGTTATTGTTCAAAGACATGTTATTCCGCGCATTTTCGCTGAGCCAGTCTCATATTTCCCCTGCAATGTCTTAACATCATTGTTCGATCCAATTAGTAAATTTTTGGAGTGTCTTCGGCAAACCTTAGAGTCACTTTATTCATGCAAACAAGGTTGTTCGTGTAAGGGATAATAATTTATTGACATGAAGCCGATGCATGAAAGTCACCATTAGAGATGCAAGTTCATACTAATTATTCAACATTACCCTTAAACTTCATTCTGTCGCCTAGCCACTGAGTGATCAATTTCAACAAAATAACTACACTCAAAAGTCACAACCTCATGTGCGCTTTCTTAACATCATTAGAAAGGTGACTGATGAATTTTCTACAGCAAGATAGCTGAAATCATACCTCTGCTATAGTTACAAGAGGTCGTTACCGCTCAACGAAAGGCTGCCGTGAACACAGATCGAACTCTCAGTCTTTGATCAAAGTGGAGCACCTTATTCGCACTCACCCATTCCATAAAAGCTGATATGGAGTTCCCTCTAAAATTCTTTACTACAACATATATAATCATGATTTCTGTCTCTCCTCACTGCATCCAATATCCTTATGTAGTACTCGAAAGAGCCCAGAGTCATTCCCAAACCAAAAGTTTGTATCAGATTCACGACGACCACTACGTAGCGAGACGGTCTCGTCCCAAGGGCCTAGTAACCGTCCTAACTACCTCGCTCCCTTGCATCACAACTATCCACCATCTTAGGCCAAGACGCCTCCGTACCCAGCACACGCGCCACCACGCGGCCGCTCCGCTTCCTGTTCCTTGGTCACGAGGATAACTATTTTTTTTGTGTGACCGGTGTCGCTGGGTAAAAATTATGTTTTTTTGGAGCTACAAGGAGGGTAAAAAAGAACTAGGGATGAAAGAGATGGCTGTGACGAAAGCATTTATAATTTCAGATTATTTTAACTCTTAGATGGCGGTGGCTGAACGGATAGTAAGACGGCCCCGCGTTCAGGAGGACGCGAGTTCAATCCCCGACCGGTGCCATCAAGCTGGGATTTTTCAGCCGCCGCCGAGTGGCTTAAAAATACCCACATGCTGTCCAGAAGACCACCTATCAACCCGGACTCTAGATTCTAGGATTAAAGATGAGCTCCGGGAGGGCAGCATGAGCCAATGCAGGATGGCGCCACTATAAACACTCGCCTGCGCCAGAACGGGCTGGGCCGACCATCAGGACCCACCGGGAAGAAGCCTTGGACCGACCATCAGGATCCACCGGAAAGAAGCCTACCGGCGCAATAGGCCAAGACGTAAAAAAAAAAAAAAAAAATACCATTGATGAAAAATAAGAAAATAAAAGGGTGAGGTTGTTTTTTTTACGTTCGGCCGATAGCACCGTTAGGCTTTCATAATGGGACCTGTCGGTTGGCCCCATTCTGATAGGCGCAGGCAAGAATTTTATAGTGGCATCATTCTTGCTTAGCTGGATCTGTTCGCCGGAGCTCCTTTTGATCCTCTTGAGAGAGTTACACTGGAGCGCGAGTTGATTGGTGTTCATCAGGACAACATGCGAGTTGTCTTCGGCCACTCGGTCAAAAGTGGTTTATTTTTTACTCTTTTGCCTGCTCTTTCCGTCACCGAATGTAATGGCAAGGAAAACATTATTCACACTCATCTCGGCTTGGCATAAAACTAACTTTATAATTATACAATGACCAC
>NC_066525.1:11756684-11761684 GCF_024679095.1 Eriocheir sinensis
GCTACCTGACCTTACCCATTTCCCCAGTAGTAAATTGTTGTATTCCGCATCCCCACTAGTCTTCATTTACCTTACCACATCCGTATTGCTGCACTTTTTTCCCCACACCAATTTTGTATTAACTTCTCTTGTACTTCCTTTCCTTGCCTCTCATCCTATTGGTAACGCCTCAACTCTTTCCTTGCCTCATCTGAGTTTCATGATGTATATTTCTTACTCTAACTGTGCTGCTTTACCATTCTTCATCCATTCACTTGTTCTCCTTTACCTTACTCGTTATCCTGTTTTGCCTTACCTTCCTTCCAACCATGCCATTGAACCATTTGCCTCACCTCACCTGAGTAGTATATGTTTTCCTTCATTTCCTTTCGTCTCCGCTTCTCTGCTTGCCCAGTTGTACTGTTTTACAAATTCATTCCCCAAATATATATTCCCTCACCACCCGCAACACCTCAACATGATTTTTCTTTACCTTTTTCCCAATTCACCTGTTTTTTCATTCACTTTTTTCTTGCCTCACTTCGCTGACGTACTTTCCTTCGCTTACCTTCCTGTTTCTCATTGTTTCCTCACTACCCGTAATACTTTTTCAGTCTCACACTATTTATCGTATGTTCCCGAAACTTCCTTTTCCCCCCAAAAAATAAACAGAGTGCGACACCTAATTTTATACACAACACGATGCCAACAATAAAACTTAGTGGTGCAAAAAATATGTATCAGAAACAAATATTCTCACCTGAAACACCTAGAACCCAGGAGAGGAGTACGTAAAAAAAGAAATGCAAGCAGGGACTGTGGCTCATTTAAATTATAAATTAAGTAAAAATACCATTGCAACTTAGACACTGTCAATGCATAAAACATTACCGGAGACCAACTTTTCAAAACTTTCCCAACGGAGAAGTGTGGCTGACAGACCGGCGGTGGTGGTGGTGGTGGTTGTGGTGGTGTGGTGGTGGTTGTGTAATGGTGATGGTGGTGGTGGTCGGTAATAGTGACGGTAGTTATCAAAAAAACGAGTGACCTTCAACAGTAATAGTAGTTGTAGTAATTGTTGTACGGTAATGGCAACGATAAAAGTTGTTCAGAGGTAAAAACAAAACAAAAATCCAACGACAATTATGGTGGTGGTGATGGTGGCGACGGCGGCGGTGGCGGTGGTGGTGGTGGATAGTGTGGCGTGGCTAACATGGGAGCGCATAACACCAAGCTGCAGTAGTGGTGGTGGTGGTGGTGGTAATGGTGAGCGGGGCGATGCTGGTGGTGATTACATCGTTGGTAGTGAATTTGGTGGTTGCGGCAAAGATTGTGAGGGTGGTGGAAGCACTGGATAAGGCAGAGGGGGAATCACACACACACACACACACACACACACACACACGCACACACACACAACGGCACAGGAGATAGCGGCAGTAGTGGTGGTGGCAATGGTGTTAGAGAGGCGGCGATGGTGGCGTGGCGGCAAGCAGTAGTAGTTGATGCAGCCGACGATGGAGGCGGCGATAGTGCTCGGGAAAGTGGTGGCAAGTGCGCTGTGAGTATCTAGCGGGCGGGGGCGGCGAGTTTAGATAGCAAGCAGTCACAGAGCCCTAGTGCCTGCCTCAGACAGAATAGTGGAATACGATTTCTACCCCGCTCAACGACTCGCAAACACACACACACACACACACACACACACACACACACACACACACACACACACACACACACACACACACACACACACACACACACACACACACACACACACACACACACACACATTCAAACAAACAAGCGTCCCGCAGCAGAGAACAGAGCACCAGAGCGTCAGGGGGTGAAAAAGGGGAAAAAATAGAGAAAGGAGTTTTCTCAAGAGAGGGCGGTGGATGGAGGAAGACTGAGAAGACTGAGGGAGAAAGAAAAGCGAAGGCGAAGTACAACGAAGACAAAAGTGGAGATGAAGGGACAGGCAGAGCAGGGACCGAAGAGTCGCAGGTAGGAAACAGGGAGATAGAGAGACACAGAATGGAAGTGACTGAAAGAGCTAAAGACAGACAGAGAAGGAAGAGGATGTAAGAGAAAATAAAAACTGTGGAAAGAATACAGTGGCGTAGGGAAGAAGTATGTGGGGGAGAAGCAGAGGAGAGAAAGACTGAAAAGTGAATAAAGGAGGGAGTGAGGAAACAGGGAGAGTAGTAAGCAGCAGGTAATGAGAGGAAGAGGGAGAAGGCAGAGGAGGAGGAGGAAGAGGGGGAGGAGGAGGAAGAGACGCAAGGCTGGCAGGCAGGCGAGAAAGGTAGGGAGGGATGGGAGGGAGGGAGGAAGCGAGGTAAGAGCACACTCCCTCAACAAGCGAGCAACACTATCACATTCATGCGACAAAGCCTCATTCAGAGCACGAGGAGAAGCAGCGACACACGCATAATTTCGTGTCGTAATCTGTTGAGTCACGTCCGTCTTAATTCCACGCCATGCAGCTCCTCCCTCTTCGCGTCCGGGCGTTGGTGGGGCGGCGCAGGCACAGCTTTACACGACAGCTGCTTTAAGTCCTGCTTAGTTAAGGAGGGGGAACGCGGAACGGGACACGGGCGAGCGGAATGAGCTTTTAATTGCTTGCGGCATTCCATCCACCTCCTGCGCCACTGTTTTGTTGGCTTCCGATGTGCGTGTATGCTTCTGTGTGTGTGTGTGTGTGTGTGTGTGTGTGTGTGTGTGTGTGTGTGGAGAGCAGGTGTGTAGTGTGGAGTGTGTCGAAATATGAATATTTCATACATTTTTCAAAATCTCAGGAATCCTCCCCTCGCTTCATTTCCTGGCCTGAAACAGTAATGCGGCGCAAATGACGACGTTGTAAAAGTCTTGGAATTTTGTTTCCTTTCAATATCTTCTTTATAGCTGGAGTGAATTATAATGAAAAATAAAAATAATAAAAAGTATTACACCGTTGATGAAAGGATATTATTTTTGAGAGAAACAAAAATTGGTAATAAAATAATTATGTATTATAGCTGAACCTCTTTTTTTCACTTAGGATTTAACAATAATTTTCCTTAATAAAAGAAATATCACTGAATGCATTAATATCACTTTATATCTTTGTGGGCAACATTTGCAGCCACAGTAAAAAGGCGTCTCTCCCTTCCTCCCCCCCCCCGCCCAAGACACACTCCAGCACAACCAAACACACGGCCGCGGGTTGAACTTCTTATGCCTCATTTGAGGAAACTCATTCAGTGGAAATGAAAACCAACCATGTTAAAAATTGTACATTTCTGTTCCTTTTCAGAAATACACAGAATAAAAAAAAAAATGTTTCTCTCGCTAAGGCTACATGCCAGTTTAGCAGACTAATGAACCACAATTTAAAAACTGATTAAACTCTGCGAGGATCAATGGCATAACTCACACCACTAACGATGTCACCCTAAAAATTAATTCAAACCAACTCTAAACATGAATAGTTTATCCCCCCTATCCCCACCCTCTCTCTCTCTCTCTCTCTCTCTCTCTCTCTCTCTCACAGACAGACAGACAGACAGACAGACAGACAGACACACACACACACACACACACACACACACACACACACACACACACACACACACACACACACACACACACACACACACACACACACACTCAGTGATTTACATATTGTGCCTGTCTGTTGCACTGGCCGAAGAAGAGAAAGACAAAACCGCAAAAGCTCTGCTTTGCTTACCTAAAAGAGCTCTGAAGAAGAGGGCCATACTATTCATTTAAATACCTTCTTATGAAAATATGGCCGAGGATAAAGCACCGCTAACCTCTTATTTCTTGCAAAATAAATTCACTGTAAGGAATGCTCGGCAACCTAACATTCCTCTCGCTGTCCTTTTATCAAGCCGATTCAAGGATGAATCAGGCTTCCATATCTGATAATATGTGATATATACTAATTTATTAACTAAGCCCATTCTTCGACTTTGCTATCTCCTCTTTGGTCGAGATAAACTCAAAATCCATATTGGCATTAATATTCAAGACACCTCCCGTCAGGCGAGAGCAGCTGATGTTATTTAGGATGTTCGGAACACTGGCAGAAATATAATTATGTAGTTATCGCAAACCGCCTTTCTACAGAAGTTAGTACCTTGCCTGAGGAGTTAGCTGCTGGCGTGGTAGCTGGGAGCGGCCTTCCGCCAGTATTCCGAATAATGTGATAAACAGCATCGTTTACTCCTGCCTGACGGGAGTTGTCTGAATATCACGTGCAGATATTTGTTCAAATTGTACTTTCGCAAAAATTGAAGCTGACAGTATCAGAACATACGATTGATCAGTACATCAGAATGGACTAAATGTCACAGAAAGGCTGCTGCTTCTCGCCTATGCAACAGCTCAGAAAAAAAACAGAAGACTTTAAGAAACTAGATTTTCCAGTTATTGCAAGAAAATGAATAAAGTGAGGGAAGCTGTCTTCTCTGCAATATTCTTATAGAAAATTATTTTATTTATTAAACATCATGATACTTTACCTCAAACCTCTTTAAGATAAACAAAGAGGAGGTATTGCCTCTCCTTGTTACCGCCAAAGAAACAATACAGTGTTGCCCTCTGCTTAGACGGACTTTGGAAAATCTCCATTTAAATTAATTGCGTGGTAAAGCAAGCATTGCTGGTACACGCACCACACACATGCAAGAGGCTGTGAGCACCTTGACTTCGATTATGTTAGCGTTCTCTCAGTGATGCGACCCCCAAGCCACCACGGTGAACAAGCCATCCAGGTGGTGCTGATGTGAGCCCAGCGCGCGGTGGAGGTGGAGGATCAGGAAGAAAAGATCACTCTTGTTACCTCGCAAATGGGTTCCATTATTATTTAGAGCTACCTTAAAAGTACACGAAAAAGATGCACAAGCTGAACTCCGACTGTGGAACCGCATTTGCCATGAAATCACCGCAATTTACTTTTATCTTCAGATCAATCTAGAAACGTGACGAACATAAAACAGGAGTCTTCACACACTTAA
>NC_066525.1:11766684-11874184 GCF_024679095.1 Eriocheir sinensis
ATAAAATTTCACTCTAAAAAATGTGTAAAAAATAATTCCACTTATGTTTATGAATTGATTATTATTGCCATGTATTACTGATCAGGGACTAGAGTTTAAGACTGGCCAACAAAAAAAGTTTAATGTCTTTCCTGCGTTATGTCTGTTTCCAAGTCTATATGTCGTTTCCTGTTTCTCTGACTACCTGTTTTTGCTACCCTGTGTCCCAGTCTGTGTCTTTGTCCTTTGTTTCCCTGCCTGTTTATCTTTCTCTATTCATCAATCTGTTTATATGTCTTCATTTATTTGTATTTATTTATCTGCCTGCTTCACTGTTCCCTTGTCTGTCTACTACCGGTCTATCTATTATCTGTATTAACAATATCTATTTACCTGTGTCCATCTACCTGTCTGTCTGTCTGTCTACCTGTCTGTTTGTCGGTCTGTCTATATAACTCTCTCTCTCTCTCTCTCTCTCTCTCTCTCTCTCTCTCTCTCTCTCTCTCTCTCTCTCTCTCTCCATAATCTAAAAAAAAAAACCTAGCACCATTAAACACTCCCTACTTACAAACTCCTACCACACACACACACACACACACACACACGAGAGGGAGTTACCCCCACTGTCATCCTCCACAACACAGAGCGGTATTATAGACTTTGTAGAGGGGAACTTGTCCGAAGAGGCAAGGCAAAGCGACAATCCCATCTTCATCCCTCCTCCATCCGTACAAGGCGGTAGACAAGACGAGGGCAGCGGCGTGGTGGCCTAGGGAAGTCATTAGTCGGTGTTTTGTTATACGACCGCTCAGGGGCTCGTAATGATATCTCTCCTTCTCTTCCTCCTTTTCTCTCTCCCTCTCTCTCTCTCTCTGCCTCAGCCTTTGTTGCCTCCGTCCCACACTTCTCATCCCTCTTTTCCTTCCCTTCCTTTGCCCTCCCCACGTTCTCCTGCCGTGTGCTCCTCCGCGGGTACATGCACACGCGGTGTCTCCTCATCATTTCCCTCTGGTCAACATGAATTTTCTCAGTTCACTCGCATCTCTGAAGAGTATAGCTGACATGTGTTTAATAATAGTCTGTAACGATGAAAATATAAACAACAGAGGAAAGTATAACAATAGCAAGACTTGAACACGGCAAAAAGTGGCGTGTGTTTGTTATGGTTCTGCAGGGCACGTGTTTGTTATGATTTTTTAAGGCACGGGCATGTTATTCTTCTTCAAGGCCGGTGTTTGTTATGGTTCTCCAAGGCCCATGTTTGTTAGGTTCTACAGGACACGTGTTTGAAGCTTGTCAATGGTTCCTTTCTTTCCAATGACTCATTTACATTTAGCATTTTCTTGTTTCTTTTCAACGGCACAATGGCAGTGGCGCCGGGTGTTTGTCCAATCAAACTGTTGCTTTTTTGCCTTAACGTGAGTGTCAGCCACTTTGGGACTCATCAATAGGCTTCTTTCATGTCCCTCTTTTTTACAGAGCTTCTTCCTGCGTGGTTCATTAGCGTCACGTTCCATAAACAGACGCATGGAACGGACACACACACACACACACACACACACACACATACACACACACACACACACACACACACACACACACACACACACACACACACACACACACACACACACACACACACACACACACACACACACACACACACACACACACACACACATGCCAGCAACGAGCAAGCAAAGAAAACACCATTAGAGACATACATATAAATAAGTTTCAACCATACAGTTCAAGACTTCATAATTCATGCTTAAACAAAATCGTAACTGTCCGTTTAAAAGTCCTTAACATAGTGTGGCGCAAGATAGCATAAGTTTCACTACCTTCAGTTTTAAGGCTCCAGAAATTCCATACCATCGGAATAACGTTTGAAAACGACATACAGGTGGATTTCGTATTTTTTTTCCTTTGGTTACCTCTATCTATGGTTACCACTACTGATGGTTTATATTTTTCAGTAATTAATGTCAGTGCCTTTCATCCTCTTTAAACCATATAATAATTAGCAATCCCAAGAGATGATTATTTTTGTCGCTCATTATTACAGAGCAGCCTGGAGAAGGGGTTTTATATTTTCATTAAACTTTTCCCTCAGTCACATCCCCCTTGTAAGGCAGCCACACCTCAGGATAAGTGAGATGCTCAAGCCCGCAAACTCGGCAAGTTTTAAACACTTCCTCAGCAGCCACGGCCACTTGGCTAAATTAGTTCAATTTACGACATGCGGAGTGTTGACTGACGCAGGCTCTGGGTACACTATCTGACCGTGAGGGGCGCGATCATGTTACGCGGGAGTTTATCTTGTAGGAAATCTTTGCCCAACTTTGCACTCTCTCTGATGAGGGACGACGGCAGAAAATTAGGGCGGAAGCCGAGCCTGTTCTTGAAAGCCGCCCTCATGTTGATATTTTTATGTTGTTGGTAAGACAATGAAAAACTTTAATGCATACGGAATTTTCCTGATTTTCCGTCACAAAGGAAAAAAAAGAAACGGTGAGGGGGACGTGCAGTTTTCTTAAAGCTTAAAACTTCAACTGAAGGAAAATATGTCGTGCAATGATGCAATATTGACATAAGAATATGTAACGTCCTATCTACTTCATTAGTTTACCTTTTGCGCCAAAGAAACCATACAAGCTTATAGAGAAACTGTGCTCCATGTATTGTCTATTCTCACGCGTGACCACCGAGGACTGAGAGAGCCTGTCTGGAAGAGAGTGCTAGGAGGAGGGAGGAGAGAAGGAGGAGAAGGAGGAGGAGGACGAGGAAGAGGAGGAGGAGGAGGTGAATAACATAAGGAGGCAGGGTTGGAGGAGATGGGGAGAGGAAGAGAATGAGGAGATGGAGAAAAGGAGAGAGAGGAGGAGGAGAGAGAGGAGGAGGAGAGAGAGAAATGAGGAGTGAAGGAAGGAAGGAAGGGCGGGGGGTTGCGGCTAAGACACACACAAAGGCCAGCAAACAGCAAACCCAGCGAGGAGGCGAGGGAAAGGCGGAGGGAGATTGCGGGAGAAGGGAGGGAGGAATAAGGGGGGTCAAGGGGGGCGAGGGGAGCAAGGTGAGCGGCGTCAGAGGCAACAGCAGAGCAAGCACCGTAAAACGTGACCTTGACCACCGCCGGCCGCCTTCAGTTCGTCGTTTCAATAAGAGAATTTACTCAGTTAGTTTCAGAACAATTTCCAGAAATAAATCTGCACCGTAACACTAAACACAAAGACAGAGAGACAGAAAGGCGCGCGCGCGCACACACACACACACACACACACACACACACACACACACACACACACACACACACACACACACACACACACACACACACACAATGCGCCCGCACACCCAAATACTTGACAGCGGCATATTAAAGAAAAATCAAAATATTTTAACATTCCATAAACATATACGTACTTCACATAGATAACCTGACTCAAGTAACCTTCCTAACAAACACTGACCTTACTACCGAACTGTACTTTTCTAACCTCTCATCTTTAACTTACTGTCTAAAATATATTAACAGGAACCACATTTATCGGCAAAACCTTCCGTTGCCTGAGACCTAACGACATGCAAGCAGGACCATATCAAATACTATCATAAATACACGAACTGATGTCTGACAAATCGATAACAAAAACACTGAGCTGCAGACACGTGAGAGACTGCAACAAGCGAATAACAATGCAGGATGATAAAAATAACTAATCTGATCTCGCACACGGTGGCTCCGGTAATGACATCAAAATCACAACAAGTATCCTAAAGCTGTTAGAGGCGAGGTGATGCTCGACCCCAACGCTCGACTTCGGAAGGTAATGGCGCCCCCACTCAGTCAATTAGGCTGAAGGATCCCCGCTGGGTCCTTCAGTTTCCTCCCGTCCGGTAGCACCACGCATCGCACAGCCTCCATCCCCCAGTTCACCCGCCCACTTACCTCCCCAGCATTATCCTGCCCGCCCACCCCACGCCCGCCACCCCACCTCATAGTGTATGATCCTGTTGCCGCCCATCACCCACCTGCCCGTCTCCTGGTCAAGTCTTCCTCTGCTGGAGCACTACTTTAAAGCCCATTAGGATGAGTCCTCGAAATGGCAGTTGATTGGCAGAAGTAATTGTTGAGACATTTGTTTGGCTCAATGCCTCTGTCACTTTTAACAGTGTGTAATTATGTCTGAGGACGGCATATAATCGGACATACGCCCCACCCCCCAAACACACACACACACACACACACACACACACACACACACACACACACACACAGGCATACACAAAGACAGCATATTCCCAATATACTATTCTTCCTTGTCTTCACAGCTTATAACTAGTTCATCACAGGTCGCTGTTTGGGGGTTATTATGGTTCGGGGTTTAAGACCGGATGTCATTTTAAGTCATGTGGTGTCGCTTGGATTGGAGCCGCCTTGCCCTGGCTGTTTATTTCCATGGTTCTGCGCTCTAACCAACGCTCTAAGCCCCACTTCTCCAAAATATATTCCTTTTATATTGCATTGAGCTTTAGTGAATTAGAAGTATTCTTGGTCAAGAGGGTTGCGATAATGTCATTATTTCTGGTCGTCTTTTTGAGTAAGTGTTCCCACCGTGTGGTGCTGGGGGAACCCTTGAGGCCAATAACATGAGCGATGGTGACGGCTGTTGCCGAGTGTCGCCGCCATACTGTTTTTTCCACCGCGTGGATGACTCAGAGAAGAAAATTAAATATTAAATGTTAAAAATATACGAATTTATAAAGGCATCAAAGAGTTAGCTAAACATTATGTTGGTCAAAAAATAATTAAAAAAGAAACTTTCAAACAAAAGAGGGGGCGATGCATTCGATGATGACGTATTTTAAATGCCTTTTATCTGCTCTGTTATGGACAATGAACACTTTCATGATTCAGGTTTTTGTAGGAAAATAGGAAAAGCAGAGGGGAGGACTAAAAAAAAGAAAGGGGAATTAGTTAGGAGGGGAGGAAAGGAAAACTTCAAAAGGACAGGGGAAGATATGAGGAAATAAATTTTAAAATTAGAATTTTACTCAAAAAACAATGCGACGAAACAATGGACATTGGGAGGAGAATAAGGAAGCATAATAAACGCTTGTGTGTGTGTGTATATGTATGTGTGTGTGTGTGTGTGTGTGTGTGTGTGTGTGTGTGTGTGTGTGTGTGTGTGTGTGTGTGTGTGTGTGTGTGTGTGTGTGTGTGTGTGTGTGTGTGTGTGTGTGTGTGTGTGTGTGTGTGTGTGTGTGTGTGTGTGTGTGTGTGTGTGTGTGTGTGTGTTTTGTGTGTGGAGACAAAAAATTACAGATACTCTCTCTCTCTCACACACACACACACACACACACACACACACACACACACACACACACACACAGACACGCAGGCGTTTATTGGGCTTCCTTATTCTGCTCTCAATATCCATTGTTTCATAGCATTGTTTTATGTGTAAAATTCGAATTTTCAAATGAGAGAGAGAGAGAGAGAGAGAGAGAGAGAGAGAGAGAGAGAGAGAGAGAGAGAGAGAGAGAGAGAGAGAGAGAGAGAGAGAGAGAGAGAGAGAGAGAGAGAGAGAGAGAGAGAGAGAGAGAGAGAGAGAGAGAGAGAGAGAGAGAGAGAGAGAGAGAGAGAGAGAATGTGCCCTCTTATTTTATATAAAATATGATGAGGGGTATAATTTTCTATCTGTATATTTCAGCTTCGAATCTCCTACAATTGCCTTCAATCCTTCAATCTCAGGTCTCGTTTCGTTCTAAATGTTTACAAGTATTTGTGCTTAATCTTGAAACACCAGATTCCTCGCTTCCCCCAAAGTTGTCCCGCAGCACGCCCCTGCCTGCCAAGTGGGTCTCGTGTCCAGTAGGAACGATCACGGTTAGTTTAACAATCTTGGGAGAGGGTGCGCGAGACGAGGCTGTCGTGGCCGTGTTTACCATGATAATAGGATGAGCGAGGGGCGGCGCGGCCACAGCTTGGCGTCACGGACTCAGGGATCACCTAAGTCATGGCCAGGGTGGGAGTTCGGCCTGCAAGCTGATCTTCGTGGACCAGCAGCGACGGACGGTCAACAACGTTAAAGGATTATACTTATTCTCACACGTAATCTTGTGTACTGAGTGACTGATCTCTCCCTTCCATTATGGCGCAATTAGGTGAACTAGGAAGACAAACATTTTAATTAATTTATTTCATTGCTTCCTGCGTTTCCGATGAGGTATATTATATATTCAATAGTTTTCAAACCAGATTAGAAATATTTCGGAATTTTCCCCACTAATAACGCAGTAAATTAAACTTTCAATTTCATGCAATGCTGACGTCACAGCCAATATATTTAACTCGTGCAGTGGGAGGGAAATATCCACGTGCAGCTAATTACACCCAAACACCCACGAGACAACGGCACGCAACAATATAATACGATAACAGCGACGGCGGTATTCAAGTAGGACGAGTCAGCGGGGGGTAAGCAGGCAGCAGGCACGAGGCAGGCTGTGCTCGCCCCTCCAGACCCTCACACAACAAACCGAACACCTGAGCCACTATTAGCATAACACCTGCCCACGCCAGCCACTCAGCTTCCTCCACCAGTGTCGCATTCAGGAAAGACGCGGTATATTAATAAATTTACCGGTTCATTAAGAGCGGACACGATGCCTAACATTCCAAAGAGGGAGGTCGAGCGAGGTGGGAAAATGGGTAAAAGGAGAGAAAAAAAATCCCTGTGTTTTATATTTCTCACTTAATTTCTTGCCCCACTATTCTTGCCCACACTCGCTCCTTCTCCCGTTATAATGCTCCGACGAATTTTTACGGTGGGATAATTTTTGATCCTCTAACACGCAGGATAAAAGAAAACCGACCTGGAAGAGGGGCTACATAAGGCGGTATGTCGCTTGCCTTTCCTTAATCGCCAATGTTTTTCTAGGTATAAAAGAACAGCCTCTCTCTCACACACACAATAGAATATTCTGTCTCGCTACACTCCTAACAAAACAACGCATATAAATAAAATTCATTCTTGTAGAGCCAACAGCCAAAAGTACCTACGATATGTTTTCCCTTAAAACCGCAGTATATAAAAATGAACGTTTTTTTAAATCCAGCCTTTGCGAGCGCACACACACACACACACACACACACACACACACACACACACACACACACTCGAACACACACTATAACATACCAGCTAAACACACGCTATGTCTTTGTTTAATATTCTCAGTCTTACGCAAGGCTCTTCTATTTCTGTTATTTTTCGTTTAATCCTTATCTGTTCTCATGTACACGGTAATGGACCCTAATCAACCACAACTGACGGTACTCGAGAGGTAAGAGCTTATCTATCATGGTTTTATCACAGGATCATGTGTAATGTCTGCTCGAGATTATTTAGAAAAGGATGGTGAAGAGAAAGATAAGTGTTCGTGATAAGACGCAGTGTAACGCTATTATGTTGTCCTTGCTGTCAAAGCCTTCCTGTACCTCTTGTGCCGCACTATGTATCAAGCTTGGACATTTTGCCAAATCAAAATTTTGTACGATTATGATAAACTCCGAGAAATGTACGGTGTAGTGCAGAGCAGTTCAGCATGCTCTCTAAAGACAGATCCTCTCTCTTCCTACACCACACAACATTCACACAACACACACACCTTTTCCCAAAATTCAAAATTCAAAATAGCGAAAAATAACACTGCCTCGGAGTTCCCGCCTGGGGGGGGGATGGACCATAAATTCCCCCAGGGAGGACTCCCCTTCTGGCTGCCGACATGAGAGGTGTCATGATAACTCCTCGAACCTCCTCCTAATCAATTTCTGCAACATTCGTGGTCTTCGTTCTAATTTTCATTCTGTGGAGCACCAGCTCTCCTCCTCTAAACCTCATCTTCTCTTCCTCACCGAAACACAGGTTTCTGAGGCTACTGACAGCAACCTATACTCTGTTCCCTCCTACTATCTCTATCCTAAATTTCAATCCAAAGCTGGATGTTGCGCCTACGTGCGCAACGACCTCACTTGCTTTCGTGCCCACGACCTTGACTCTTCTGAATTTTCCACCATCTGGCTAAGACTTCATTGTCATTCTATTACTAAATACATCTGTGCTGTTTATCTCTCACCTAATTCTACTAACTATGTAAAATTCTTTGACTATTTGAATTCTAAAATGGAGCACATCTTGACTCACTCTCCCTTTGCTGAAATCTCCATCTTGGGAGATTTCAATGTTCACCACCAGCTTTCGCTTTCATCCTCTTTCACTGACCAACCTGGTGAACAAGCCTACAACTTTGCTCTCCTCAACGACCTAGAGTAGTTGGTTAAGCATCCTACACGTTTTCCCGACCGTCTTGGAGACAGGCCCAACATTCTAGACCTCTTCCTTACCTCTAATCCTTCTGCTTACTCTGTCAAACTGTTCTCTCCGCTGGGCTCCTCCGATCATAAACTTATTTCTGTTTCCTGTCCTTTCGCTCCTGTACATCCTCTGGACCCACCGAAGAGGCGATGCTTCTGGCATTTTGCTTCAGCTCGGTGGGACGACCTGAGGATGTACTTTTCCGATTTCCCGTGGAATGATTACTGCTTCCAGGAGAGAGATCCGTCTGTGTGTGCTCAGCGCATCTCAGAGGTGATTGTATCTGGAATGGAGGCATACACTCCACGTTTTTTCTCTACTCCTCATGCTAAAAAGCCTTGGTTTAATCATGCTTGTTTTCGAGCTATTAAAGATAGAGAGGCAGCTCACAAAAAAGTTCCAGAGCCTTCGAACTCCCACTAACTATGACCTTTACATTTCAGCCCGGAATCGTGCCAGATCTAGTCTCCGACTTACCAAAACTTCTTTTATCAATAGAAAATGTCAACACCTTGCTTCTTCTAAATCTTCCCGTGACTTCTGGCATCTAACCAAAAATATCTCCTCCAATTTCACTTCTTCCTCTTTCCCTCCTCTCCTTAACCCTGACGGCAGCACTGCCGTCTCATCTGTCTCTAAGGCTGAACTCTTCGCTCAAACTTTCTGTAAGAACTCCACCCTGGACGATTCTGGGCATATTCCTCCTACTCATCCCCCCCCTGACTTCTTTATGCCTGTTATTAAGATTCTTCCAAATGATGTTTTCTATGCCCTCTCTGGCCTCAACTCTCAGAAGGCTTATGAACCTGATGGAGTGCCTCCTATTGTCCTTAAAAACTGTGCTTCCATGCTGACACCCTGCCTGGTCAAACTCTTTCGTCTCTGCCTATCAACATTTACCTTTCCTTCTTGCTGGAAGTATGCCTTTGTACAGCCTGTGCCTAAGAAGGGTGACCGTTCCAATCCCTCAAACTACCGCCCTATAGCTTTACTTTCATGTATATCTAAAGCTTTTGAATCAATCCTTAGCCGGAAGATTCAAAAGCACCTTTCCACTTATAACCTTCTATCTGATCGCCAGTATGGATTCCGCAAAGGGCGTTCTACTGGTGATCTTCTTGCTCTCTTAACTGACTCTTGGTCATCCTCTCTTAGCCGTTTCGGTGAAACTTTCTTTGTTGCGCTAGACATATCGAAAGCCTTCGATAGAGTCTGGCACAAGTCTTTGCTTTCTAAACTGCCCTCTTTCGGATTCTATCCCTCTCTCTGTTCCTTTATTTCCAGTTTCCTTTCCGGCCGTTCTATCTCTGCGGTGGTAGACGGTCACTGTTCTTCCCCTAAACCTATCAATAGTGGTGTTCCACAGGGCTCTGTCCTATCACCCACTCTCTTCCTGTTATTCATGAATGATCTTTCCATAACAAATTGTCCTGTCCACTCATACACCGACGACTCCACCCTGCATTATTCAACTTCTTTCAATAGAAGACGATCACAACAGGAAGTACACGACTCCAGACTGGAGGCTGCAGAACGCTTAGCCTCAGACCTTGCTATCATTTCCAATTGGGCCAGAAGGAACCTTATGTCCTTCAATGCCTCAAAAACTCAATTTCTCTACCTATCAACTCGACACAATCTTCCAAACACCTATCCCCTATTCTTCAACAACACTCAGCTATCACCATCTTCAACACTAAACATCCTCGGTCTATCCTTAACTCAAAATCTCAACTGGAAACTTCATATCTCTCTCGCTTAATCAGCTTCCTCGAGGTTGGACGTTCTGTATCGTCTCCGCCAGTTCTTCTCCCCCGCGCAGTTGCTATCCATATACAGGGGCCTTGCCCGCCCTCGTATGGAGTATGCATCTCACGTGTGGGTAGGCTCCACTCACACAGCTCTTCTGGACAGAGTGGAGTCTAAGGCTCTTCGTCTCATCAGCTCTCCTCCTCATACTGATAGTCTTCTACCTCTTAAATTCCGTCGCGATGTTGCCTCTCTTTCTGTCTTCTATCGACATTTCCACGCTGACTGCTCTTCTGAACTTGCTAACTGCATGCCTCCCCCCCTCCCGCGGCCCCGCTGCACACGACTTTCTACTCATGCTCATCCCTATACTGTCTAAAACCCTTATGCAAGAGTTAACCAGCATCCTCACTCTTTCATCCCTCACGCTGGTAAACTCTGGAACAATCTTCCTTCATCTGTATTTCCTCCTGCCTACGACTTGAACTCTTTCAAGAGAAGGGTATCAGGACACCTCTCCTCCCGAAATTGACCTCTTTTTAGGCCACCTCTTTTTATTCTTTTTTAGGAGCAGCGAGTAGCGGGCTTTTTTTATTATTCTTTCCTTTTTTCTTGTGCCCTTGAGCTGTCTCCTTTGTTGTAGAAAAAAAAAAAGGGGATAAGTGGTGGCGATATGCGGCGTGTCGCAGTGACGCGCCACGTGCCCATATAGCCCATTACTCGGGTACTTATTTACTGCAGTTGTTCACTGAATATATGACGCATATTTCTTGTTCAAAACAAAGTAATTAGTATTATGAAGAAGCAAGTGTTAAAAGGTTTAAAATTAATCACTGAAGCAGTCAGCTAAACTTGCCGCATACACTACAGGTTTCTGGGTATACTCGTATTTCTCATATTTGCCGCAATCTCTTTTCCCCTCCTGATGTTTGTTCCCCAGGCCACGCTGCCCTAACAAGCGTGGAGGAGCAGCTGTGGTTGTAGCAGCGAAGTACTCGCCTCCAAAACTGAGCAGAGTGTGTCCCGAAAGTTTAAAGGAACGAAACAATGATTGTCACCCTCCCGTCAGCGTGCATTTACATGAATATTCCGCAGACTCCCACGTGGCCAGGCAGCAACCCCCGCGTGTGTTCCCAGGGACAATGTGTACACACACACACACACACACACACACACACACACACACACACACACACAGTAATAAACACACAAAACAGCTTAACTCATGTGCAGAAGAAAAAGGAGGGTAAACAGAGGGAATGGAAAAATGGATAAACCTCTTACGCTCCTGAGCCAAGGCACGACTATCACTCCACGAAAAAGTGGAAGGCTTATCCACAAAGCATAAAACACCGGCGGCTTTCCCAAACACTAAGACCGAAAAAAAATCATTAAAAAGAAATGGAAAATTGAAGCTATCAAAAATGTTCCATATATATATATATATATATATATATATATATATATATATATATATATATATATATATATATATATATATATATATATATATATATATATATATATATATATATATATATATATATATATATATATATATATATATATATATATATATATATATATATATATATATATATATATATATATATATATATATATATATGACAGTAATTTAAGACTTTTATTTTTAAAATTGTGTTTTAGTCTGTATATCAGAGGTTGTTCACATCAGTGTGCGAGTGTGCGGAGGGTTTGGCGGTGGTAGAAGTAGGTAGTGGCGGTGCTGGTTGTAGTAGTGGTGATGGTGGCAGTGGCATTGCTGGTGTTGTTCGTCTTAGTGTTGTTGTAATTATTTTTGTGGTTGTTGTTGTTGTTGTTGCAACAGTTGTTGGTTACGATAGTAGTGAAGGCTATGGTGATGTTGTTGTTGTTGCTGCAGTTGATGGTGGTGACGGTGATTATGGTGGTGGCGGTTGTTGTAGTGGTGGATGCGGTAGTGGTTCTGTAGGCGGCGCGGGGAGCGTTAGAGTGGGTGTCGCCTGGGGAGTGTTCACGCCGGCACTTGCTGAATTGACGGCCGGCTGGGGCGACACGCCAGAGGGGAAGCGGAATGAGAAACTGGTGTGAGAGGAGGAGGGAGGGGAGATGAAGAACTAGTAGCGTGAGTGAGAGCAGTGGCAGGGTGAGGGGACACATGAAGGGAGGATGGAGGTGATGTCTAGGTGAGGGGTGTGAGGGGAGCTAGAGCTGTGAATAACGCACCTGGAAAATCACGAAGGGAACGCTAAACCCTAAAACAAAGCTAAGTCAGGAGTCATTCTCCCTTCACATATTTTACTTTTACTCCTATTATTACTGATCCTCTATACTGTTTCCTCTTCCTTCTATTTATCTTGTGTTAATCTCTTTCGTTTCTCTATTCTTTTTTTCGTTTTTATGATTTTTTATACTACCTTCTCAACCTACAACTACTCCACTTATTTTCTCTTACCCTACTTCCTGCCCTTTTCTTGTACTGCTTAAAGTATTTCTGATATTTTTTTCTTCAACATCCTGCTTATCTCATTCTTACTCTCTCGTTCTTCTTTTCTACCTCATAGTTCTGCTCCTACATCTCCGTCTCTGTCCATTACTTTTTGGTGTTTCCTTTCGTTTTCTTTCAGGTGCTTCATGTTCACCCTGCTCATTTATACACCAAAGTCGTATCTTTTCTTCTCTCTCTTCTACTAGTCTACGTGTGTCACTGTGGGCAAAGTGCTCGGCTCGCGACAAATAAGTTGATCCTACTTATCCCACGTCTATCTTCTCTTTTTCCTCCTAGTTCTACTTTTCCCGTGTACTTCTTATCGTTGTTCTATGGCATTATATTTTTCTTCTACTTCACTTCTCCCTCCTGCTTCAGCTTTTCCTATGAACTCTTCGATCGTAATTCTCCCTTGCCTATCTCTCTTCTCCCTCCTGCTGTTCTACTTTTCCTATGTACTTCCTGAGCCTTAATCTTTTATATCCCTTTTTTATTCATTTTATTCTTCCTGCCTCAACTTTTTCCCTATGTACTCGACCGTTATTCTTTTGTATATTTTTTGGTTTCTCTTCTCCTTCCTGCTTCTTCTTTGCCTATGTACTCTCTGATCTCCATTCTTTTGTATCATTTTTCCTCAGTTTTTCCTTTCCTTCCTGCTTCTACTTTTCTTGTGTAGCTTCTCCTTGATCGTTGTTCTATTGTATCATTATTTCTTGTTTCCTTTCTCCCTCCTGCCTCAACTATTCCAGTGTACTCTTTTATCGTTATTATTTTGTCTCATTTTTCTTCTACTTTCTCCTGCAGCAGCCCTTTTTTCCGGCGGCCGAGACTGCTTCATTAAGGTTAATCGCCCTCCCATCGATGCCACGGGCGCCTTCTGCTGCTGCTGGACGGTGGCGGCGGCCTTCACCTCAATTATCCCTTTGATCTGCCCCCACCATTAGCCCCTCTTTATCCAGCCACCATTAGATACCCAGCGCCCTTTTATGTCAGGCCTGCCCACCTGATCAGCCATTGGTGTCAGGCTCCATGGTTCCTGTTGGTTGGTCTCCCTGCTCTCTAATTTCTCGTTTCCTGCTGACCTTGCTGTCCTTCTCCCTTCTCTCCTCTCCCTCCCTCCATGACCTCTGTGATTTACTAGTATACGTTTCTGTTCCTTCCCCCATTCCTCCGTTCTAAACTTTCCTCCCTCCTCCTCCCTCCCTCCACGACCTCGCTGATTTAGTAATACGGTTCATGCCCCGCCCAGTTTCTCCGTTCTAAACAGTAATTTCATAGGAGTTGTCTTTGTTTTCTTTTTACTTCAATCTGTAATTATTTATTTTACCTTCTTTTACCGCTGTGGTTTCCCTTACCACTCCCCTTTTCTTTGTAAAAATGGTTTGGAGAATAACAACGACAAGTGTTTTCTTTATGTATGCTCTTACTGAATAATTAATGAGCTACACAATTTAAAGTAGGAATGGTTAGTCTCTCTCTCTCTCTCTCTCTCATTATCTTTTCGCGGCTGACATTTACAGGAAAGATTATTAATCTTCATCATACTCCTCCTCCTCCTCCTCCTCCTCCTCCACCTCTTCCTTCTCCTCTTTCTCTTCCTCCTATTCCTCTTCCTCTTTCTCCTCCTTCCTAAAAATAATGATCTATTGATTCCAACAGTGGCAAGGGTTCATATTCAAACTGAGTTTTCCGTCAATGGAACAACCTTCCTGCAAATGTAGTAAGCGCGAAAAACATCAACTCCTTTGAAATCTCATCGATCAATACTTTGTTCCAATAGGAGTAAACAGAACGTACGTGCCGAGGTGCTTGCATATGTTCTGCAAACCTAAAAGTGACTGTCGAGCAAATCAAAACAATAGAAAGAGCAACCTCATTATGACGCAAAAGGCCTTACGTTGCCTGTCTATCCATGATTACATTCTTTCAACCTGTTTTTATCATACTACGTAATGTTGTGAATCAAAATGTTCTTGCGACCACCACTCCGACCACACACACACACACACACACACACACACACACACACACACACACACACACACACACACACACACACACACACACACACACACACACACACACACACACACTTCTCCTTCCACCAAACACGCCCCCTCTCCTTCAGCACACGCCAGTTTCTCCTCCCTCCCTACAAAGTTTCTCCTCCCTTCCTACGTAGACTAACAACATGAAGAACGCTTCTCTCATGAGGATCACACTTTACCATTGTTTGAGAGATTTTATTTTTTTATTTTACATGAACTCAATATTCATTCAGTAAGAGATTTTTGCACTACTTTTTTTTATTTCCACAGATTAAAAATTTTCATTTATCATTTTTCATTTCCAAAGTTTTGCTTTGCTGCAGACATCCAATATTTTCCCTTGCTGGTTATCTATATTTAAGATTTGTTTGAGGGAATTTGGGTACAAAACTTTTTTCATGTTATTTCTTAATTTACGGCGCACTAAATTCACTTCCGTTTCTCTACAATAAAGAAAATAATTATACCTGGTTATTAGCGGACGGCGGGTTATAATTTCCTCGGTGTGTCGGTCCCTTTGAATTACACAACTCTGTGCGTGTGTGTGTGTGTGTGTGTGTGTGTGTGTGTGTGTGTAGATGTAGGGAAGTGGAAAGGTGAGTGTGCGAGCAAGACTTCCCAAAATAAAAATGCAGATAGCTTTCTCAGGGAACGAGGGTTCTCTTAAATCTGATCTCCAAACCATTTAACAATGACTATCTTCTCGGCACATTTTCATAACCACTAATTACGCAGACCACTCGTGACGGTGAAAACGCTTACATTGGCCTATCATGGCGTTACAGGAAAAATTTATCTGAGGACAATAAGTAAACGAGGATCAATTCATCACTTTTTTGACGACTCTATCACCTTGTTTTTCCAAATATTCCATTAAATAAGTGGTTAAGTACCATTGGGAAACAAACTGAAAAGACCGAATACTTAATTTGCATTGTTGCATTTGGGGGACAGACTTTGACATTACATATTAGTTAGGATAAATACACCTGGTAGATCTTTCCCACGGGAGGCCTCCTTAATGAATAGCAATGACGTGAGAGGTAACATGACAATATTCATAACATCCTTTGCTTTAGCTTTGTCACGTCTGATACAGAAGAGGGAGAATTAAATAATGATCAAAATGACAACTATAAACTCTTACGGTTCCTGTAACTGAAAATCTGTTCATTGAATCATACGAAGGGCAGTGTCTAATAAACAGTCATGATGTTGAACAGATGGAAAATTTAATATGAATTCGTAAACAATAGGAAACATATTGCAAAACTGTATCACATTAAGAAACATTTTTTTGTGTTATACCACCGAGACCAAGGAAACGAAAGCTGCTTTATAAAAAAAAGATTACATATAACAGTAACATATGCTATGCCAAAAAGATAAAATGTATACAAAGACTAACAATGGAAAACTGTCAATCTCCTATCTGCATCAAAAGAAACCTCTTGTTACACAAATATAATGACGGTTTTATGTATAGGTAATTGTATACACACACACACACACACACACACACACAGACACAGACACAGACACAGAGAGAGAGATAGAGAGAGTGAGAGAGAGAGAGAGAGAGAGAGAGAGAGAGAGAGAGAGAGAGAGAGAGAGAGAGAGAGAGAGAGAGAGAGAGAGAGAGAGAGAGAGAGAGAGAGAGAGAGAGAGAGAGAGAGAGAGAGAGAGAGAGAGAGAGAGAGAGACGTGGAGGTAGCGAGTAAGTCGTCAAACTTTGCCCGTCACTGGATCGGGGAAGTTATCGGTCCATCAGCATATTGTCCAAGTACACACTCTCTCTCTCTCTTTTCCCTCGCTTTCCTATACCTTCACCCTCCTTTCTTTTCCACTTAAACTTTATTTAACATCCTTCTCCTCCTCCTTCTCCTCCTCCTCCTCCTCTTCCTCTTCCTCCTCCTCTTCCTCTTCCTTCTCTTTCCTACACCCTCTCGTCTGTCTCCATCCCACTTTCTTTTTTCGTTTTTTTCTTCCCATCTTTTTCTCGCCTCCGCACACGTCTTTCTTTCCTTCACCTGCCTCTCTCTGGCGTCTCACATTTCCATTCCATCTCTCTCTCTCTCTCTCTCTCTCTCTCCTCTCATCCTATTTATACTATTGTTCAACTTTAATCATGCATTCCTTTTACACAGTATTTTTTTAATCTTTTAAACTGAGTACTTCGTGTGTCTATTTTCCCTCGAGTCTTGCTTTCTGTAGTTCTCGTCCTCCTTTGCACTACCTATTATTTTACTTCCTCTTTTTCCTCCTATTTAACGTTTTTCGCTTTCTCCTCTTTCCCCTCTGCCTCCCTCGTCCCCTCCAATCCTCCCTTCCGCAGACATAGCAGCTTATACATCATCATTTTCTTCTTATAAGGCTTGTTTCACGGTAAATAAGAAGAGATTATTACCATCATTATCATTATTATTATTATTATTATTATTATTATTATTAAGTGGTGATGGTTATAGTTAGTAGTAGTAGTAGCAGTAGTAGTAGTAGTTGCAGTAATAGTATGGTCGTGGTGCGAGAGGCTGCAATACCAGATTAAGACACATTATTTTAGATTTTTTTACCTAGAGCTTTGAAAGTACGATTTTTTTCACCTCTCGTTTACATTAGTCTCCACCAGACGAAATATTTTAAAGTCTGATGTTAGGAAAAAAGCATGAAAAATAGATGGCGTGTTCTTTTTTAATAAACACACACACACAAACACACACACACACACACGAGCATGGAAATGGAGTGTTTTTTTAATAATTTTTTTCTGGACCCTTCACAACCAGTCATTGCAATATTACTCCCTCCCCACAACCACCATCACAACCACACCACTACCACCGCGACAACCACCATCAACACCACCACAACGACCAAAGAGCACATATCAACACCACCAATACCAACACCACGAAGCCGCGATGGAGATGAAACAAACGTGTGTGGAAAGAAACACATCAAAGCAGAAACAGCGAAAGGTGTAACATTCTTGCTGCTTCTCCTTCAATGAAAAAGATTGAAAAAAATATCTGATACTTTTCTGAGAGCCTCGTTCCGGAAAATCAGTCTTGGAGAGATTAAATGAATACCCACTGGCTTTTTCTATTTCTTTTTCTTATAGCTATAACATTTTTTTTTCTCATTATATCATCGGTCTCTTCCACGAATCAGCCTTCTTCCTACACCTACATCCTTCTCTTCTTTTTATAGCCTACCAATCCTCTTTAGAAATAGTAACTTCTTTCATTATTTTTAATCCATCTTGCCCCTTTACCTTTACCATAAAGAACTCCTCTTCAGCGGTGACTTCTACCTACCTAGTTTTTCGTCTTTCTATTCATCCTTTTCGTTCCAGGTTCCCATTAGACTCGGATCATACTCTTTCAGTTTCCCTCTTGTGACACTGTCCTCGGTTTCTGTTTCTCTTTAAAGCCACTCCTGCTGCTCCTTTGCCGCTCACTCTCAGCACTATAACTGTTCCTCCTTTTCATGCTTCTTTTTTTCACATTCTTATCCTTTGGCATGGTATTCTTCCTCTAAAAAGCCATCCCTCCTCCTTCTTCAGTAACCTATTCATATCCTCTCTCTCTCAGCCTCCATATGTCTCTCTACGTCTCTTCCCTCAGCACCCATTTTTTCTTACATCCTTATAACCATGCCCCTCATCACCCCTTCCACCTTCTCGTGTTCCTCCTCCTTCTCCTACTTCTACGCATTCACTCTCTCCCTTTGCAATCTATCTTCCCCTTCTTTCTTCTTTTCACACCCCTCGTCGCCTCCTTCCAAACACGTCCTGACTCGTTCCCGCTCCGTCTACCTGCTGCTGCTTTCTCCTTAGCGTCAGTTCCATCTTCACAACGCGTTTCAAATATCCGCTACGCTCCTTACTGCAGTTTTCATTACTTTCACGTTTTCTATTTTCTCCTCTTTTTTTCCAGAAGCAGCAGGAGCCTTTCATTTTTTTTACACATCTCTTTTTTTTTGAGGGGGTCCTACTCCTACTTCATTTTTTCTCCGTTTCTTCCTCGTATTTTTCTTCTACTCTCTCTTCCTCTCTCTCTCTCTCTCTCTCTCTCTCTCTCTCTCTCTCTCTCTCTCTCTCTCTCTCTCTCGTCACAAGACACGTATCCGCCAAAGAAGTGACTGATGTTAAGTCGCCGTCTAAAGTTGGATAGTTTTGCTCGATATAGCGATGCCGCAAGTCTTGTTATTTCGGCGGAGCTTGGCGGTCTCCGAGGCTGGTTGGCGGAATGAATGGATTCCAGACGAAAATACGAGAGAAGGAAAGAGGAAAGAGGGAGAATAGGAAACAGTTTATAACAAAGATGAGTGAGTGGGGGAAGGGGTGCAGAGAGGGGTGTCTGGGGGAAGTGAAGGAAAAGGATGAGGTGTTCCGTTGACTGACTAAACAGATGAGAGACGAAAGAATGACACAAGGAAAGAGGAAAGTGGAAGAGGAGGAGGGGTTTCGGGAAGAGCAGGAGGTAGTCAATAAAAAAAAGGAAAGGAAGTGAAAGGGAAGGAGGACGTAAAAAAATGGGGCGGGGGGAAAAAGATGATTAAGGTTGATTAAAAAATAATGGTCAAGGCCTAGAGAATGGGGCGGAAGTTATCGAGCTAATACACAGCGAAGAAGGAGAAGGTTACGAAGGAAGGTGATGGAAAGGTGAGGTGTGTGTGTGTGTGTGTGTGTGTGTGTGTGTGTGTGTGTGTGTGTCAGTGTGAGAGAGAGAGAGAGAGAGAGAGAGAGAGAGAGAGAGAGAGAGAGAGAGAGAGAGAGAGAGAGAGAGAGAGAGAGAGAGAGAGAGAGAGAGAGAGAGAGAGAGAGAGAGACCCAGTAAACCCAGCCCAACACACCACAAAAGCACCAAAGACACCAAAGGACAAGAGCCCAAAGACCCCACCAACCATCTGTCTCCTTTCGGATTACGCACCCGCCACCTGCGTCCCTCCCTCCTTCCTCCCTTCTCCCCCCATCTTCCTTCTCTCGCACCCAGTTCGAGGCAGCGGCGGATGAGAGAAAAGGAACAAAGAACAGGTCACACAGATAAAAGAGTCCCGCCCTTAAAAGTGACGCTGACGGCCGCACACTCTTATTCTCGAGCAAATAAAACGTGTATCAAGTGACAGGCAGAATGTTGTCTCGAGTACGGGGTGCGGCGAAGCTATCAGGAACGTGGCCTCTTATGGGTGTGGTATTTTTCGTCGGTGACGGTGGCGGCGGTGTGGGTGGGTGGGTGGGGGGGGGAGGAGGGAGGGGAGGGAAATTGACGGGAACGTGGAGGAAGAGGAATAGAAGAATGAGAGAGGAAAGATGATGATGTGTAATAGTAATAGAAGAAGAATAAAAAGAAGAAGAAATAGTATTAGTAGTATTAGTATATAGTAGTGCGCAATTCCTATTTACTAATTACATTTCATAAATAATTTAAGCAAAACAAATGGTAAAGGCAATGTTGTGGCCATACGCAATAGCTGCGCGTTGCCTTGGTGCACATCTTTGTCGCATTGACCCGTATGGTGGGCAAGACACCCACGACAGCTCAGGTGTGACATTCGGGTTACCACAGTTTATATTTCCCAGGTCTCCCCAGGTACACATTTATCGACTATGCCGAAAAGGAGGATGGACAGCTGGGTTACCTGCACGCCAACTGCCCAGACCGGGATTCGAACCCGGGCCCACGGATTTGTAGCTGAGCGTTGTGTCAGGCCCTGCACCACCGAGGCTCATACAAGTCTGCATATAATTAAATAAGCTCCTGTTTATTTCCAATTAAATCGATACATTAGACTTCCATAACAAATAACCATTTTAATCCAGAGATTCATATTTTTTTTATGCCCACTATAACCGAAATGTAACACTTGAACTTAGAAGCTCCATTATGATGTGCGACATTTGATGTAGTTTGAGAGCAGACGACCTAATCTGGGCTGTAGGGAGTGTGTATATCATATCTATGTAAATCTATGTAAACCAAGGGAAACCGGAGGAACAGCCAGTGGCAACAGGTTGGTCAGGTGACTTATTGACTTTCGTTCCTGTTAACACCTTGAATCTTGCGGATAGATAGATTATATACTTCACAGGAGAGGATTCGTGCCCTCTTTTTCGTTTAAAGTATTCGAGGTCACACACACACACACACACACACACACACACACACACACACACATTCAAAATAGTAAATGCCAATCTTCTTGAGCAGCAGACAATTTTAAAACTGAAAAATTAAACAAAACTGATACTCGAAAATGTTATCCAAAGTGTAGGTTCAATTAGGGAAAGACTTAGATGTGCTACTGAGCTACACTACGTCAGTTCAAAGAAATCAGTCAAAGAATCAGAAATCAGAGAAACACTGTACTTACCACGGCGTGAAGGGTGGGCGTGAGGGCCGGGAGGTGGGTGCCAATACAACGTACACACGAGGAGAGGCGCAGAAGCACTATTTCCGAACGTTAAGAGACACTGGACGCCGGACTGACAACCGCGAGAGTCCAGTAACGTCTGCCAACACATGCAAAGCTATCCCCCCCACCCCCCACCCTGTCCTCCACCTGTGCATGTTCCTCTCCTCCTCCCTCCTATCCATCCACCCCTCCCTACCCCCCTCACCCTCATCTACACTTCGCCTCTTACATCTTCCCCTCCCACTCGTTACCTCCCTATCTCTACCTATACCCCTCCCCATACTATCCAACCATACCTGTTCCCTATCCCCTCCCACAAACTACCCATTTTACCGTCCTTCCCTCTTGCCCCATCCACAATCCATTTCCCTCAACCCCAATCTCACTCCAACCAATCATAATTACTTCCCTCGCTCACACTCCTTCCCAGCAGTCCTGCCAACGTCACACCAAAAAACAAATCACCAGCCACACCAACATCTCAACTTGACCGTAATGCAAAAAGTCTGCGAAGCGTGACATTAACACTTTCCGTCACGAAACAGCTCGTAAGCGTGACAGACATTTGGCAGTTTATCAAAATTTCATGCCACCGAAACGGAATGAAATGAAATATGATGGAGACGAATTGCCCTTTTTCCCACCCACCTTCCCGCCAACCTCCTCGTCCTCCCTCCCTCCCTCTCTTCCTCCCCTCCAATACCCCGTCGCAGCACCCCCTCCCCCCCATTTTTCGGAGGTACCAACTCAACAGAACACGAAAGAAATTGGATGTGATCGGCAGGGGAACAAATTGTGCCAAGGAAGACAAATACTTTTAAAAATACGTCAAAATAGATGTTGTAGGAAATCACACAGCCTTGAAAATCTCCATGCAAAAAATGATAAATATACAAACTGTCGCCACCATCTTAGGCTTCTCCAGCTCGTCTGAACAGCTGGTTATCATGAGCGTGAGGATGGGAGGGGTGAGGGGTGGAAGACAGCAGGTGTGTGTGTATAGGGGGAGGGGGGGGGGGACGGAGCGGCAATAGGGGTTGTGAGGGAGGCTGGAGAGAGAAAATGGGAAGACGATGGCGACTAAGGAGAATGAAATGGAGATGCATACGTGTTGGAAGGAAGGATATGGGAAGAGAGAGAGAGAGAGAGAGAGAGAGAGAGAGAGAGAGAGAGAGAGAGAGAGAGAGAGAGAGAGAGAGAGAGAGAGAGAGAGAGAGAGAGAGAGAGAGAGAGAAATTTCAGCGGTACATACAGACAGAGGTGGGAGAGGACATGCAAAGGATTGGCTGATGACAACCTCGAAGACGATGATAATTAGGCAATATTGGTAAGTACTACGTATAGCCGGTTCACCCAAGTCTGAAGTGTGCATTATCGCGCAACGGCAACCAGCAGCCACACAGCGTGTCCGATTTCGTGAATACTGTATGCTAGCCTACGCATATAGTATTTCCATTTAAAACTGGCCGGTGGGATGTAGGGCTATGCGGGTCAGCCCCTCTCATATGTCAGGTATTTATCATTTTTATGAATTTAATTAAATAATTGTTTTAGATATTAAGATTTTGTATAAATACCACGACATTTGACAGAGTTGGAACACAATGTTGTCAAGTGTCGTGATATTTATGCAAAATCTTTGTTATTATCCTAAAAAAAAAAAATCTTAACACTATATGACCTGATTAGATTATCCAGTTATTTAATGAAATTCATTTAAAGGTAGTAAATATCTCACATATGAGAGGAAGCGAGGAGTCTTGAGAGTGTATGGCAGATATGTGGGGCGGGGCTGACCCGCATAGTCCTACATCCAACCGGCCAGTTTCAAATGGAAATATTATAGTAACTAGTTGTCAATATTATAGGCAGCAATAACAAATACCGTCAATTATTATAGTCGATTATGAGTTCAAAAATATCAGTAATGTTGAAAATAGTTGTTTTGTTAATTTACAAGATAGCTGATTATGATCATTAAACAGCCCTGAAGCTGTCCACCACCGAGAAAATTAGCAGACTTTATATTAACAAAACAGCTATTTGCGACATTTCTAATGTTTTTTTTTTTTAACTCATAATCGACAATAATTGACGGTACTTGATATTGCTGCCTGTATATTATTGACACTGACGACTGTTTACTGTGCGTTGGCCAGCATACAATATCCACGAAATCGGACACGCCGTGTGGCTTCAGGTTCCCGTTGCGCTATAATGCACACTCCAGACTCGGGTGCAGCGACTATAGTCAGACTCACACAAATGGCCCTCCGCCGTTACTGGGAACAGTTACAGGAATGGCAACTCCCACAAGACCATTTATTACGTACCCTAGACAGAAACTCGAATGATACACGAATACACACACCGAAAAGAAATAACTATGACAGATGTTATTACGTGCACTAGGACACTACAAGCAGAAAACCAGCACGAAGCGTGTGTGTGTGTGTGTGTGTGGGGGGGGGGTTAAGACGGTTCTGACTGAACGCTCACTCGCGAGTCAACACACGCATGAACACACGTCGTGAAACGGTCGAGGTTTCGTTTGTCATGTTCATCTTGTTGGTGTAAACAGCGCTATATAACCATAATATGACTTTATTAATGACAAAACTAGTCTTGTCAAACCCTGTTTCCATGCTGCCGCGGCAAACCTTGGCACGAAGGGCTGTCACCAAGGCCTGTACGGTGATGCTTTGAAGCTTTATTTCGCAACTTCAGTGTTAGAGACTTTAACGTCCGATGGTTATGACATCTGCAATGCCATGTTGTATTGCCCAATAATCTCTCTCTCTCTCTCTCTCTCTCTCTCTCTCTCTCTCTCTCTCATACGTAGTGGTGACATTCTTGCTTGGTTCATTCTATCCCTCGGAGCTCTAATTGATCCTCTTGAAAGAGTTTGGGTAGATGGTCATTAGGAGTGCATGAGGGTTGTCATCAGCCACAAGGCGATGACTGAAAATTGTCCGCTTGTAGCGACCGGCGACTTTTGAACCCGGCTTTTCCATGCACGCTGATCACTCAGCTATCCCCATTAGTGACAACCAAATATCTTAGGACACAAGTCAAGTGTAACGTTCGCATTACCACGTTTAACTTCCGATGGTACCCATTTATCGACCAGCCAGAAAGGGATGATGAACAGCTTGGTGGGCTACATGAAGACTGTCCAGGCCAAGATTCAAACCCAGGTCCGTGGATTCACACCTAGGCGTGCTAACTACTACTCTACAAATCTGCAGACAAGGACACACACAAATATACACACACACACAAAAAAAAAATTGATGCAGTTTTGCAACTCCTAACGTTGTGCAATAGTTCCTCTATTCCGACTCCATTTCTCTCCCAAAAGTTCATGGTGAAGAATCTCATAATTAAGCCTCACGCATTTTACATTTTGACAGCCTTGACTTCGTTTTGCACTTCAGCATTATTTAGCGCGTAACATTATGTTATCCTCCGACTTTAGCTTGCCTTTGGTTATGTAGGTACGTGTGAAGCCTTGGGCTGTGCAGGTAACTGGTAAGTCTTTAAATCTGAAGAGTTGGCAACTAGCGTTTTATAGTATGCAGCCCGCAGCGAAATACCTTCATTATTACACAGCATATCAGCCCCGATAACAAGCTGATCAGAATTTTGGTAATAAATGCTTTCGATACACGCCATTACCTAAATATGGGTGCTTGATTAGAATATACTGATTCCAACAAGCCGAACATAATTACAGTTTCACGTGCTTATCAAACTCCAGTTAACTCTGCTTATACTATTTTCAGAGCACCATATATTCCGGAACCGGTATCATAATTTGCTAATCGTAAAAAAAAGGTAATACTCTCCACTGGAAGATCAAATCACAGGTATCTGCTGGATGAATAAAATAACTGCTGGCCGACAGACAAACGCAGCAAGTTCGTGGAAGTTGAGTGAGCCGGAGTGCTGCTTTGACACAAACACACACAAAAAAAAGAGAGGCTGAAGCGAGCGTAGTGAGGCCAGGCGAGGCGAGGTCAAGGCTAGAGTCGGGGCTCCCGCGGCGATGGTGATAAAAGCAGCCGCGGCACTAAGGCCCGGACAAACATCATCTGAAGGGCCTTGTTAGCACGGGACATCGATTCGCAACGTCTGGGTCGATGTTTTGTCTTTTTTGGTGCGTGTGCGATTTGTTCTGTTATGATTCCACCGCTGTTTCTACCATTGCTACTACTACTACTACTACTACTACTACTAATCTGCCACTGCTGACGACAAAAATAAGGCGCCGACCACCACATTACTTGTCAATAAATAATAATGATGATAATAATAACAATGGTAATAAATAATTGTAATAATAATAATAACATTGAAGAATCCGCGGAACATTAAAGTTCGAGGAATGAAAGTGAACAGGATAAAAGAGCGAAACTTTTTTGCCAACTTTTATCAGACGGACGAGAGCAAAGAGCGAGGGAGCGAAGGACTTTTCTAATATTGAACTATGCCACACGCTCTCTCTCTCTCTCACGGGTCCTCATCAGCGAGTGCCGTGCAGCCATAACAGTTATTCCTCACAGCCTCATTCGGATGCAAAAGCCCGACGCGCCTTCGACAAAAGTCATAACGAGAAAAGCCTCACTTGGGGTAACGGACTTATATCAGAGCCATTATAATGTCGCCGCCGCCACCGTTCGTCTCTGTCAGGGGCGGCAAAGCAGTGGGCAGACAGGCAAATGGATTACAGGTGTACGGAAACAGGACACAAAAGGGGTTGGGCAAATAAAGTTAATGTCTGTGGAATATAGCATACACGTTTACTTGCCACCGCCACTAGCACAGACTGTTCTTAATGATGTGTTGTGAGGGCGAGGGTGAGAGAAAATGGGGTATTAGAGATAAGTGTATGTAAATAAGGCTGGTTCTTAATGTCTCTTAAGTCTCTGCTTGCCGCCAGTCAGTTTTATTCCACGTGATATTCGTGTTCTTATACCTAGGCAGGAGTGAAAAGTGAATGTATCCTTGCAATATTTGGAGGTGCGGAAAATTAATTATATGTAACTCAGCGAGCCAACAGCAAAAAACAACTAGGCTACTATTACCTTTACTGTTACTACTACCACTATTACGTATTCTTTCTACTACTACTACTACTACTACTACTACTACTACTACTATACTACTACTACTACTACTACTACTACTACTACTACTTTAATTACTACTACTACTACTACTACTACCGTCGCCTCAACAGCAATGCGGGTGGTTTTGGTACTTTTTTTGCTACTACTACTACTACTACTACCACTACTACTACTACTACTACTACTACTACTACTACTACTACTACTACTAATAATAATAATAATAATAATAATAATAATAATAATAATAATAATAATAATAATAATAATAATAATAATAATAATAATAATAATAATAATAATAATAATAATAATAATAATAATAATAATAATAATAATAATAATAGTAATGACAATAATCACAATAACGATAATAATAATAATATAATAATTACAATAATATTAAACTATCACAAAAAAAGGAAGAAAAAAATCACCACAATCACCATCCCATCCAACACCAAGACAATCACCACAGCTTCCCCGACAGCCTGTCACTAATACGCCACAACATTTGTTTCTCACACGTCTGTAGGACCCAGCAGCAGAAGCCTTCACCGTGTTGCCTGCCACCAAATCAAAAGAAGTAATAATTCAAAGTCCCTGAAACGCCCCCCACGACCTTTACTCCTCCATCCCATCCCGGCGCTTTACCATCCGTCAACGTGGCTCGGCTGACTCAGAATTATCTATCAGTAAGATGATGTGGCACTATTCTCAATTACTTCATGATTGAATTCCCTGCTATTTAATCGATAGCGCGAGCGCGCGCGCGCACACACACACACACACACACACACACACACACACACACACACACACACACACACACACACAGCGGCATTATCAAGCAACCAATGGAACCTCACCTGCAACCGCTTCCTTACCTTGCTAACGATGCATATCGGTGCATGAGAGACTGCCGCGGTGTGGGGTGCAGCGAACAAAAAAAATTCATTACCTGAGGCTGAACTTTCCATGAGCATCACATACCTGAGGAAAAAGAAAATGAAACGTTAGTCGAGACAATTGCTGTAAGGAAAAAAATAAAGATAAAACAAATAAAAACTATGACTAATATATTAAAGGAGTGCTATATTTTTGTTGGTAGTTTAAAAACTTCAGTGTTTCTAATTGACCCCAATTTTACCAGTTACAAATTTTAAAAATATTTGTTTTTCCTATTTCGCTGAGTCAAAAACTTCAGTAGCATTAACCCTTTAGGTGTAACAGTTTATCTTGTCTAATACATGATTTTATCTCAGGGTCTAATTTCCAAAGTTGCTTGCTGGAAGATTTACATTCTATTTTGACACTGGAAATAAATTATGAATTAATACATAAAATATATATATATATATATATATATATATATATATATATATATATATATATATATATATATATATATATATATATATATATATATATATATATATATACACATTCTGTGGCACATGATCTCTCCTCCTCTAAGCCTCACCGTCTCTGCCTTACCGACACACAGGTTTCTGAGGCTACTGACAACAATCTCTACTCTGTCCCCTCCTACTATCTCTATCCTAAATTTCAATCCAAAGCTGGATGTTGCGCTTACGTGCGCAACGATATCACTTGCTCTCGTGCCCACGACCTTGACTCTTCTGAATTTTCCACCATCTGGCTAAGACTTCATTGTCATTCTATTACTAAATACATCTGTGCTGTTTATCTCTCACCTAACTCTACCAACTATGTAAAATTCTTTGAATATTTGAATTCTAAAGTGGAGCACATCTTGACCCACTCTCCCTTCGCTGAAATCTCCATCCTAGGAGATTTCAATGTTCACCACCAGCTTTGGCTTTCATCCTCTTTCACTGACCATCCTGGTGAACAAGTCTACAACTTTGCTATCCTCAACGACCTAGAGCAGTTAGTCCAGCACCCTACACGTATTCCCGACCGTCTTGGAGACCGGCCCAACATTCTAGACCTCTTCCTTACCTCAAACCCTTCTGCTTATTCTGTCAAACTGTTCTCTCCGTTGGGCTCCTCCGATCACAATCTTATTTCTGCATCCTGTCCTATCGCTCCTGTACACCCTCTGGACCCACCGAAGAGGCGATGCTTCTGGCATTTTGTTTCAGCTCGGTGGGACGACCTGAGGATGTACTTTTCCGATTTCCCGTGGAATGATTTTTGCATCCAGGAGAGAGACCCCTCTGTGTGTGCTCAGGGCATCACAGAGGTGATTGTCTCTGGAATGGAGGCATACATTCCTCGTTCTTTCTCTACTCCTCACGCTAAAAAGCCTTGGTTTAATCACGCTTGTTCTCGTGCTGTCAATGATAGAGAGGTAGCTCACAAAAGGTACCAGAGCCTTCAAACTAATGCTAATTATGAACTTTACATTTCTGCCCGAAATCTTGCCAAATCTATTCTCCGACTAACCAAAAATTCTTTCATTAATAGAAAATGCCAAAACCTTGCTTTCTCTAACTCTTCCCGTGACTTCTGGCATCTAGCCAAAAACATCTCCTCCAACTTCACTTCTTCATCTTTCCCTCCACTCCTCAGTCCTGACGGCAACACTGCCGTCTCATCTATCTCTAAGGCTGAACTCTTCTCTCAAACTTTTTCTAAAAACTCCACTCTGGACGATTCTGGGCATATTCCTCCTACTCATCCCCCCTCTGACTCCTTTATGCCTGTTATAAAGATTCTTCAAAATGATGTTTTCTATGCCCTCTCTGGCCTCAATCCTCAGAAGGCTTATGGACCTGATGGAGTACCTCCTATTGTCCTTAAAAACTGTGCCTCCGTGCTGTCACCCTGCCTGGTCAAACTCTTTCGCCTATGCCTGTCAACATCTACCTTTCCTTCTTGCTGGAAGTATGCCTTCATACAGCCACTGTCTAAGAAGGGTGACAGCTCCAATCCCTCAAACTACCGTCCTATTGCTTTACTTTCTTGTCTATCTAAAGCTTTTGAGTCAATCCTTAACCGGAAGATTCAAAAGCATCTTTCCACTTCTGACCTTCTATCTGATCGCCAGTATGGGTTCCGCAAGGGGCGTTCTACTGGTGATCTCCTAGCCTTCTTAACTGACTCTTGGTCATCCTCTTAGCTGTTTCTGGTGAAACTTTTGCTATTGCGCTGGACATATCAAAAGTTTTTGATAGGGTCTGGCACAAATCTTTGCTTTCCAAACTACCCTCCTACGGTTTCTATCCTTCCCTCTGTACCTTTATCTCCAGTTTCCTTTTTGACCGTTTTATTTCTGCCGTGGTAGACGGTCACTGTTCTTCCCCTAAATCTATTAACAGTGGTGTCCCACAGGGTTCTGTCCTATCTCCCACGTTTAGGGCCACCCCTCCGTGGTCAAGTTGACCGGTCGGCTGCTCGCACGTGTCAGCTACGGGTGTCTGCTGGGCGCCTGCCCAGATAGCCCGTGCCTCCGTCGCTGCTCGCCGGTTTACTGTGGCTGTGGCGGCGGCGGAGGCTTCCCCACACCCGCCGCACGCCAGCGGCGGGTTCCCCCCTGCGACGGGCCGTCGCACCGACAAAGGCCCGTTCCCCCTTTTGGGGGGGTAAATCCTTCACCACCACCACCACCACACGACCACCCACTCAACAGGAACTCCTTCACTGTCCTGGACAGAGCTCGGTTCAGAGCTGACTTAGCCATCACGGAGACGCTACACACACACCTCAACAAACCCACCATTGGAGACAACTCCACATCAGTGGAGCTACTGTGTTATATATATATATATATATATATATATATATATATATATATATATATATATATATATATATATATATATATATATATATATATATATATATATATATATATATATATATATATATATATATATTGTGGGGAGGGGATTATCACTAATACCCATAAAGGTAAATATAAAAAAGGAAAAAAATGCGTTATTTCTTTTTTTTTTATTCGTAAGAACAACACTACGTGCAAAGAATAATTACACTAAGATAAATATTTTATGATTATCAAAAATGCAATATTTTCATCGAACTAAAATGAAATATTAATATGCTCTAGCATTTATAGCCACGATCTCTATTTGGCATTTACTGTTATGGATTTCTAACTGTACGAAAAGGAGGGGAGTGTATAGATCCACGGTGAGTATCAATAATTCTCTGTTATCAGTCGAACTCGTCGAATGAGTTATAGAACACTGATGGAATAACAAAACTTGCTCTGACCTAAAGGTTGAAAGGCAACCGCCTCGTAGTGGCTTGCTCTATATTCTAAAATAAATGTCTACTTAAGAAAAGGTGGGGACGCCATATTAAAGTTGTACGTTAACACTATGTTAACGTCACTAGTGTCTTGTACAGGTAAGGTATGAACAAGTCTTCAGCTTAAACTTTTGCTGGATTTACTTTAGACATATATTCATAAACGTGTGGCATCCTTTACCTTCATAATGAAATGATGGCACGGGAGGGTGCAACCAACAAAACTCCTAAGGAAAATTTCTCTTCACCTGTGATTACACTAGCACCCAGGAAACGAAAAAGATGCTGCTCCAACGAATCCATATTATACGACTCGCAAGAAGTATCTCCCTTTAGTTTCTCACTTTCCCAAGTGTATTGCAACACTTTGTTCTGTATCATCATCCTTAAGGTTAAATAGACGAGATGATATACATACAAACATAAACAATATGGTATACACGAAAACAAAATGAGACATGCAGATCCAAAATAGATATAAAAAAATACTGATACCAACACGCAGATAAAAAGGTACACATATGAACCATACATACAAATAAGATGGCAAAACACACACACACACACACACACACACACACACACACAGGCACATAGTCAGTGCTTGAACGGGCGGCACGCAATTTGATACAACCACACGCATACACAATATGATGTACGCACAAACAGGATAATATTCTGCATACGAACAAAAACAATGCATCATACTCCTGCACAAACACAAGAACAATAGCAATATGCAATAAACACAGACGAACATGATTAGTAAACTCTAATCTCTTCAGTCCCTTTCGCATTCATGTGCCACGAATTATTGGGCCACTAAAGTAGCCTTCCACTGTTTCTCATTTCTTTCCAATAACTATCCCCTTTCCAGAACGCGAGAAGAAAAGAGAAAAAAAAGGAAAGGAGATGATCATAAGATTACTTTCAAATATTAAAATCGGTAAACTTTACATTTTGGAGAATCTTCTTTGACCTTCAGTCGTTAAGGAGCGGAATCAGCGAGTCTTTTTTCATGTTTGTTCAGCCTTAGGTCAGCCTGTAATTATGTAAATGAAGGTAAACTGTTTAGACTCAATTAAAGAGATGTTTGTTTACACAGACTTTTGGAGTGTTTCGCTGGTCTTCATCTAACACCCGCTCTTCCTCCTCTCTCTTCTCTCTCTCTCTCTCTCTCTCTCCAGTTCAAAATATGTAAAATATTTACACAGGTTCTGCTATAATCCCATCTTCATTCTGTTACATTTCCCTCAAATAGCTCACGAAACCATTTTCCTTCCTGACCACTCATACTATTTCCTTCTTCCCTTTCTAATATCTTCCATACGGACTCCATCACCTTTATTAAAAACCCTTTCCTCCTCTCCTTTCCGTTCCAATGCATGAGGTGTGTGTGGGACTTGAGAGTCTTCCTAAGGCCTTGCGACGAAAAGTTTGTGAATATCCATAATCCAATTCTCTGTGCCGACCATCGAGGAAGTTGGGGACATAATGGCTGTGGCCCGCTATCCCGAACAGAGCTTCTTCTTCATCTTCCTTTACCCTTGCAAACTCGATCTCCCTCACTTCTTAGATTAAGTCGTCAATCATCAAATTGGAGATAAAGTTCAGTTGCGTGTTTCCTGCAGCAGCCATTGGGAGGTGATGGAAACGCGAGTAAAATTGGTGGAAACTTTCTTAATTTTGAGGCATTTCATTGTACTTGTAAATAGTGTGTGTGTGTGTGTGTGTGTGTGTGTGTGTGTGTGTGTGTGTGTGTGTGTGTGTGTGTGTGTGTGTGTGTGTGTGTGAGAGAGAGAGAGAGAGAGAGAGAGAGAGAGAGAGAGAGAGAGAGAGAGAGAGAGAGAGAGAGAGAGAGAGAGAGAGAGAGAGAGAGAGAGAGAGAGAGAGAGAGAGAGAGAGAGAGAGAGAGAGAGAGAGAGAGAGAGAGAGAGAGAGAGAGAGAGAGAGAGAGAGAGTCTATGTTTGAAAAAAAAGATCGTCGGAATGCGCAACAACATACATAAACCAAAATCAATAGAAATAGATAGATTGATAGATAAATATATAGATAGATAAGGAAATACAGTGATCGACGATAATAAAAAATCAATGAATAAAAAAGAGAAAGCATTGAGAACAACCGAAGCAGAAAAATTAAACAGAAGGTTAACCGAGAAGGCACGGCCGGGAGAAACGCATCGATTGGAAGAGAACGGTCGCGGTCAGAAACAAAACAAACAAACAAACAAACAAAAAAAAAAAAACTGACCATTATCACAGGACCATTAGGCCAACAACTCACTAACTACACACACACACACACACACACACACACACACACTCGACATAACACCCACCCCTTCACCCACTAAAGTAGGCAGTGGTTTTCCTCACCAGTAAAAAGTTCCCCTCAACACCCGTATATTAACATCTGCCTGCTTTTTTGCCTACCTGCTTATATGGTGCGAGCTAGTCTGCTTGTCAGTTTACTTGCCTATCTGTCTGGGGCCTACCTGTTTGACTACTTGTTTGTCTTAAAGATGTCTATTGCCTACCTGCTTGTCTATCTGTTTGCCTGTCTTTGTCTGCTGCCTACCTCCCTGCTTTCTGCTTGTTTGCCTGTCTGCCGTTTCGCCTGCCTACCTTCCTTTTTGTCTTTCTTTATGTCAGATTTCTGGCTGTATGCCTATATGCCTTGTCGCTCCACGTTTTCTCTCTCTCTCTCTCTCTCTCTCCCCCAAATGTGCCACCAACTACCTTTCCATGATCTATCTTTACATTATCATAGGTAGGAACAAGAATACATAAAACTATATCAACTATACTACTCTATACAAGAAAATGCCAGTGAAAAAACATGAGCTTGTTCCCTTTCTCCTTTCTTTCCAATTCCAAGGACATGTACATACAAATTTACAACAGGTAGTGGGATAGTTCTATACGCTATAATGGTATGCTGAGCGCTGTGGCCTTTTTGCTCTGAATATACTACGCCTACCTACACAATTTAGTTAACCTGTGTGTGTGTGTGTGTGTGTGTGTGTGTTGAATATTCCATCATCGACCCTCATATTTGGGGTAAAAGGGTATCGGAAAGCAGTTGGCGGGTAATGAGGCTTCGAGACGGAGAGTGAGACAACATTTTCACGGCTTCATTATTTTGACGAAGTTGTTCGGGGACGGATCAACGCCCATGACCTCGCCAAGGCTCGCGACGGCAACACACTCGCTTATTTTCTCGTCCCAGTGATTTATTTTCGCAGATTAAAATGTATGAGAGCTGGAGCAGGATTTCCATAAATATTGGATTCCGGGCCTAGAGTGTTGTGCTGCTAACTCTCATTTATATGTCTATTTATTTTGTTTTATTATCATAACTTTATTACCCTCTGAGGATGCTGAGTGCTGAGCCTAATCAATTATTTTAGACGAAACTGTGGAAAAAATGAAATAAGAAAGTTAAACGGATTCAATTAAATGCGATAAAAAAAAAACATGTCTTTCAATTACCACGCCAGATGCAAAATACTGTGTATTCATAAGACTTTTCTTGAAGTGAAAAACTCTCTTACACTGAAATTTCAACAAAATAATATCCACTAAAACCAAAATCCATCATGAATAAAAAAAATATGATCACAATACAAATATAGGAAAAAATAACGAGAAAATAATGAGAGAGAGAGAGAGAGAGAGAGAGAGAGAGAGAGAGAGAGAGAGAGAGAGAGAGAGAGAGAGAGAGAGAGAGAGAGAGAGAGAGAGAGAGAGAGAGACTCTGCAAAGTGTAAATGGAGAGTTAATTCAATAATACATGTTAAAATTCGATGATACATGTTAAAATGTATGAAAATTACCATCAAAGGTTCCTGAAATATAATTCCAATCACATACATGCTAAATAACGAGGAATATCGATTTGTTTATATATTTATCATTACTCATTTCAGATGTCAAACTCACATTGATGTTCCATAATTAAACTCTCGAACAATACATCGTCGTTAATACATTATAAGTTATTTTCAGAGCACATTAGAGTAATGATTCTAGGAAGTCCTGTTTCTAAATGACACGTGATGCTGACAAAGAGGATACTAATAACATCATTAATAGTGCAACAGTAATAGTTAGTAGAGCAGCAATGGCAAGGGTTGATGGATAGAATATATCTCCAATATAACCCAAATATCTTAACAAATATGACAATATTACTAAAATCACAACTACTATGAAAATAACGATAATAACAGTAATATTATATACGTAAATATACGTAAATAACAATTACATTAAGAGTATTAACAAGAGTATTAATTATTATATGATTAAAACAGTAATGAACGATAACAACAACAACATCCATAACGCACAACAAAACATACCAATACAGACCTTATGTGAGAGAGAGAGAGAGAGAGAGAGAGAGAGAGAGAGAGAGAGAGAGAGAGAGAGAGAGAGAGAGAGAGAGAGAGAGAGAGAGAGAGAGAGAGAGAGAGAGAGAGAGAGAGAGAGAGAGAGACAGACAACCAAACAAACAGACAAACAAAGAGACAGACGCACGAATATACCAACACACAGAGATAAAGATATGGAAAAACGCCGTGAGACAGGTGAACAAACACACTCGAATATCCAGAGAGACAAATACGGACAAACTGACAAACACAAACACGGGGAATGCATTTGTGGTCATGTTTCCCCCACTCCTTCACATCTTTCTCTTCCTCCAGCCTCACCCTGCCCCCCCTCCCCCTCCACATACACAGCTGTCCCTCCATCCACACACCTGTTTCTCCCGCCGTGATGGAAAGGCTTTAATTAATATGTGCGGGAGGCCCCTCTTTGTCGCAGCGGCCACCAGGGACACGCACCGCCGCCTCCTCCTCCTGCCGCTGCTTTTCTTCGTCTTTCTCTCTCTCTCCTTTTGTGCCTCTTTTACGCCGACACACGGTAAGGGGAGTATGGTGAAAAACATTGTGGAGTGCTGTACTGCTGTGGCGTTGAGAGAGAGAGAGAGAGAGAGAGAGAGAGAGAGAGAGAGAGAGAGAGAGAGAGAGAGAGAGAGAGAGAGAGAGAGAGAGAGAGAGAGAGAGAGAGAGAGAGAGAGAGAGAGAGAGAGAGAGAGAGAGAGAGAGAGAGAGAGAGAGAGAGAGAGAGAGAGAGAGAGAGAGTGTGTGTGTGTGTGTGTGTGTGTGTGTGCGGAGGTCGTCACCAGGTAGGGTTGAGATCGCCAGGCACACGGAAGAAACATAAGGAAACGTCCAGATAATAACCCGGAGACCCTCACCTGCTGGGCTCGTGCCGGAAAATAATATCTACATTGGGCCACTTAACCCCTTTCCCAGCACCCCTTACCATCCTCCCTCCCTTCCACCGTCCCCCCTTCCCAGCACCCCTTACCATCCTCCTTCCCATCCACCGTCCCCCCTTCCCAGCACCCCTTACCATCCTCCTTCCCATCCACCGTCCCCCCTTCCCAGCACCCCTTACCATCCTCCCTCCCTTCCACCGTCCCCTTTTGTGGTTCCCCTTCACTACATTTTCTCTCGTTATAACCTTTCCACACACCCCTCCTTCCACCTCTTTTCTGAACACATGTTAGTTCAATTTACTCTACGTTCCACATCACTACTTCTTCATTCCTAACCGTCCTTCCTGTTTTCCTTTCCCTCCATCCTCCGACACTCCACCCTGAATCCCTTCCACCTTTCTTTACCACCTTGCCCTGTCTTGCCTTTTCACCTGGTTATCCTGCCTTTTCCTCCACAACACCTGGTAGCTCTGCCCTCTTTTCTTACGCCTACCTTCAATCTCTCTCCTTCTCATCTCCCTTCTTCACTCTCTCGTCCACCCACTTACCTTACATTTCTCACTGCACTTCACTTATTTATCATTCTACTTTCCTCATCGCTTTTCCACACGTCCCTTACCTCTCTTCGTGCCTTATTCTATCGTCTCTTTCTCATCCTCATCTACCTTACTCACTCTCCAACACCCACTCACTTACCCTCTATTTATCACCACTTCACTTATTTTTCATTCTACTTTCTCTATCACTTTAGCACACGTTCCTTTCCTCTTTCCGTGCCTCATTCTATCGTCATTGGTCCTTTGTGGTCCTCGACCCTATTTTGGCCGGGCTGTGTCAATGAAAGCGGGGGGAGATATGCCCATTCCTCTATTCACACTTTTGTTGGGCGGCGCGGGTATGGTGTATTTAATTGGGTTCCCCCGAGGCTGAGAGACACGCGCGGCGCCAGCAGGGAGGCTTAATGATGTGGCTTTACAGTGAATAGCTTCTTCATAAATCTAAGGGTTATATATTTTCATTAATTTGTGCCCTTTTTATCTTCTTTTCCGTGTTATTCTCTAAGTTGAATACAGTAGTTTAACTAGTACTAGTGTGAATAGACAGTGTATTTACAGGAAAAAGTAGTAGTAGTAGTAGTAGTAGTAGTAGTAGTAGTAGTAGTAGTAGTGGCAGTATTAGTAATGGTAGAAGTAGTAGTAGTAGTAGTAGTAGGAGTTAGAGTAGGAGGAGGAGGAGGGGGAAGAGGAGGAGGAGGTGGTAGAGGAGGAGGAGGGGGAAGAGGAGGAGGAGGCGGTAGAGGAGGAGGAGGAAGAGGAGGAGGAGAAGAGGAGGAGAAAGAGGGGAAGAGGAGGAGGAGGAGGGGAAGAGTAGGAGAGAGGAGGAGGAGGAGGAGGAGGAGGAGGGGGAAGAGGAGGAGGAGGGGAAAGAAGAGGAGGAGGGGGAAGAGGAGGAGGAGGGAGAAGAGGAGGAGAAAGAGGGGGAAGAGGAGGAGGAGGAGGGGGAAGAGTAGGAGTAGGAGGAGGAGGAGGAGGAGGAGGAGGAGGAGGAGGAGAAAATTAGGGAAATACAGGCAAAAGCCTATTAGCTCATTACGAGGTTGCTAGATTTAGAGATTTAATCTGTTCTACAGACACTCCATGCCCGGGGACCAGATAAAAGCAATTCGGAACGTACATTCAGTTTACTTCTGTCACAGCAAAGTAACAGTCGATTCGATTTTTATAGGAGTTGATAGTTTTCGCACCAACTACTTCAGAAGGAAGGTCTTTCCAATAGCCGATGGCTCAGTTTGAAAAGAATATCCTGTCAATGGCTGTACTATATCTCCTTGATTGAAGAGGTACACCGTTCTTTCTAGTTCTAAAGCTGGTGTGTAGCTATATGAACTCGAGAAGGAATAACAATATTAGTAATTATAGAAGTATCACTGTTATTAAGACAGCAGAACTGCACTTACCCCCATCCAAAGAAAAAGCCCAGAGTCCTCGAGTCCTCATTTCAACAAAGCACTTACGAAGCCGCGTTGCCATTTGCCTCCGTTCACAAGATACTAATTCATAGCTTCCATGCATGTGTCTGCAGCCCAAACAGCTAACAAATGTGCAGGCTAAGGTAGATGTGAGCATGAAACTGTATCTTCCAATAATTGTAAAGAATTTGAAACCAAACACGATTTCACATTATCCTTTCTTGAAAATTATCGTGGAAGATTTCCACATTGTTCACACCGGAAACAAATTTGTTTTGACAGACGAAATTCAACCTTACCACCAAAGGAAAGGCAGCTTAGAGACAACGAAATAAAGTTTATAGATACTAATACATGCATGCAATTAAGTGGCTGCTGCCTTAATCAATCACAGTGAAACATAACCAGCTGACTTTCTCTTGTTCTTAAAGAAATGTTGCCTACAGATGTGTTTTTAATACAACACGATACAATAATCGATGCTGCAGGTAAAACACAAGGAGCGAGTGGTGTGTCTCGCCAACTTATCCTGAGAAGGGTTTAGGAAGGTGAGCTGCTGCAAGGTGAGCCACCCCACCTCCTTCCTGCCTCTTTCACGGTCGATGTCCAATTCACATAATGGTTATGCTTTTTCCCTCTTTTATATAAATGGCAAAGCGCGGGGTTCCAACACAATGGCTGACCGGCATGAATATGGTGGCGAGTGCTGGATGGAATTAGGGCGGAGCGGGAGCAGAAAGGGAGACGGGGAGCGGAGATCAGGCTGGAGCAGGCTTACATGCCATTGAGGAATTATATTTTTCCCTTGAAATTTCGTACATAATGACATTATAACATGATGATACTGTGGGCCCCAACCTTACGATTCAGTGGTCGGGAGTATGGCTGTCGCATAGAACAAATTCAAAGCTGGCATGGTACAGAAACCTTATTATCATTTCCCACTTACAGTTGTAAATCCTAACACTAACATCACTGTGTCCGACATTACGGAACAAGGTAGAGGACATACAAACATCCTTATCTTTCTGTGTTCTACCCCACAATTTCTCACATGTCTCCCTAACGATACATTTGATTAATGGAATGTGCCGTTGTTATTATATTCAATTACGGGGCAGAGCACGGCTACACCATTAAGTGGCTTATTTCACGACAATCACATACATTACGGTGTCTCTGAGGAGGCAACGTCGCGGCCAGGATTCCCTCTCCAAGTGGTTTACTAAAGTCTCGAGGGAGGAGGGGAAAGCGGGAGGAGAGTAACTGAAAGAGGGAGTAAAGGAGATAGAGGGAGAATATGTAGAAGAAAGTGAGAAGGGCTCTAGAGAAGACTGGAAGGTAAGAGAGAGGATGAGGGAGACCTTTTTTAGTGACGGATAGAAGAAATGTTTATGTAAGAAAGAAGGTGTGGTAGAAAAGTCTAAAAATAACCACTAGAAAACAGGTGACTGTGATGTGCCTCGAATAATATATGGTAAATTCTCTCCAGGAATCAAGTTTTCATAGCACTATACGCTTGACACTACCTCACAAGTATACCTCATATTGCTGTTTTATATGAGTGAAGAAGAAAGGTAAAAGGTGAAAGGTAAAAGAAAAAAATAAGAGTTATAAGAAAAAGCGCAAAAAATGGAATTAACGATCATGAAAAAACCTACATCGTAAAAGATTGATGAGACGAGAAGAACTTACAAATAAGGAAAATCTCTGAATCCTCTATTAAGAAATGATTGTAATAAAGCAAACAAAAAATTACAAGTTCCGAAATCTACATTTATTTCATGAGACTCTGAGTCGCCAAACGTAAAAACTTTTGCCAATGTAGTGATAGGAATCACGAAAAAAAGCATGACGAATACATTTTAAGCTTTAAAGATTAAACGAACAAAAAATAAAAGATGCAGACATGCATGAAACATTGTGTGTGTGTGTGTGTGTGTGTGTGTGTGTGTGTGTGTGTGTGTGTGTGTGTGTGTGTGTGTGTGTGTGTGTGTGTGTGTGTGTGTGTGTGTGTGTGTGTGTGTGTGTGTGTGTGTGTGTGTGTGTGTGTGTGTGTGTGTGTGTGTGTGTGTGTGTGTGTGTGTGTGTTTCATTTACATTTGTTGCCGGCATTGTATGCATGGAGGCCTCTTTCCTGTTTGTTAATCTGTATATATATATATATAGATAGATAGATAGATATATATATATATATATATATATATATATAGATATAGATATAGATATAGATATAGATAGATAGATAGATATAGATATAGATAGATAGATAGAGAGAGAGAGAGAGAGAGAGAGAGAGAGAGAGAGAGAGAGAGAGAGAGAGAGAGAGAGAGAGAGAGAGAGAGAGAGAGAGAGAGAGAGAGATTGCAGAACCACGTGTCCTATTCCCTCTATAACCATCACCATCAACATCTACAATTGTCATGATCACCATCAACTTTTAAAATCAGAGTAAAAGTTCCTTCCACCCTGGCAGTCCCTCATGGATGGCGTCGGGACTTACACAAAGTCATACTTATGAATACAAAGTGAAAGTAAGCACACTGAGAGGCAGGAAGGGGGAGTCCTGAAAGTCCAAATGTCTATACCAACCATCTCTCTCTCTCTTTTAATACCGTCTTTTCTTCCTTAGCTCCACCCTTGCTTTTCCCCTCCTCCCTCTGGTGTATTTTTTCCCTTTGCAAGACCTCAACTTTCTCCATTTCCTGTTTCCATGACCCTTTCCTTTACTTTTCCTCTTCTCGTCCTTCTCTCTTCTCCCGGAGCTGCCATCTTTTCAACAAATTTCATCTTCATTGTCCCTCCATCATCTTCCTTTCTTTCTCTCTTTCTGTGATTTCTTTCTTGAATAAAATGTAAGTTTTTCTTTAAAAATTTAAATCCTTTCTTTATATCCTAATTCTTTCTCTCTCTCTCTCTCTCTCTCCACACTGTTCACGTAATTTCGGTCTCATCATTTTCTTCATATTTATGGTTCCTCTTTCTCCTTTACTCGGTTCCTTTGCGCCTCCCTTCCCTTCCTTCCTCGCCTCTATACGCCATTTCTTCCTCCTCTTCCCCTCATCTTATCATTTTTCCTTTTTCTCATTTCATATTTATTTTACTTATCTGATCCCACTCCCTCAGTCTTTCCTTATTTATCCTTCTTGGCTATATTTTCCCCTCTTTATCCTCCTGTTTATTTACCTATGTTCATTTCCTCCCTCCTTTCTTGCATCTTGCTCACCCCTCTGCCTCCTCTATCTTCTTCCCTTTGTCTTTCCTCCCTTCCTTCTCTCCCTCCACCCTCTCCAGACTTCCATTAACACATACTTTCCCCACTCCTTCTCCGCCTTTACCTTACCTTTCCCGAACAACACTCAAATACTATCTGCCTCCTCCTCCTCCTCCTCCTCCTCCTGCAACCCTCAAGCCATTTTTCTACTTCATCCAAACTTCACCCTATCCATTTCCCTATTTCCACCTTTATCCTTCCAGTCGTCACTAACTTTATCTTCATATCTTGCCAATTGCTTACTTTTCCACAGACACTCCCTTGTCCACCCGCTCCCTTTCCCACGCTTTCCCTTTCGCCGTTCTTCATCTCCCCCTTCCATTCCTCCCTAATACTACCTTTTCCACCTCCAACATAGTGGTTCTTTTCACTATTCTCTTCCAGTTCACATCCTCTCTCACATTCTTCTCCACTTTCTTCCCTTCCCCTCGCCTCTCGATCCACGGTGACCTCACTTCACCTGTCACATCCCCTCAGCTCAACTGACCACTTCAGCTTCCTCCTAGCGTTCAGAAAATAGGCCAAGTCCTTCTCGTCTCCTGTGACATTCTGTAGTTCGTAACGTTATTTTTTCCTTAGTTTTCATTTCGTGTTTATTTTTCCTCCTATAGTTTTTCTATTTATTTAGTCGCTCAGCATTTTTATCATCTGCCTGTCATTATTTTTCCGTCAGGTTTTTCTTTATGCTTTTCTTTTTTTCTTCAATTCTTTCATTCATTCTTTCTTTCTTTCATTCTTTTGAAGGGGGTGAGCGTGGAAAGGACAGGCAGGTAAATTGATTTCTTGGCACGCACCTGCCCACACACATATACACAAACACACGCGCGCGCGCGCACACACACACACACACACACACACACACACACACACACACACACACACACACACACACACACACACACAGCGCTTTGTGTTCTAATATATAGTGCAATTACTTAATGTTAAAGCAAAAACACTGCACCGGATATTTATATAAAAACAAGGTATACTTCCTGTTTTCATAATTCACCGCAACATGTCCTCGACCACTGGAATAAATGGTGTGATTTATGTCAGGAAATATATAGTTACCTTAGAGAATATTCCCCTTGGCATTACAGGAGAAAATAACTTACTCATAGATGAACATCGATAAGAAGAATACAACAAAAGGCGTCTCGCTTGGCTTGGAAGGAATGGTCTACCGAGGTTCGTGTCGCGTTGGCCGGCACACAACACGACAAGCGAGGACGCAACGTAAATATATTCGTCCATTAATCAAAGTAATATCAATACTTGTGTCCCCTTGTGCAAGCCGGGCAGGAGTAATCATCGCTGGACTGACCAATACTCTACTTTCCCCGATTGGTGCGTGGCGTGTGGCGAGGCGAAGCAAGGAGTGCCGAGGACGCAAGGCGAGGCGAGGCGAAGCAAAGGTGAGAGTAGGAAAGGTGGGGACGACAATATGAGGGGCGACGGGACGAAGCGAGGGACAGAGGGAGAGGCAAGGGAAGGTGCGGCGGGGACCTGAAGGCGAGGCGGCACAGTGTATTGATTCAGAGAGAGAATAAGGTAGCGTTTCTTGGGTAAGTGGAGTCACCTGCGGCACCTAGACATTTACGGTAATTTCTGGGGCGGTGGTGATGGTGATGGTGTAGTACTCGGTTATGTAGGCATTGGCAAAATAAAAGTAGTAGCAGTAGTAGTAGTAGTAGTAGTAGTAGTAGTAGTAGTAGTAGTAGACTATACTATAGTAGTTGTTGATTTTGTAGGGAGCAGCAGAAACACCAATAGTGGTAGACCTAACGCTACGACTACAACAACTACGTGCTGGTATAACAACTACTACTACTACTACTACTACTACTACTACAACTGCTACTACTACTGCTACAACAACTACTACTACTACTACTACTACTACTACTAATAATAATAATAATAATAATAATAATAATAATAATAATAATAATAATAATAATAATAATAATAATAATAATAATAATAATAATAATAATAATAATAATAATAATAATAATAATAATAATAATAATAATAATAATAATAACAGTGACAGCAGCAGCACCATCAACACAAATAATACTAAGACTCCCACAGCCAGACATAATACTAGTAATAATAATAATAATAATAATAATAATAATAATAATAATAATAATAATAATAAGAATAATAATAATAATAATAATAATAATAATAATAATAATAATAATAATAATAATAATAATAATAATAATAATAATAATAATAATAATAATAATAATAATAATAATAATAATAATAATAATAATAATAATAATAATAATAATAATAATAATAATAATAATAATAATAATAATAATAATAATAATAATAATAATAATAATAATAATAATAATAATAATAATAATAATAATAATAATAATAATAATAATAATAATAATAATAATAATAATAATAATAATAATAATAATAATAATAATAATAATAATAATAATAATAATAATAATAATAATAATAATAATAATAATAACAGTGACAGCAGCAGCACCATCAACACAAATAATACTAAGACTTCCCTGCCAGCCAGTGAGTGCCCCGCGACAAGGGGAACAGATCTGGAGAAATAACATAGTGCCTTCAAGTCTTTCCCTTAATGAAAGCAACTTTGTCTACATTTGTTTTACTTTCGCAGGGGGAAAGGGACGAGCCGAGAGGAACGACGAGCCGGACGCAATGGGAGGGCGGCGAGGGCGGCGTCAGCGGGTCACGGCGAGGGGCGGGAATGAGATCATGTTTTCTTTGGCCAACAAATATTAGCTTATTGATTCTGGACTACGAGGAAAATGATAAAACAAATACGAGCAAATTACATAAATGCTCTAAGTCTGTATATTTTTGTTACTGGTGCCACTGCTGTAACAACGACAATCACTCCCGCTACTACAACTACTGCTACTACTACCATCACTGCTGCTACTACTACTACTACTACTACTACTACTACTTCCACTACTACTAATTACCATTCTGATCACACTATCGTGTTCACGAGAGTTTTTCCTACGTAATGTAATAATATATTTCAGCATTCAATGAACAACTGTTGAAGAAAGCGAGCATAAGTAAAACATGTTATAATTTTTTTTAACATCACAGTTTAACTCATCGTAATAACTTTTTTTGTCGAGTTTCTACAATACATCTTGATTCTACAGTCACTGCTGAGTCTGATGGTGTCAACCAAAACTGGTTATCTCGTATATGAGGTGAGCTATGGCATATAATATAAAAGCATGTCTCACTCGAACATGCAAGATGTAGCCTGACACGAGTGTCTGCGAGAGAGCGGTGCAGCCAATCAGCTGCAACCTTACCAACCTGCCTAGGCGCCAGGAATCTAGCTTAAGTTAACCTGTTTTTTTTTTTTTTTATAGTACTACTACTTCTACTACTACTACTACAACATCAACAAATAATAGTAATAATTATAATAATAATAATAATAATAATAATAATAATAATAATAATAATAATAATAATAATAATAATAATAATAATAATAATAATAATAATAATAATAATAATAATAATAATAATAATAATAATAATAATAATATCAAAATAGCCATATCACTAATGATAAAAATGATATTGAAAATATATACGACAACAAATGAAATAATGAACCACACATCAATATTTACTCACATTAATTCAAACAAGACACGAACACACACACACACACACACACACACACACACACACATAAATACATACAGTAGTAACAACAACAATGGATTATGCTCGTGTTCGTCTTCGTATGGACACAGAAACACCTACACACAAACAAATACTTTCTTTTCTTTCCCCGCCACCTTATTCCTAATACCTGATCAACAAGCGCCATCATCCCCCGGCAACCCACCCGAGCAGCCCCCCCATCACAACCCGCCCCATCCCTTTCTAGCCTCACCCCTCTACGCCCTGCCCAGCCCCGTACTAAGCCAGACCATCAACTATTCTTTCTATTCATGTTTTGATTAATATGGCGCAGGAAGGACGCCCTATTGTCGAGGCGGTGTATGCGAGCAGGCGGGCGGGCGGAGGTGGGTCGTGGGCTACGGTGGCAGGGAGGCTTGTGGGCGTGTGTGCAAGCGTGGTGAGGCGATGAGTGTGTAGGGGCTGGCGTGTGAGGGCTTGGGCGCGTGGGTTTGTCGGGGAGGGTGTGGGCTTTTGTGAGTGTGGGCGGGGAAGTTCACCAAAAGGTTTTTTTCTTTCCCTTTCTTTCGTTGATTGATGTTCCTTGGAGGTAAATGTAGACCCAGGGCGAGTCCATTAACACCACTCAGCCTCGCCTCCTCACAAACGGTCGAAGAAATACGGGGGAAATATACAGTCCCCTCGTTCTTTCTTTGTACTTTCTTAATCTTGTTTTCAGTGACACCAATATCAATAGGTACCGATAACTAACTAAATATACGGTATCCTTATCCTTAACCTTAGTGGAGCTTCTGAGATGAGGGTAGTGGATGAGTAAAAAGTAAATGAAGAGAACTTATTACACTTATTATGTATGTTTTCTTCCGAATTATCACATCTCTGATAAAAAAACAATGCCTACTTATTTATTTTTAACAGGAAGGGAGGCAGCTCAAGGGTAAATAATAGAAACAATAAAAAAAAAAAAAACGCAAGACACTGTTCCGAATAGAAGAAAATGAACGAAAGACCAGAAGAGTGATCAATTTCGGGTGGTTATGGGTTGTTTATTCTTAGTGTGTGTGTAACGTAGCTGAGTGTAGTGTGCAGTGTAGTGTAGTGTGTGGTGTGTGGCACATCTTCCGGGACATGGGGCTGCGCTTGGTGGCAGGTTATGAGGGGTAGAAGAGAGGTCGAGGGAGAAGCTTGACAAAACAACGGCGTCAACCCAAGCAGGAGGTCATGACTAAGAGGGACTTGGCATCAAAGGGAAGGGTGTCTCATCGGCTTAGAGGGCAGAAGAAGGGTCTTAGTAGTAGCAAACTCAAGGGCGTCTAGTATGTATTTCTTGCCATTTGAGCAGAAGCGCCTTATGAGGGAGTAGGAGCAGTGTTTTCTAATGACTTTTTGTGGTTTTCTCTCTCTCTCTCTCTCTCTCTCTCTCTCTCACTCTATCTCTCTCATCATCTCTCTCTCATCATCTCTCTCTCTCTCTCCTCCTCCTCCTCTTCCTCCTCCTCCTCCTCCTCCTCTATCTCCGTTCTTCCTCATCAATCAGTAACCGCCCAATTTTCTCTCCCTAACAAATCTCCCTTCGTTTAACCTTCCTTCTTCCAACTCTCTACATTTCATCTCTGTCCCAGCCTCCTCCTCCTCCTCCTCCGTCTCCTTTTTCTCCTGCTTTTCCATCTTCCTCCTCCTCTTTCTCCTTCTTATCCTCCTCCTCAGTTTTCGTGTCTACTCCAGTGCCAGTTTTTTCTTTTTATCTTTTTCTTCCTATTCTTTTTCTTTCATTCTCCTCCTTCTTCTTTTTTTTCTTTCTCTTTTTATCTCGTTGTCTTCCTTAATATTCATACATCTTCGCCAGCTTGAAAAATCCCTCTATTTCATATGATGAGGGTGAGGTTGCCGTGATTCTCTCTCTCTCTCTCTCTCTCTCTCTCTCTCTCTCATTATCTTCGGCCACTTCGAGACACACTTTCCTTCCTTTGCCGCGGCGTCTGTCTCATTATGCCCTTGAGCTTCACCATTGTATCATTTACTTCACACGTTCAATTATCTTACCTAATCTCTCTCTCTCTCTCTCTCTCTCTCTCTCACAGGAATGGATCCAAAATAGTTTTACTTTCATCAGCTTGAGGCGCATTTTTTTTTCTCCTTCTGGAAGTGGTCGGGAAGGGTAGTTTTGGAGCTGTGCGGAAGGCGGGGGATTGGAGTGTGATGGGAAGGAAGACTGTGAGGATGTGGGAAGGAACTGTGGATGAGGGGAGGGAATAAGGAACACGAGAAGAAGCTGTGTGGATTGGAAGATTTGGGTGTGTGGGCGGTGATTCTGGGGGAGGGCAAGAGCAGTGGAGAGGCTGTAGGAAGTGACTGTGGATGAGGGGAGTGGATAAGGTTCAGGAGTAGAAGCTATGTGGTGGGGAGGCGCGAGGAAAAGAGTGGAGTAGAGATTTAGGGGATGGAAAGCGAGGTGGAGACGCCTTGGGAAGGAACTGTGGATGACGGGAGTAAATAAGGATCATGAATAGATGTTTGTTGGGGAAGATTTGGATGCGTGAGTGGTGGGCTGGAACAAAAGGGTGGAGTAAATCTTTAGGGAAGGGAAAGAAAAGTGGAGAGGCTGTGGGAAGGAACTGTGGATGAAGGGAGTGGATCAGGAAAAGGAGAAGCTATGTGATGGGGAGGCTTTGGTTGCAGGGTGATGGGTTGGAGGAAAAGGGTGGAGTAGAGGTTTAGAATGGGGAAAAGGAAGTGGAGAGGCTGAGGAAAGGAACTGTGGATGAAGGGAGTGGATCAGGAAAAGGAGAAGCTATGTGATGGGGAGGTTATGGGTGCGTGCGTGTTGGGTAGGAGGAAAAGGGTGGAGCACAAGTTTAGGAGAAGGAAAGCGGAATGGAGTGAGATTGAGGCAAGCGATTTGAAGGCAAGTTGGCTGAGGAAAGGAAATGAAAGCGAGACTAAATCCTAAAAATATCGGCCAGAGAGACGTATAACGGGAGCAGGGGAAGCTTCCTGCAGGATGTTGGGTGGGCGGATCAAACGAAATAAAAAATAACGAAAGATATATAAACAAAAAAATCAAGTTATACTGTTTGGTTGTGACAATAAGATCAGTCACCCTTGAAACGCCCTGAGGAGGAAGAGTAGGAGGAATGGGAGAAGGAGGAAGAGGCGGAGGGAGATAGAAGTAGAGAGCTGGAGAGATGGAAATGGATGACTTGAGAAGGGCTGGGAAGCGATGTGAGACCTCTGGGTGTTAAACGAGGCCGGGGTGCGGGGGAGGTGAAGGGGGGCGTGACGATAGGGTGCTGGTGGTGGTGGTGGTGGAGGGCCGCGAGGGAGAGAAAGGATGCAGGCTGGAGGGAGCGTCGGCATCTGTGGTGCGAGTTTAATTTATTCAGACTTTGAGCGTGCGACAACAGCTGTGTGGGATTCGTCTGTGTCTGCGTGGTGTGGTGTGGTGTGGTGTGTGTGTGTGTGTGTGTGTGTGTGTTTCTTGTATTTCCATGCCTCTGTAATGGTATACATGGTTTGCCTTGTGTGGCTGTTTGTGTGTGAGGCTGGGAATCGCTTCATGTGGTTTGGCAATGGATATCTGTCTACACTCGTTTGCTTTGTGTTTCAACCCATTTCGTTTTTCTCTAATAGTTTTGTGCTCCATATATAGATATTTAGTAGGTACATGGTTCATTCGTGTGGCTTCAAGAGTGCCTTGTGTGCCAGGTAATACTGTGGGCCAGGTGTACTTGTCTACTGAACGCATGCCACTGTAATATGAAGGTCGATAATGAAACCAATTTCGTGTGGTCGATGATATATTCTGAGAGCGTCCTATTCGGTTCAGGTTCAAACAATGACATGATAATTTTGAGGCAGAAGAAGAAGAAGAAGAAGAAGAAGAAGAAGAAGAAGAAGAAGAAGAAGAAGAAGAAGAAGAAGAAGAAGAAGAAGAAGAAGAAGAAGAAGAAGAAGAAGAAGAAGAAGAAGAAGAAGAAGAAGAAGAAGAAGAAGAAGAAGAAGAAGAAAAAAAGAAGAAGAAGAAGAAGATGAAGAAGAAGGAAAAAGAAAAAGAAAGAAAAGAAGAAGGAAAAGAAGAAGAAAAAGATAAAGGTTATACTCATCATCATCATCATCATCATCATAATAATAATAATAATAATAATAATAATAATTACAACACCATGCATATAGAAAACTTCCATTTCGCGCTGCGAGGTTTAAACAATACTTTTCAGTCCGTGATGGACATTTACACACATTCAACAGTATCAAATGTCACTCACCACGTGAAAAGAGTGGAAACACTACATGTATTTCACAATCAGCCAACGAATCTTTGGTTGCTTCTTTTCTATGTGTGGGCCTAAAATTAAAATAAAAACAATTTTGCAACACCGATCCAAGCAGTAATTTTACACACTGCTAGACTCTCCGTGGAAGAAAGGTTTATACCATTTTGTGTCAATTATTTAGAAATGCTAGTAACTGTAGACTCTTTCGATATGTCCACAACATCAACTAATTTAATTTATCCTTACTCTAACAAGACCGCAAAAGAACATGCATTGTGTTAGTACAGGAAAACAAACGCTGACAACTCATTTAGAAGCAAAAACTAACACATCTGCTGCATGGTCTAACTTGCCTTGGTAATGGAACAGCGGAACACGGCTAAAAATTGCCTGCCAGCTTCGTCAGTGAGCAGCTATGGACTTTTGTAGAAAAACAGACATGTTAACAAATCAGAGGATCATCAAGAAATTAAAGTAAACAATGAATGAGTTTGTGTTTACAAAATACACAGAAATATAAGTAAATAAGTTTATAAGTAATTCGTGGTGCGATACCCTTCCAGCATCTTTCGAGACCTCCTTTTCATATTTATTTTCAAGGGTTCGATCTCTTTTCCTTCATTTTTGTCCAATGTTTATTATATTTTCCCTTTCCGTCACTTATATTCTCCTTCATGATATACGATCTTCATTAAATTCATTCCTTCGTTCCTCTTTCCTTCTTCCTTCCTTACTTCCTGCATATCTTCCTTAAGTCCCTCTTTTCTCCTTTTAAATCCTCCCTTCAGTCTTACCTGTCTCTCGGCATTGATTCTATCCCATTACTTCATTACCATATATTCCATCAATACTCTCCTTCTCCACATCTCTCTCTCTCTCTCTCTCTCTCTCTCTCTCTCTCTCTCTCTCTCTCTCTCTCTCTCTCTCTCTCTCTCTCTCTCTCTCTCCCCCCCCCCCCCTCACCTCATCCTGTATCATCTTCATCCCATCTTTCCTTCACGCCGCTATTCCTCCCTAATCCTTTCACCCGCCTCATTCCCTCCCCCTCCTGACCTTTCCACTCCTCTCCTGCTCCCTACTGCCTTTCTGTTGCCTTCCCCTCCTTCCTGCTACCTTCCCTTCCTTCCTGCCGCCTTCCCCTCCTACCTGCCGCTTTTCCATGATGCTCAAGAGACTTCCTGCTGCCCCTCCTCCTTCGACTTAAAGGTATATTGCGTATACCTTCTCAGCACACCTGCCGCACACAGGTATGTAGACGCTGAGGTGTGTGATGGTGATGTTGGAGGTGGAGAGCACGATAATGATGGTGATGATGATGATGATGAAGTTGAGGTTTAATGAAAATAATAATGACAATAATAATAATAATAATAATAATAATAATAATAATAATAATAATAATAATAATAATAATAATAATAATAATAATAATAATAATAATAATAATAATAATAATAATAATAATAATAATAATAATAATAATACATCATTATCAATAATACAATAATAATTCATTCAACTCGATAATATTTCACAAAGGCAGCTTTATCTCAAACAACAACAAAACAAAACCAAATCCTCTACTCCCCCCGCTTTTTTTTTCCTTCACCTAATACCACCCCAAAGGAAAAGAGAGAAAAAAATCGAATACAGAATCAAACAAAAACTCCCATAACGAGCAAGAAATGCAAAACATCATCCCTTCCAGCGGCTAACCTCATTCCTTCAGTCCCTTTTTTGATCATTCTTCCTTTCCTCCATATTTCCTTCTCTTCCTTTTATCATCATTCCTTCCATCCATACTTCCTTCCTTGCTTAACATTCTCCATTCTCCCATTTTGCCTTCCTTCACTTTTTCCTTCCTTCCCTCCGTCCGACCTTCCATCCTAATTCCTCCTTTCCTTCCGTTCTTCCTTTCCTTCTCTTGATCATCCTTCCTTTTTCTCCATATTTCCTTCCTCCCTCCTATAATAATTCCATCTATCCATACTTCAATTCTTGCTGTATTTCCTCCATTCTTCCTTTTTCCCTTCCTTCACTTTTTCCTTCCTTGCCTCCATCCGACCTTCCATCCTTTCTTCCGTCCCCGCTAAGTAACTACTGGAGATAACAGCGCCAGATTGTAATTTCCTCTTGGTCTCATTTTCCCTCCCGAGCCGCCCCGTCCCACCCGGCCACCCTTCCGTCTCGCTCGCTCACTCTTCTCCTCGAATTAATACACTGAATGGTCCCTTCTTGACCCCATCCTGTTAATAGAGATTTTTATTTTTTCTCCCCATCCGTCCAATGAAGCCGTTGTTGTAACAGTCTTTCTATGTGTTCTCCTCGCCGAAGTGGTTAAAGGGGAGAAGGGAGGAGAGTAAAGGAAAGGGGATAGCACGGAAACAAAGTGAAGAGGAGAGAAGGGTCTTGAAGAGAACATCAGCAAGTTGTAAGAGTATCAGTAACAGCGGGAGCAGGAGCAACAAGGAATGAGATGGTGGTGATAGTACTGGTGGTGGTGGTGGTGATGATGCTGGTGATGGTGGTGGTGTGGCGAATATATGGAGGATATTGTGGTAGGGGAAAGTTTCATATATACATGGACGGGGGTGAGGCAACGAGGTAAGGAAGGTGAAAATAGAGAGAGAGAGAGAGAGAGAGAGAGAGAGAGAGTGAGTGGGGGCAGTGAGCTATATTGACTGACGAACAAAGCAAGGATGGCAGAAAATGAGAAGAGAAAATGTGGAGAGGATAATGAGAGCAACACAGGACAGCCAGACCGTGGAGATGAAACGCAGAAGAATGAATGCCGAAAATAGCAGAAGATCGTGATAAAAGAAGTAAAAAAGTGAACTAGAAAGAAATAATATTATGAAACTGATACGAACAGAAAATGACAGGATTGTTATCAAGAAATTTAGAAGGAAAAGAAAACGAACGCCTAACAAAAAGAGAAAAGGGAAGAGGGTCAGAGTGAACTGTAGATGATATCAGAGTAGGTGGAGAAGCAACAGAAACGCAAAACACGGCAAGGCTGGCAAGGGAAGCAGAGGACAGGGAGTGGCTGGGGAGTACGCTGAAAGGAGCGGAACTATAAAGGGAGAAAAAAGTAAAGGATAATTACGTAGAATAAGAGAGGTAGGTGCTGGGCTCGGGCAGGTGAAGGGAATTGCCTGCGAAGGGATACTGGTAAAATGGGTTACGTGGATGGAGGGGTTGAGAGAAAGGAGGTGCTGAAGGGGAAATGAAAGTTTCGAGATGAAAACACAAATATCCTGCAGGAAAGTAGATAAAATGAGAGGGGGAGAGGATGTGAAAATGGAGAAGTAGAAAACGAGAATTGGTACTTGAAATAGAGCAAAGAGAACGGCAGAAATTTAACGATGAAAAGATGAACGAGGAAAAAATATATTAGACAACAGAGATAGATGAAATAACATAAATAGATAACAGACAGATAACAGATAGATGAAATAACAGATGAAGTAACGGTGAAGGAGAACGTACGTGAAAAGATAGTAATATGGATATGAAAAAAGAGAAAGAAATTGGAATGGGAAAGTTGACACAGTATAGAAAATACTAACACTAACAAAGATTAAAAAAAAGGAAAAAAAAGGGGGGAGTGCAAGACAGCATAAAGAGGTAAAAACATGAATGAAGAGGAAATAAAACATGGAAAACACACTGAACAACCTTAAAAACAAACACGACATAGACAAACAAAAGAACAATATAACAATGACTGAGATCCAAGAGAAGAAAGTGAAGATACGAATACAAAATAAATCGACCAAGGCAAAAGAGGAGGTACAATGGGAAAAGTATTACGATAAAAAGAAAAGAAGGATAAAAAAAATACCCACAGAGAGGGAGGAGTAGAGTTTCAGGTAACGGAGATGAAAACTACACCAAGTGAGACCAACTCGGTTTGATTTTTCGCTCTTGATGTTAATTCAATATATTTAGATTTCCCGTCCTTACTAATGGTGCCGGATTAAAGGAGAGAGAGAGAGAGAGAGAGTGTGTGTGTGTGTGTGTGTGTGTGTGTGTGTGTGTGTGTGTGTGTGTGTGTATATATGTATGTATGTATTTATGTATATATGTATGTGTGTGTAATTCACCACGGCCTGATCACGAGTTGGAGTCGCTTTCGCAGGTACCCCCCCGACGAGAGCAAGTGCTCATTACCGTCGAACTCTGGGTACTGCCAGGACCTCACACACCACACACCCCATCCCCCGTGCTCAAGGGGGACAGTAACCACTCCTAGTCAACCGAAAGAATCCGACCTGAGCGGGGCTCGAACCGCCGCCTGTTTGGCCGTTATGCCTTGCAGCGCAGCGTTCTACCGATTGAGCCACCGGAGCGGTGTTTGAGCCACCGGAGCGGTGTGTGTGTGTGTGTGTGTGTGTGTGTGTGTGAATCATTCACTACGGTTCATCCACGTGCAGGTTTCGCAGTCGTTAGTCAGTACTTTCAACAAAAGAGCTTGAAGCTGTGTAATGAAGGATCTTTTGGCGCGCGCACACACCCACCCACCAACCCACGCACACACACACACACCGCACAAAAGCAAAACGGCAGAGCACATCAATAGGAGAGCTGCGAAAAGCCTAGAGTCAATCATGGCTGTATACCATTTCTTTCAACGGGCGATGGGGTGAAGTGAAGGACAAAATAAGGTGGGAATAAAGGATTGAAGAGAAGTGAGTGTGTTGGACGGTGAAGAAATATACATGAGGCCAGAACGATGGGAAGGGGAAAAGGAGAAGTAAAGGGAGGTGGGGCGAGTGTCACGGAATTAGTAATGTGTGACTAATGACCCTTTCCATTGCTTGTGTAAATTCGGGCGTGTCACTGGCAGGGGTAAGATGAAAAGGAGGAGGAGGAGGAGGAGGAGGAGGAGGAGGAGGAGGAGGAGGAGGAGAAGAAGGAGGAGGAGGGAAAGGAGGAGGAGTGCTAATGTAGTTTTGATTTAGGCACGGAAACACGAGCGCAAATACTCCCATTAAGTGCAATGCATGAGTAAACGTGGCCTTGTATCACACGCACACACACACACACACACACACACACACACACACACACACACACACACACACACACGAGAGAGAGAGAGAGAGAGAGACGCCTTTACATTATATCTAATTTCCTATATACTCACTATTGATGTTTGAACAAAGTTTTTTTTATATTATATCCTATCCTAGATATTAATAAAAGTTTCCAAAGCAACACAAAACGACGCATCTATATAGACCTCCATTTCTTCGCTCCTGGAAAGCAATGAAATACCAAAGTCTTTTAACCCAACTGTCTCGGCGTTCACTAAATAAGCTTCCTCCTCACGTTTCCGTTAGGGTAAGTGATGAGGCGCGATCGAATAAACATTAAACTTTCCTTCTCATCCCTTTGAGAGAATCGATTACACTGACACGGCGGAGGCGCTGCTCTAAGACCCAATTCAGGCCAAGCTCCTCCTCCCCGTATTTATTACAGAGGCAACGTATGAATTTCGTCGCTCCACTTCGAACAAGCTTGTAATTACGCAATATACTCGGTAAGGCGGGAAGGATGGAAATCAAATAGTTGTGTGTGTGTGTGTGTGTGTGTGTGTGTGTGTGTGTGTGTGTGTGTATACGTAACCTGAAGCCACTATTCTCGCTCGCGCTATACAGCCGTAAAAATGTGAATCAGTATTCTGCAAAACAAAACGCATTCATTACTCGGTCATCAAAGCCTCGCCTGCATGAGCTCCAACAAACCCTGCTAACAACATTTTTTTTTCCTTCCTTCCATACGCTCGGATATAATGAAGCCAATACAAGCTTAGTGAATTATAGCAAACCTGTCAGTTCTATAGAGCCTTTCATCCTTCAAACAGAATAAAAATCTGATTGCTGTTAAATTATATCAGGGAAGACAAAACTCATGTAAATGGCTGAGGTGCCCTCTAACCGATGTGTAGTTTTTTAGAGAGTTTATTGGAATTTTTAAGGTTTATGGTATACAGTTCCCATTACTACTGAATACATATGACGTGTATTCAGATTGACAGCTTAGAGAAAAAAATAACGAAACCATTCGCCAAAGGAAGGTAAAATATTCCCTTGCTATTTGCTCTCAACAGTATTATTTGAATTATATCAAGCGAAAAAAATATGAGAATATCTTACTTTTTTTTTTTTTTTTTTTTTTTACGTTGTTGCCTATTGCGCCGGTAGGCATCTTCCCTGTGGGGCCTGATGGTCGGCCCAAGGCTTCTTCCAGGTGGGGCCTGATGGTCGGCCCAGCCCGTTCTGGCGCATGCGAGTGTTTATAGTGGCGCCATCTTGCAGTGGCTCATGCTGCCCCCCGGAACTCGTTCTTGATTCGCTTGGACGGCTTCCTCTAGAGTCCGGGTTGATGGGTGGACTTCAGGACAGCATGTGGGTAGTTTTAAGCCACTCGGCGGTGACTGAAAAATCCGAGTGGTAGCGTGAGGATTCGAACCCGCGTCGTCCATCACGCGGCGAATGTGGGTCCAGTACGCTACCAGTTCGGCCACCGCCTACCCAGTAGATTGTTTTGTTAATATGTACATGTTCCTTAAACCTGGCATTGAAAATATCGTACAGAGAAATACAACGAAGGAAAGCGACAAAATGGTGGAAAGATATGGTACGTAATGTGAATCGTCGATACGAGAGCGTCACGTAAATGAAAAAAAAAATCTTGCCAACGACATTGCTGTAACTAGAGCAAGCATGAAATATGATCATCAAACTTTTCCTCCATCAGTCAACTCACTCGACAAACTCACAAACACCTCCCATGCACATGCTGCAGGATATGATAAAAATATAAAGATTACAATTTTGCGACTGCAATGGTAATATTTCTTATACCACTATGAAACTGACTAAGTAAGTCTTCGCTCCAAGTAAGATTTAAAAAAAAAAGTGTCCTCCTTTTATCCTTCCACGGCCAAACATTTTTTTCCCCCATCAACCAAGCTCTGAAATTTAGTGAAAAAAAATCCCTTGTAACTCTTCCCTTTCGCTAAGCAGGACTTTCCTTCATCTGACAGCTCCTCCTCCTCCTCCTCCTCTTTCGTCAACAAGTTCCCCCCCTTGCCCGTTCCCCGCTCTACTCGATATAATAACGGTGATGATGAGCAGCGGGCGAGGCGGCTGATGTTGGACACGAGCGGCGGGATGAGGGTGTCGAGGGAAGCATGATTTTCCGGAAGTTTATTGCCAGCCTTAAGGGAAATGCCTCTCGTAGGTGAGCGTGCCAGTAAGTGGGTGTGTGGAGCGGGGAGGATGAATGGCGCACCGTACGAGGGGTATGGAAGGAAAGTGGAGAGGTGTGTGTGTGTGTGTGTGTGTGTGTGTGAGAGAGAGAGAGAGAGAGAGAGAGAGAGAATGGGAGGGGCGTGGTGTGTTGGTGTATAATACGCGAGTGTTTAGACAGCTGGGTGTGACAACAGCTGGGGGAAGCGACAGTGGATTTATGCACGGAATACATAAGCCAAAGAAAAATACAAAGGCAGGCAGGACGGGAACAATGCTGCGACCAAAAGAACGGAACCGGGGAGCGACGAGACCCCACGTGAACGTTTTTGCTCGAAGGGAACTAAAGAAAAACAACGCTACTGAAATCCCGGTAGTTCTGAGGCTTAAAGTTGATACCTGATATAGAATGTCCTCCATATATAAATACAAAAAAATCTCTCTCTCTCTCTCTCTCTCTCTCTCTCTCTCTCTCTCTCTCTCTCTCTCTCTCTCTCTCTCTCTCTCTCTCTCTCTCTCTCTCTCTCTCTCTCTCTGTCGTTTCCATCCAGATTTTCCAGTTTTCTCCCCTATGAAGAAATTTAGGCCACTAAGTACACACGCACCATAGACATATGTTCATAAACAATTCATAAACAGAATGATACGCACTAGAAGGAATCCCATAATCACAAGAGTGGCTGGGTCCAATGTGTGCGGTCTCTATCCGCCGATCATCTACCACCAAACACACCCCACGATGCACACCAACACGCACTCAAGCAACACTCCTTCGCCCAGCGGTTGTCGCGAAGAGACGTTTACACACATTCCATAGTTTCGAGATGTTTGGTATAACACTGTGGTATGCAGATAAGCAAATAAGGCGATGAATATTGCAGAGGATACAGCCGAGGCATGTTATGTAAAAAAATATTGGCAAACAAATAAAAAAAAAATACATATTCATACAGGTTCATTTTCCGAGAGTAATTCATGTGTTCTGAAAAATCAAACTTCATATGATGCGAACAAACACGAAAAAGAAATCACAAGCAAGATGGATTGCAGCGATCAAACGACGTATTGCTATTCGGAACGTGCTATGAGTTCACAAAGTTGTTTCTCATGGCGACACTTAGTAAATTAATTCCTGGAAAGAAACCTTTTTTGAAAGGCGTATTTCATTTTTTTTCTTTTCTTTCTCCGCCATGTTTCTGATTGTAATGCACATGACGTCCAGCCAGGGCTTCGGGAAAGGTTTTGTTGACATGTTTACTTTTCCTCCTCCTCCTCCTCCTCCTCCTCTTCCTCCTCCTCCTCCTCCTCTTCCTCCTCTTTCTCCTTTTCTCAATCCCTCTCACTTCTCCTTCCCTTTCCTCTCACCGCTTCAGTTTTCTTACGATATCATTCTTCCTTTCTTGTAATATAGTATATGTATATTTTTTTCCTCCCCAAGAGTCCGGAATCCCTCTTCTCTTATCCCAAACTTTATTAACTTTCTCATAAATTCCCTTGGATCCTAGAAATTTACCTTCCTTGTCTGATCCATTTCTTTCCTTCCTGCTCGCCAGTTTTATCGTCCGTCATCTGGACCGTCTCTCAAACTCCCAAACTTGACGAGATAATGAATATTTGCTCCTACTGACCAGTGATTCCGCGCTGATTAATCTCGGCTCAACCTTCGCTATCGCCCTGAACTTAAAATTAATTGACATTTAGAAAAGTTCACTTGGCTGAAAACATTCAAACCTGATTGCGAGACTTTTTTTCTTATTCCTTATCATAAAAAAACTAATCACTACTGAGACCACGCAATAAAACACCGGCACACAGGTATTCACACACACACACACACACACACACACACACACACACACACACACACACACACACACATCCATTATTCCTATCCGTCAATTAAATCATCGCGAGACAGAAAATACGCCAACCGTCTCGCTAAAACCTCCAAAAGCATTCACTCAGGATTTTTACTTCAATTCATTTTCTTGAATTAATTTTCATATGAACATTCATTTAACAGGCGTTTCAATTTTCTTCTATTATTTAATCTATCATCTCTCTCTCTCTCTCTCTCTCTCTCTCTCTCTCTCTCTCTCTCTCTCTCTCTCTCTCTCTCTCTCTCTCTCTCTCTCTCTCTCTCTCTCTCTCTCTCTCTCTCTCCCTGTGTGTGTGTGTGTGTGTGTGTGTGTGTGTGTGTGTGTGTGTGTGTGTGTGTGTGTGCCGAAAAGAGGAGGTGGAGTAAAGCGCTTGTAAAGGTAAACGTAGGAGCCACAGAAAAATGCACATTGAAAAAAAGAAAAATGTAACAAAAATGTTCGTCGAGCGGAGATGGAGAGAGAAAATAACAAAGAGGAACACAGTAAAAAAGAGCGAGAGGGGGATGGTAGGAAGAGAGTACGAGTAGATAAGATATTAACGCGAAATAAAATCAAAAGGGAGACCAAAGCGAGAGAAAAAATATGAGAACGCAGTTACAAGCGAGGAGGGGGAGAATGTGAAACGCGACGCAGCAGAGACGGAATATGAGGGAACACTTGGGGGAGGAAGAATAAAGAGACGGTGTAGGGCAAGGAGGTCCCTGAGGGTGCCGGGTAACTGTCCCATATAGACGCGGGATGAAGATGAAGAAGCAATAAGCTTGATGAAAGACGCCCAGGCAGGGAAAAGGGGAAGTTCTCTAGTAAGGAGGACAGTGGTGTGTGTGTGTGTGTGTGTGTGTGTGTGTGTGCGTGTGTGTGTGTGTGAGAGAGAGAGAGAGAGAGAGAGAGAGAGAGAGAGAGAGAGAGAGAATCATATACATAATTACCTGGATATACGTACATACTTTAGTAAGCTCAAGGTCCCGGAGGTGTGTTCAGGGTTTAATATTAACGGGATAAATGTTTGTGCCAATTAGGGAGTCAGGGAAGGAGAGGCGAGGCGCGTCCAGGCGCTGCGGCCACTCTCCTCATGGGGAACCGAGATATTATGAGGAACGTCAAAGGGAAAGATGGAAGTTCGCACCGACAACATGTTCGTGCTGAGTTGGGCCTTTTCACATGGCATGGTGAGGAGGAATCTTCCTACAGGAGTGCCGTTATCACGATGTTTTTTTTTTCTTTCTTTCTTATATGCATTCTTCTTAATCTTTGGTTTTCCAATACTTTATTTTGTCAACGCAGCATATTTTTTTTCCATGATGCCTCCTATCCAGTACATATTTTTAAGTGAAGTTTACTCTGTTGTATGAAGTTATCAAGAAATAATCAAGATATTTTATATAAATCCAACCTCAGCAATAAAACTATTATGATTAAACATTTTTTCCTCTTTTGAGAAATATCACCTATTCTGAATATAATCAACTCTTCAGCCGATAACTAGCTATTAGTTTATTTTTTTATATTATTAACTAAGTCTTACAAGATTATAAAAAGTTAATTATAGCCTCTAGAGCCTGATAAACAAGACTTTCCATAGCGTCACCTGACAACACCGCGGCCACAACCCATCAGCTGGCGAGGCTGTTGATAGGCCTGTTGTGATGGCGTAATTACGTCATTACAGTTTCATATAAAACCTTTATTGATGAGCCGAAACACCCGATTGGCTTTGTTACAGACTCATTAAGCTGTCGTGAAATTTATAATTGCCAGATGCCAACACGCCGGCCGTGAGCCTATCACTATGGACCCCTTATTTCAGGCTGCAATCATATTAAATTATACTTGGAATAGTTATTATGAAATTATCAAGTACTGGCCATCCATTGAAATGAGATTAATATTCATATTTTGAACCACTGGACCAGTTAAGAATTTTAATAAAGGATTCTTTTTCACGGCCTTAACATAAATATACTCATTATATAATTACATTATGTTGTCTCGTCCTGCGCGTTTGAATATTGGTAGGGACCACAACAAGCACTACGAAAATGACAATCCTAAGCCTGTCAAGGGAGAGCAGGCCGGTCAGAGTGGGCATGCGGTCACTGCTCGCCTTGAACATAACCTTGGGTTCACAAAACTTTGTAAAAAAAATGTCTTAGTAACAAAACTTTCTCTTATATCCCTCCCTTTTATATACAAGATATAAGACTGACTATCAAACTTTATACCAGTCCAAATCTTTGCTGCTGCCTCACGGATACTGTACCCTCAGCATGTGACTGACACCCAAAGCCTCTCCTGAGTTACCTTTGACTCCTAGACTCTTTCATCTCGGCCGGAAATATCTTTGCATTGGAGAACCTGTGAGCTGGGGTCTTTTGAACAGGCTGTTGATAAAAATATACACGGTGTAGAAATGTTACATACTTTTCTTGTCTATTAAGAAAGGTGTGATGTAGCTACTGAGTTATTTGGTATAACCCCAACATTACTGTTAATCCTGCTCTCAGCCTTATACGTACAACTTCTGTATAAGGTATTTAATATTATGAAATTAAAAGCGAACGGGACTAAGATAAAAGTATCGAAACCGGAAAGTTTTATAACGTAACCATTTAGTTCCCACTGATTTTTGTCTCAAGGGCCCCTGATAAAGAGTTGTCTGTTTTGCAATTATTAGGGGATTTATTTAACTCCCCAAAGAGAAGGGAAGTAGACACATTACATCGCTACAAAGAAAGTTGAGCATTACTGTTGCAATAGGTAAATAATCTTATGTGCATATATTTTATAGAAACTGTTCCATCAAGTGTAGTGTAGGTGTAGTGACTCCCCTTATTTAACACTCAGTCATCTATGATAGAAAGTTATTATGACGATAACTACATTGAGCGATACAGAATAGTACAGTAAAAGAGCACTTCACTCTTCACCAGACACCGTGAACACTTTCATTCAGAAAAAAAAAGAACATATAAGGTGGAGCACAAAGCTTCCACACAAATTGAACCACAAGAAAATGGTATCACAGTCACCCTCTCCGGCAGCGTGAAGAATTTTTAAGATTTAGAAAATGCCGCGAAGCAAGGGACAATAAACCCAACTCCCGGCACGCAAATGCTTTATTCTCGCAGTGAAGAAGATGGCGTGTGGGTGAGCATTTCGGGGGAGGGAGGGGAGGTGTGTGTGTGTGTGTGTGTGTGTGTGTGTGTGTGTGTGTGTGTGTGTGTGTGTGTGTGTGTGTGTGTGTGTGTGTGTGTGTGTGTGAAGAGAAAGAAGAGGAAAAAGAACTGAAAGAGGGGAGAGAAAGATGAAAATGAGGAAATAGGTGAAAAGAAGGAAGAAGAGGAGGGAAACCACGAACAGAAAATAGAAATAAGTGAGAGGAATGCGAGATAATCAGGAGAAAAAGTAGACAAAAAAAATTATTATGATTGGGTACGACGGGGACAAGTGCGTTGGAAAGAGGGAGAAAAAGAAAGGAAAGAAAGAAGGTGAAGAGGGCGGACAAGAGATCCAGGTAACGAGTTGGAGCTAATAAGTAAGGGATTAAGGCGACGCGTGCGACAGTCCGTGTATACGAGGAGGCGGTGTTGGGTTGGTGCCGTGCTGGCGGCCGAGAAGGTAACGCGAGGGGCAAAGGGAAGGAGCGAGAAAAACGAGTATAAATGAATAAGTGACGAGAAGCAAAGGAGCACATGCAGCAACACGGCAGCCATTCAGTACTGCCCTGCTGCACTCAGATGGCGATATTACGACGTGTCGGGCCTCAGGACAACACTTTAGCTAGCCAGTCAGCCAACCAGACACAGACAGACAACAATCCGAGTATCAAGTCAGACAGCCGTCTAGACAAACAGTCAGCTAACAAGCCTCTAATCCAACCTGTCAGGTAATCAGCCAATCAGAGAGACAGGCCAATGTTTTGTGAGCCAGCTAGCAGGCCACACGACCAATAACCATACACTCAACCAGACGCCAAACCGACCGACCTGGGAGCCAACCAGCCGTTTACTTACACATACACTTATTCATCTACCCACCCAACTAGTCAGCCAGCAAGTCAGACACACCCAGCCAGTCATCCAGCCACCCAGTCAGCCAGCCAGCCAGGTAGTCAGCCAGTCAACTAATCAGCCAGTCTGTCAGCCAGACAGATAGCTAGTCAGCTAGCCAACCAGTGCACCAGGCAGCTAAACAGCCAGCCAAGTAAAAAGCCAACCATATCGCCAAACAGTCAGACAGCCAACTACTCAGTTAGCCAAAAACTAACCGACCAACCAGTTAACTAGTCAACTAGAAAGTCAACCATCCAACTAGATGGTCATCCATCAAGACAATCACCCAGCCTACTAGCCACACAGCCAAATAGCTACAAAGCCTGATCGCCAGTCACCAAGCAAGTTATACTGCGTGTGTTGGTTACCGTAGTAAATGTGTTTCTTAACCAAGCACATGCTTGCTTAGAAACCCTGACCTGGGAGGCTATGCGGCTTACACCTCTTGCTTCAGTGGCCTTGATTATGAATCACCACTCTTCTCCCGTAGTCTCAGCTCCCCGGCGAGACCCTCGAGTGTGTAATATTCTAGGGATGATCCTGGACGGCGGCCGCGAGTTCAAGAAAACTAATTCTAAGCCGACCCGTCAAACTTGAAATTAATATCATGAAGTTGTGCCGGAGAACTTGCCTCAAGGCTGAAGCGCATAATGAGCTAAGTTACCTGAATGATGTCATCTGCGGCACAAGTTCCTAAAGTTATTAAGCCGCTAATTTTGTGGTGTCGGGCCATTCTACTCCCATCCTGGTTTGTGGTGGGCCTGCTGATTGCGGCTCATCTTTCTTCCTTTCTCCTTCGCTACTTTTCCCTGTGCGTGTTCCTCTTGATGATTTTACAAGCTCGAACGCCGATGAAACGACTGTAAGAATAGTGTGAAAATAACAATTGACTTTGACATCTAATATATTTTTAAGTGCTTTGCGCGTCTTGATTTTAGTTTTGAGGCAGCAAATCAACCACAGACCAGCAGAGGAAGTATGAAGAATTTCCTAGCACCAATAAACGAGGGATTGATCAGGGGAGAGAAGGCTGGTTATGCTTGCACAAGTTGTGCTGAGCCTTCACGTCTAACAACAACTCAAGTCCCTCTCTAGAGGAAGCCATCACTCGCATATAACAGCAGTGCGGCCCGCCAGTCAGCGCCCTGACGGACCCTAACACCAGGTGAATATATATTCCACATCACCGTGAGACACCGGCTGAGGTTCCTCTCTAGTCTGTTGCTGTGGTGACAGCAAGATTTTACGAGTAAATAATTAAATATATTAATGTATACAAAAATTATTTAAATTATATCAAACTAAATAGAAAAAAAAGTATGTAATAAACATCAGCTCTAATGATGCATATTACTTTTAATAAATATTAACGAAGGCGAAAAAACAATGAAAAAATGCAATACGAACATGAATAACTTCATTCGTACAGCCGTGCAAGTGCTTCGTCGCCGTGATTCAGATCCGACGCCGCCTGATTGTGCCGCTGTTTGCAGCGCCAATAATAAATAATTTCTCAACATGACTGACTGCGAGCTTATTCCAAACCTCTTTCATATTTATTAAGTTTATTATTTGGTCTTTCTTTTCACGCCGTCACCGTGGTTCCAGAGGTCTTGCGTACGAACAAAGAGCTCAAAACGATGTGCCGGGAAACCACACTCGAGAGCTGCAAAACTTTCTCCAGGGAAGCCAAAATAAAAGGTGTTTCTTCTCTGCTAAAACTTTAATTACCACACACCCAAAATTCCAACTGCCTCAAACCCAAGCTCCCGTGAAACCACAACTCGTGCGACTTCCCGGACCGAGACCTGCCTCCTCCTCCTCCTCCTCCTTCTCCTCCTCCACCTCCTCTTCCTCCACTTCCTCCACTTCCACAACCACCTCCTCCTCTTCCTCCTACTCCTCCTCGTCCTCCTCCTTTCCCCTCCTTTCCTCAGCCTCCACTGCTCCCACGGGGGTGTGGTCCGGCACTCTCACAAGTCCCCTCCCCATAACACTTTAATGGCAGCAGGGACGCATTAATCACTTACAGAAGCCACGAAAGATTCACCGCCTGATGGCCGTAAAATTATACAAATATAATTCATGGTCAGAGATTATCTTTTGAAATGCTTCATCTCGATTAGCTTCACCTCTCCTAGCCGCGTGACATAATCACTCATGCCTTCGTTAGAAATTCACGTTTGGTGTTCTCGGTAAAAGACCGCCTCGGCTGTTGGGTCTCCCACTCACATGGGGCAAAAGGTGTTTCGGATAATAACACAATGAAGGAGCCCAAGTTAGTGACCCACCCACCGACGCCCAGGCCACCGCGTCCCCTACCCCCACTGACGCCCACACTCTCCATGTCCCCGCTTCCCTGCTCCCTAACTCCATCCCTTCCCCATGAGGGCGGTGCCGGCCACTTACGGTGAGTGGGAAGCCACCTAAAGGAACTTCTTCCTCATTACTTTAACTGTTTTGCCGATAATCCCCACTTCGCTATCTAAACTACGCGATGTTGGGGTGGTGGTGGTGGTGGTGGTGATGGTGGTGGTGGTAGTGATGTGGGATGATGTTGCACATGGTAGTGGTAGTGATGGTAGAGGTAGAGGTGGTCGTGATGGTGGTATAGATGTTATTGATGGTGATAATGGTTGTGATGGTATTTGTGGTGTGGTCATGGTAGAAGTAGTGGTGATGAAGGTGGGAAATGAGATGGTGATGGTCAGGTAAATGGTAGTGGTGATGGGTGGTCATAGTGGTGACGGTGGTAGTGGTGGTAGTAGGAGAGGTGGTGACGATGGTGCTGGCAATGGTGGTGATGGTGATGATAGAATTGTCGGTATGAAAAGCAATGAAAAAAGGGAAAAAAATATGTCGTTTGATTAAAATCCCCGCATCGCTTACGAAAAATAGGTAACAACATGTAGGATTTCTTTTACTGGCACAAAAACTTTACCAAAACACAGTCCTACTGAATTATGGCATGGTGCCACGCGAGAAGTAAACACTGCGAATAAAGAAACTTCCGTACAGAAGCCAGTGTGGGCAGTTGTCATTTCTGGGAAAACAGGAAAATCTCTCATATAAAACGATGAATACCGAGCACTGTCAAATAATAGATGGAATATACGAAAACCGTGTGTGTGTGTGTGTGTGTGTGTGTGTGTGTGTGTGTGTGTGTGTGTGTGTGTGTGTGTGTGTGTGTGTGTGTGTATGTGTGTATATATATATATATATATATATATATATATATATATATATATATATATATATATATATATATATATATATATATATATATATATATATATTACAAACATTGTTGGGGTGCATGCTCATCAATCAGAGCTGGATTAATCTCCCTCCGCCGCCCCGAGCTGCTACATTTATCATCAATAAATGTGGAAACTAAATGACTGATTCTTAAAAACCTCCCGAGCATGCGGGGTGAGTATACGGCCGCAGGCAAAGGAATAACTTTACACGTATTATTTTCCTCTTCATCATGCCACAATACAGCTTTTGACGGCGACACCTCTGTACGGTAACAATGCTGAACTAGAGTCGCCGGAGATATGAATGTTTGATGAAATAATGTGATTCTGATTGATTATTAACTTATTCACAGAGTACTAAGACGCGGGGCCCTATCCTCCTCCTCTACTCAGGACAGCTTGTTTTGGCGGAAGTTTGGCGCGTTTCCTGAGCTCATTTATTAATTACTGAGATCCTTGCTTGCTATACTAGTGAATAAAGAACCAATGTTTTAGTCCTAGTCACTCACGTTTATACACATGACTCCAAACCTTAAACGCCATTATTTTCAACACTGACAACTGAAAACCAGGCACCATCACACGAGCACCGCCATGCTGCACGTCACATCTCGTCTTCACGTGAGAGAACAATAATAAAAAATGTACATCCATCAAAACAGTGACGCACTTTTAATAACTAATAATTGACGAGCACAATATTTTCTTTTCAGCGCACCTGCAGTCCCTGGGAGGGAGGAGGGGGAGGAGGGAAGCAGGCGAGATGGTGACCCAGCACGCGCATACCTGGTGCTGCCCCCGTTGATGGGGCGAGGCCGGGACATGACTTAGTTTTTCCAGCAATTTTTCATCAACATCTCTTTTGAAGGGGCAATGTGTGTCTGTGTGTGTGTGTGTGTGTGTGTGTGTGTGTGCATGCGCGCGTATGTGTGCGTGTGCGCGAGCGTGCGTTTGTATGTCTCAGTGTGTAGCTGAGGGGGGGCGGGGAGGGGGGGGGGGCGTGTGTGTGTGTCATATAATGATCATGCTATAGCTTTCTAAAGGAGAAGACCAAGCAGACATGACCACTTGACTAATGTTTTATAGGAACGCCCCTGAAAACTGGTCATTGACTTCTGTCAAAAATTTTTGAGGGGTCTGTTTCTTACATATACTTCGATGCTGAACTGGTTTTCAATATATATGATGATAAGCTCTTTTGTTTTCTTCTTTAGATTAAAGTTATCGACCTCTTTCGCTGTGATTAAACGCTGGAAAGATGCAGGAAGGATATGAAGAAAAATAACTTTGTTGAATAAAAATTTAACAGTGGAGTTTTCAGATTCTGTGTAAGTTTAAAACATTAAACTTTTATTGTGATGCTTTTCTCTTATATTTTTTTCCTAAATGATTTATCAGTGTGAAACACACACACAAAAAAAAAGTCACTTTACGGAGAAAGACAAAACTAAAAACTTCTGAAAAGAAATGTCAAGAGATAAGTAAAACTACAAACGGATTTTGTAGCGACAGACAACGAGGCAAAGGGTGCAGGGGAAGGAAAGATTAATAGAGTGCTAAATAAAAACACGTAATGATCGATGAATGTTCTACCATAGAAAAATTCCCACGGGTCACAGCTACTGGCCCCCCTCTCCTCCATCCAGTTTTGAAACTGCAGAGATCACATACCAGCGCCTCTGCGGTACAGTGGTTAACGTCCCTAACTACGAGTCTGCGGGCTTGGTTTCGAATCCTGGCCTGGACAGTCGGAGTGTAGCACACCGAGCTGTTTATCCTTCCTTGCGCGATGGTCTGTCTATATATGGGCACGTGGGAAAACCTGGGAAAGGTAATCTGTGGTAACCCGGATGTTACACTGAGCCTATGTCTAGTTAAGGGTTCTTTCTCACCACAGGCTCAAAGGGGTAACGGTACGGAGATGAGCACCGCCGCCACGCGCAGCTATGGCATATGCTCTTTACATAACTGACCAACTAAACTCACCTTACCGTTATAGGAAGCGAGAAACTTGAGAAGATGAAGGAGGAGGAAGATTAAAAGGAGAAGGAAAAATATATGAGGATGGAAAAAGAAGACGAAGCAAACATGGATAGACTAAAACATGGAAAGAAGAGAAAAAGGAAACCTGTTGGCTCATATCGAGGCGACCCGCTTTAGTGATTTATCGGTTCGCCAGACACTAAAGTAACTTGCAGAGCAGACTGTAGCACTTACTCTATAAATGTACAGGAACGTAGTACAGTTCACTCCTGATGCAAAATAAGGAGGAAGAGGAGGAGTTGGAGGAGGAGAGTGTGGGAGCAAATGATGAAAGAATGAAATAAAATAAAACGCGAGTTAGACCGAGAGACATAAACCGTGCTGAGCTAAAAACGAATAAACAGCGTAAAAACAAAGAATAAACGCAATCTACGGGAAGAAAATGTGGTCTGACAGGAGTCCATTCACCTTGAAGGAAAACTCTGACAGTCAATTTCGTTTTTTCCTTCCCTCTCCACAATAGCAACGATCGTGTATCCTGTTGGTGGTTGTCGTGGTTGGGGGGGGGGGGGGGGGACGGGGAGGGCGGGATGGTGGTGGGTGGCAGTGGTTGTGGTCGTGGTGATGGTTCTGATTGTGAGGGTGGCGTTGTTGTTGTTGTTGTTGTTGTTGTTGTTGTTGTTGTTGTTGTTGTTGCTGTTGTTGTCGCTGTTGCTGATGATGATGATGCTATTGTTGTTGAAAGCTATGGTGACGGTGATAAATTCTAGTGGTGGTGATGGTGGTTGTGTTAGGTTGTGGTTGTGCTGAATGAGGTTATGATATTCTGAATAGTAGTGGCACTGATAGTTGTGAAGGAGGTGGCGAAAGTAGTGGTGTGTTAGTGGGACAGTGGTGATGGAAATTTTGATAACATAATTCATAGCGGTGATGGTGGTGATGATGGTGATGGGGAGAAGTTGTGGTGATGCCAATTACGGAGGGGTTGGAGGTCATGGAGCGGCGGTAGTGGTGGTGCTGGCTGGCAGTGATGACCAGGGGTCGTGGAGCCGTCAGGGCGGCTGTAGGCAGCATTATGACAACGGTCATGCTATAATCTAAGCACTAAAAGTATAATATTTTACATTTATCCGTGCAGGAGGTTCTCTAAGAACAAGGGAAAGCACTTATTTGCATTCATTATTCATTTTGTTCTTCATATATTTTGGATGTTATGTAATTATTGCAATTCCATGATGCGAGGCAGGGAATGGAGGCTAACAAATATTGATAAGAAAGCTAATGAAACAACATTAATAATGTAACAGCACTCAATGCTCAATACGTAATGCATATTAATTTATATTAATTATTTTTCTTTTTGCACCGAACAGGCATACGTGCATACCAGCCTACACACTCACCCTCACGCACAAACACGTGCACACACACACACACACACACGCTTGCTTGCTTGCTCGTACATACATGGAATTACTGGTGTCACAGTCATATTTTATAATCAGTCGAATACAGTGAGAGAGAGAGAGAGAGAGAGAGAATTGGATGCAGTGGATGCTTTATTTTTGGACCTTAAACAAAAACAATTATTTTATCCGAATTTTTATGCGTGTAATTTTTTGGGGGGGGGTTTGTCTTCCTGTAGACGCCACGAAGCTAAGGGTCGTGATCGCTGTGGCGGTGGCAGTGTCGAGGAAGGTCACATTGATAGCATATTTGATGACACTTCCATTAAAATTTCGCATTAATATTTGCTACTAAAACCATCACTATAACATAATGAGAGCTGTGCAACTGTAATGGTTGATTAGTTGGAAAACATATCCATTAACATACGCATGGGGTGTGCAAATAAATAAAGAAAAAAATAAGTAAACAAATAAACAAAAGCTAGGAAAACTTATTAAAAGACACTCACAGCCGTACAGGGAACATTATTCATACGTTCTGTGGGAAATACTTCATACAAGGGTTCTAAATTGCTTCGTAGAGAGAAGGTTATAATGCCGGTCAATAAGAGAGCCGCGAAGGGTGTTTATGCCTTGCCCGTGCCAGCGTCGCCCGTGTCGTTCACATTTCTTCTCCGCCCACCCAGAATATGACTCAATAAAGGTGTTATGAGGCACGTGCACCCATTTTCTTGGCACAGACTATTTTTTCCCACCTACGGCCATTGTCGGAGGGGAAAGGTGAGGCTTTATTGGCGTCAGTGTTCCAGGTATAGGAAGGTTTTGTATGACGGCAGAATAAAATTACCTCAACGGCAGCGTAAACAATGAGTTTTCTGTGTAAATGAATATCAAGAATGGCAAGACAAAGGGAGATGTGACGCTGAAGTTAGGTGAGAATATTTTTTCTTTCATCTTTTTTATATATAGTCTTTTTTTATTTCATTTAGTATCATGAGCAGACAATGCAAGCAAGACAGGACTAATTTATCTTAAACACTTGTATATTTAATGAAGTTTAGAGGTATTTTCCTTTATCTGGTGTGATTTCTATCCGAATATTTGAGGTACTTTTACCCTTGGAACTTCTATGATTTATGTCTCCAAGTTAGACACACTATAGGTCATTATGGAGAAAGGGAGAGGGCAGCGATCAACGCACTGGTGAACGAGGAGCGGCTGTAGTAACCGTTGCCCCTGGACGTGAGAAACAAACAACAATAATAAACAACAATACCCATATCAAAATACGTCCGGAATATATTCGCAGTGATATCACCAACACTCACATATTTTTAAAGTCAGCCAAGGCATCTTGAATCCAACAAAAAATCACCCATAAAAATACATATAACAAAAAATCGTGTTCACTCTTCCCTCGCGCCCACCACTCGAACCCCGGCTCCAAATAGCTACCCGGCTGGATATGATGAAAGACTGTGTGAGCGACAGGGAATGCAAACTGTGGCTGCAGGGGCGCTGACGAATGATAGCACGGAGGGGAAGAAGTTTGTTAGGCAAATTAACAAGGGTTGTGTCCCTCTTTGATTTGAAAGTCAGTTTGACCTCAGACCTACGGTAGCCAGTGAGAATGCATCCAGTGCAATGGCAGGGCTTCGCATGACTGTGTGTGTGTGTGTGTGTGTGTGTGTGTGTGTGTGTGTGTGTGTGTGTGTGTGTGTGTGTGTGTGTGTGTGTGTGTGTGTGTGTGTGTGTGTGTGTGTGTGTGTGTGTGTGTGTGTGTGTGTGTGTGTGTGTGTGTGTGTGTGTGTGTGTGTGTGTGTGTGTGTGTGTGTGTGTGTGTGTGTGTGTGTGTCTCTCTCTCTCTCTCTCTCTCTCTCTCTCTCTCTCTCTCTCTCTCTCTCTCTCTCTCTCTCTCTCTCTCTCTCTCTCTCTCTCTCTCTCTCTCTCTCTCTCTCTCTTTATATATATATATATTATATATATATATATATATTATATATATATATATATATATAATATATATATATATAAAGGGCATTCAACACCGATGCTGCCATGAAACTAGTGGGCTCGGTCACTGCACCTCTGGGACACACTGCCACTTTCTCGTTATCTCTGCTATATGTCACGCCAGGTAGTTATTTGCTGACCCAACTGGTGGCCAGAAAAAGCTGAGTGAGCAGGACGCCAGTGGTCTTCCCGCTAGGGCTGGTTAATATTGACGGGCTCGCTCCTCATTATACTGGATTTTCAGTTTGGCCGCGACGTCTGTCCCTTCCCAAGAAGTGCCGCTGGCTGTGGGGGTTGTTAGGGGCAAACGGAAGGCTCTACGACGCGGCAAAAAGGCCCGAGACAAAATAGGCCTTGTTTAGAGCCACGATGCCGCAAGCCTCAGACCCTTATTATAAATCACCTTTATATTATGTATGTTTACGGGTAGCCGGACGGGAGCATCGCTCTGTATTTACGGTTCCGTTCCCCCTGGCTGCATCCCGCTCTTGTAGCAGATTCTAATAATTCTAAACTGCAATAGATTGTAATAATACAAAAGTTTCTTTTCCGTTGCAGGAAACAATGAAAAGATAGATAAAACAAGTAAATAAATAAATAATAATGAAAATGTTCCAACGTTTAGAGACAAAATGCCGTTTCAAATTATTTTCCACACATATGCAAGCACTGTTTTTTCTTCACGCAGCAAACTACTGTAAAAATTCATAGTAGAAGAGTTGAGTGGCAGCCTAGTCTATTTCAAGTGTTTTGCTGTTTGAAAGTTGCTAAACAAAAGGTTCAAATAATATTAGATAACTGCCAGGATATATCTTTTCATCAGTAACAAGGACATGTCCATTACGAGATTACATCCGGACAAAAACCTTGCTGAACCTTTGTCACCCGAAGAACCGTTACTCCGTACTGAAAAGGCGACAAAAAGCTCCGTAGAGTTGTATTGAATAATTCTGAGGAAGTTTTGTACCAAACAGAAACACGAAGAAACGGTATCGGAGTGTTTGTCCAGGCGACGATGACAACCAGTGACAAGGAAGAGCGCCAGCCCTAGCGTATCATCCTCCGCTCTCTCCCTCCTGAACGACAGGTCTCCAAAATCTACTGGTTAAAGTTGAGCTAAGAACGCTTGAGAGGATGGGACGCAGGCACATATATGTACGGAAGGAATGTGAACGCGTACAGGGTGGGCGAATAGCTCCATCTGTTGGTCTTCGTAACGGAAATGTGATTTGGCTGCTGGAGGGCAGAATGTTTGGAGGATAGAAGGTCCCGGGCAGCTGGAGAGTGTGCAAAGAGAGGCGGGCGGGTGAATGATGCACATCTGCTGAGCGTACAACAGGGATGGAAGTAGGATTAGATTTCAGGAATAGTGATGGGGAAGGTGCAGAGGAAGGACAGGGGAATGGGATATACCAGGAGCAGGGCTTAGGGCTGGAGTGGGGAGTGGGGTTGCAATGAGAATATATGCTGGAACCAGATCAGAAGAATCATATTATGTTACGTGCCTTGGGATGAGAGGGAAGGCATAAACAGAGTGGAGAAGACGACACAGGACATGGAGAAGAATGGAGACAGAGAGAGGCTGCACAATGGAAAAGGCGAGGTAGTGAGGAAGAGAAAAGAGGGAAGGTGAGGACGGGGTGAAGTAAACCGCGTTCCAGCTTTAGTTGATCAATATACGCCCCGGTATGCTGATTGCACGCCATGGAAAGTACATATTGCTTGAGAACTCGTTACGCGCACTGCTTTGACCAAAACGTTCCACGGTGAGTTTTAGGCACTGGGTCCCTTAAAATTAATCAAGAAACAAACGTTCTATTCAGGTTTAGTGGTTGTCAGGGCGGTGAAAGGGAATTACGTGCCGTCCGTCGTGTGTCAGTGTGCCTCTAAATCCGTCAGCCTCCCGCTGAAAACACATGCTTCTGCTTTATTAGTGTGCGTGTATTTAATAAAGGTGAGGTACGACTTTTCCTCTGAAAATACGGAAAGGTCAAAGTGCAAAGTTCAAGCGCCACCAGAAGATTAAAAAATAGGGAAGAATTACAAGGTTTCATTCCTACCAGCAGTTTAATATATATATATATATATATATATATATATATATATATATATATATATATATATATATATATATATATATATATATATATATATATATATATATATATATATATATATATATATATATATATATATATATATATATATATATATATATATATATATATATATATATATATATATATATATATATATATATATATATATATATATATATATATATATATATATATATATATATATATATATATATATATATATATATATATATATATATATATATATATATATATATATATATATATATATATATATATATATATATATGCATGATTATACTGCAGGATGAAGTTTGTGGTTGGGTTTAAGCCTAGCTGTCACAAATTAATGACAATAATAAGTAATCTTCATGTCGGCCTTAAATTATGGCGCTTTTCCTGCCAGACAGCGACACTTTAATGCCCCGAGCGGTGGAGGGAAGGGAGGACACACACACACACACACACACACACACACACACACACACACACACACACACACACACACACACACACACACACACACATTCACACACACACACAAGCAAACAGAAAACACATACAAACACGCACATGCCATTTATTTAATCAAAGCTTCAGGATACATCTAAACAGCACACACCTGACGGGAAGGGAGAGGCGAGAGAATGCAACACGCGGCGCAGAACAATTACATATAAGATCCCTTGAATGCGTATCATCCATCAACACGCGACTCACAACATTTCCTTCCCTTCTTTCCGTCCCTCTGGCCTCCCCTCATTATCCTTTATTCTTGGCTCACCTTTTCACCTGACCTGCCTACCTGCATGCTTGGCTGACTATCTCCCTCCAGTTACCTTTTCTCTGCTCTCTCTGCTCTCTCTGCTCTCTCTCTCTCTCTCTCTCTCTCTCTCTCTCTCTCTCTCTCTCTCTCTCTCTCTCTCTCTCTCTCTCTCTCTCTCTCTCTCTCTCTCTCTCTCTCTCTCTCTCTCTCGCCGTTGCTTAGACATAACCTCCTCAGCGGAATCCTCGTCTATCGCCGTGCTCACCCGAGAAATAGAGTCGCATGCAAGACGACACAAGCTACAGGATCACCGCCTCCCCGCCTCCTCTCCGCCCGCATCAATCCGCTTCCTCCTCCTTTCTCTCCGTTACCTTCTCTCTCCTCTCTCTTGCTCTTTGCGCCCCACCTGCCCCGCGCTCCGTTTTTCCTTATCTCCCTCGCCCCACTCGACTCTCTTTGCTTACTCCGCGTCCCTTCGCTCATTCCCTCACATATTTTCTTCCTGTTTTATATGTTGGAAAGTTTCCCAGACTCGTCCGACTCTTTTCCGCACTCTTCCGTGTGTGTGTGTGTGTGTGTGTCTGTGTGTGTGTGCGTGTGTGTGTGTGTGTGTGTGTGTGTGTGTGTGTGTGTGTGTGTGTGTGTGTGTGTGTACATCCTGTTAAGTTCCCATGTGTAACTCCACATCTTTTTTGTAATTATTTTCAGTTTTCCTTTTATAGTTATTTGCGCAGCTCTTTTTTTTTTCCTTTATCAGCGCAAAAAAACATGATAAATAAATAATCATGTGAAACGCCAGGATGCGCTGTTTAAAAGCGATAGTGCATAACTTTTTATTCATACATTTGTTTGAGCGGGCAAAATTAATGACCTGCCATTTTTCCGTATGTGTGTGTATATCATTGCTGGAACACAACCCTTTTTGGGGCATTGCGTTACGCATAGCAACTAAAACACCCTTAAAAAGTATATATTAACATGAACTTATTCGGTGTGTGTGAGTGTGTGTGTGTGTGTGTGTGTGTGTGTGTGTGTGTGTGTGTGTGTGTGTGTGTGTAATGATGTGCTGGTGTACGTGGGCGCGTCCGCTGATTCATAATGACAATACCTTACTCCTCTGTACGTTTTTTTTTTTGAAGCATTGTTACGTCGGTGCTTTGTTACGTCCGGTAATGTTTTGTTAACTGTGTCCACATTCAAGATGCACACAGATGGACCAGAACAACCGACGGACAAACACACACACACACACACACACACACACACACACTCACACACACATACGGACTCGACGCACCGAATAAGTTCATGTATATATATACTTTTAAAGGGTGTTTTAGGTGCTATGCGTAACGCAATGCCCCAAAAAGGGTTGTGTTCCAGCAATGATATACAAACACACACCGCTCCCGTGGCTCAATCGGTAGAGGGCTGCGCTGCGGGGCTTAACGGCCAAACAGGCGGCGGTTCGAGCCCCGCTCAGGCCGGATTCTTTCGGCTCACTAGGAGTGATTATTGTCCCTCCTTGAGCAAGGGGGATGGGGTGTGTGGTGTATGAGGTCCTGGCAGTACCCAGGGATCGACGATAATGAGCACTTGCTCGTGTCGGGAGGGTACCTGCTGGCAAGCGAGTCAACACGTAATCAGGCCCTGGTGAATTACACACACACACACACACACACACACATGCACACACACACACACACACACAGAAAATACAAAGCGTCCGGAGAGCAAACATCGTACCAAAAAAAGAAAAAAAAAAAAAAAAGAAACGCACAGAAATAGAGAATTGCCTATACATCTTTTTTTTTCATTTACTTCCTTCGCTTCTCTCCCTTTCCCCGACTTCCTCTCCTTAGCTATGTCTCCTTTCCTATCTTAGCTGCTCGTAACCTCAATTTCCTTGTACTCCCTCTCGTATTCCCCTTCGGTCCCTCGGGTGGTAGCCATGAAAGCGGCGTTCTAGGCTTGTTTGACGTGGCTTTCAACCTCTAAATCGAGTTCTCAGGGGCGCAACACATGCCGCTGTTGCTTCCTTTCTCACCCTTCTCTCCTCCTTCCTCCTTCATCCTCCCTCGCAACACTTACTCCTCTTTCTACTTCCCTCTCCTGCGCTGTTACTGCTTCTACAATTGCTACTGCTCCTACTACTATTCTGCCGGCTTCAGGTTTACTCTTCTCGTCTGTCTTCTCTCTCTCTCTCTCTCTCTCTCTCTCTCTCTCTCTCTCTCTCTCTCTCTCTCTCTCTCTCTCTCTCTCTCTCTCTCTCTCTCTCTCTCTCTCTCTCTCTCTCTCTCTCTCTCTCCATAAACTCTGATAGACCCTCTCAATTCTCTTTACCACCCTTTCCCTGACACCCAGTTGTAAGTTTTATGTCCAGCCGTCTCCTCCTCCTCCTCCGCTCCTTTCTTTCCTCCTTCGCCTCCTCTTGCTCCTCCTCTTCCTCCTCCGCGTCCTAACCCTTCTCCTCCTGTTCGTTCTCCTCTTCTCCACCCTTGTCGCTGATACTCCCATTAGTACTAAACCACCGCAGAGCTGGAGTAGATAAAACCAGTCGTGCGGTGTGGGACGTTGAGGCGGGATGTGTCTTGCATGTGGCGGGGTTGTTGCGTATAAAGTAGGCATCTAGAGGCACTTCAGAGGAATGTATGACGGCAGAGATTGCGTGTTCGGGAAGTACCGTAGCGAAGTAACTGGAGGATATGGATTGATGTGAGTGGAGTGTGAGTTGAGTGGCTAGTGAGGATGGCAAGTGTTCATTCAATGGTGGATTATTGTTCTTTGTAATGTAGAGAGGAGAGAATTGGGATATGACTGGGGTGGGGATCATGTTTCTTAATGGTCCCCCCAAGCGAGAAAAATGAGAAAAAAATCAGCCCTCACACAAACCATTTCATAATATATATCAAAGCATTTGTGATCAGATTATGTATCATCTATTTTGGGGGGTTAAAATCATGGCACAAATTTGGCCCGTCGCTGCTACACGGTAAAGCCACAAATTTGGCCCATCGCTGCTACTGGGTTTTAAATTGGTGAAAGAAAACCACGAGTACGCATTTTCCTTTTTGAATGAGAGGAGAGGAAGTAAACGACTTGGCATAATTGTGTATTATGTAACGTGGGACGTGATACGTGAGAACTAATATGCGGGGGAGTTTTCAGTGATGACAGTGACGAAAGACGAACCCGCAGCTTATAAGGCATCTGAAACGCAGCCTGCGGGACACACTTGGCCTCATATTCAGCCTTTGTTTTGACGCTTAACTTCAGAACCCGCGCGCCGAGGCTTGGGGGAGCGGAGCTGACGCGGCAACGAGATGACTAGGGCAAGACGCTGAGGCAAGGAGGCTAATTTTCCACCACAGAACACGCGGCGTCTACACTCAGCAAGACAAAGAGCCCCACTATTCTCTCTCTCTCTCTCTCTCTCTCTCTCTCTCTCTCTCTCTCTCTCTCTCTCTCTCTCTCTCGCCGGGGGAGTAATGGCTTCGTGGATCTCAGCTCGCCATGCATGAGTAAAATATAATGAAGACGTATCCTTGTTGTTAGGAAAGCCACATTGTAATTGGGTTTCGTTTGGTCATTATCATACGGAGACGCAGGGGAGAGAGATATGTTCGTATGTTGCTTGTTTGTCTGTATATGTGTGTGTGTGTGTGTGTGTGTGTGTGTGTGTGTGTGTGTGTGTTCATAGTAACTCATATAAGGGCATTCTCGTGTAGCAGGAATAAAGTATTACTGTTTAGTACCTCGTTTATTCTAAGGATTTAACGTCTCTGACATTACCTCTCCGTTATGTCTCTCAGGCACCAGCGCCTCCACTATCAAAATTATTACAACCACGACCACCATGGAAACCATTATAACAGCTACCATCACAACCGGCACAGCCACCACCATCACCGCGCTCGCTTACCACCACTAGTACAACCACATTCAGTATAACCACCACCGCCGTCACCTCCAGTCACCATCACCACCACCGCCACAACCGCACAACTAACACCGGACAATGTTGCCGCGCCGTGCTTTGCCGCGACGTGATGGCATGACGTGTGCCCACAATTAGTTCGTCGAGGCCCTGAAAGCGGCAGCGGTTAGTGGAAAAAAAGCCCTTAGATTATTTTTTTTCCTGCCGGTGCACCAACTTTTCCCTTTACACACCCCGCATACTGCGAAGTCCCGAAAAATGCTCCAAAAATAGCAATCACAGTCCGCCAAACTTTCAAAACTTCTAGCAGTAGCAGCCGTCTTTTACTGCCATAATACTAAGAACTTTATAAATAATGATAGCTCATTAAAAATACAGTATTGAAGTCTTTTCGTGAAAGTGTTCAGACACTTCCGCCGTTAAAGTCTTGGCAGGAAACTTGACTTAGGGCAGGTTATGAGTGCGGCCCACGTGACCCGGGTGCAAGTGAGCCTCAAATGGGTGCTGGAGGGACCTGGCGGAGGCGGGGAAGTGGATAACATCTCTCCAAACCCACCAACCTCTTCCCTTCCCTTCCCTTCCCTTCCATTAACCCCAACCCGCCTGTCTTTCCCCTACTTGCCCTGCCACCAAACCCATCCCCGCGCTCCCTTTCATCCCTGCCACGACTCCCTCCTCACCTTCCTTCCCCATTTTCCATTCTTTCCGCAGTTTCCGGAAGTCTTTTCCTCCTCCTTTTCTCCCTAACTCCCTTCTTTCTGGTTCCCTTTCGGCCGCTAGAAAGGTCAGGGAGGTTCTTAAGGTTCTTAGGTCTTAGTGGAGCAACACCGATCTCCAAAGTTGGCATAAACACGCGAAATAAAAGCCTGCCGTCACGAGGGATACATAAACTTGCCGCGAATAGTGAGCGGCCTTCCAAACTTTCATCATCGGCGGCCAGAAGTGGGGCGGGAGAGGCTGCCAAGAAAAAGTGGTGGCTGTCGCGGTGCCAAGGGAAGCAAGAGGTGAGGAGATAAGCAGCATAATGATGAGCGACCAATGCTGCGGCAACGAGAGATGAGCCCGGGCTGAGGAGGAGAGAGCCGCATGGGGAAGACGGCGGGAGGGATCAGGGAATGGGAGGATGGATGCTGGGGGGGAAGGAGGACGAGGATGAGAGGAGGCAGGGGCTGGTAAGGGGGAGGGTGGCGGAGATGCGGCTTGCGGAGTTCTCAGGGTGTGCGAGGCGTGATGGCCCAGGCTTAGTCAGAAGCTATTCACACACACACACACACACACACACACACACACACACAAATGGAGAGAGAGAGAGAGAGAGAGAGAGCGCAGGTGTTGTCTGCATGTCCTTTTTAGATGAAAAGCTATTTTCGAAACATCCATCTTCTCATGAGAAGTTTCATTTTTTTTTTTAACTGCGTTACTCATCAGTGTAAGACTATCAGGCACGTGAACGTACTGAAGGCGTAGGCATTATATTTACTTGTGAGGTTGAGTCATCGTAAGGGTGTAGACTCGATCAGCGGAAGTAGAGCAGCTTTGGTACCATTATGAGGCAATCATGAAAAATCGAAAGTAAATGAAGGAAGATTATTCAAAGCTTTTCACCGTTTTTCATTTGACTTTTCGACAAACATTCGATATGAATACAAAAGCAAGGAAAAATTGGTCGCACATTAACAGCTATAACATACTGCACTTTGCGGGCGTCTGTTCTCATTAGGTAAATAGAAAACTGTTTGAACGCAAAAAAAAATTCGAGAGAAAATTAATATAGCACAAAATCTATTCAGTTGCTATTTTATATTCGAACCAAGACACGCAGACGTGAAAACTTCAAGCTGCATATAACTATTATTCAGAACCACTCCAGTTACTACAATCATCAGCGTAGCCACAACTACAATCATCATCACCACCACCATTATAACGACAGCAAAACAAAAACTGCAACGGTAGCAACTACTGATACTATTACTACTGCGGGAACAATCACTACTACCATTACTACTATTACTGCTTTTATTACTACTACTACTATTACTACTACTACTACTACTACTGCAACTACTAATACTAATACTATCAACTAAACTCGCGATATTTGTTCTCATTTTATTTTTGAAGTTTGATGCTAACGGTTCATGAGACCATCAAATATTAATTAATAATAGGATCTCTCTCTCTCTCTCTCTCTCTCTCTCTCTCTCTCTCTCTCTCTCTCTCTCTCTCTCTCTCTCTCTCTCTCTCTCTCTCTCTCTCTCTCTCTCTCTCTCTCTCTCTCTCTCTTTGCGCAACAGATATTTTCATCATACTTCATTCCAGCCAATGTGTACAAAAGATTGGATGAAGGGAAGGGATAAAAAAAGATTGGTTTAAGTGGTCACAACTCTCGTATGAAGGCCGGAGTTTAGTATGGCTGGTAAACTCGGCTATAAAAGATATTTTGAGTGAGGAGAGAGAGAGAGAGAGAGAGAGAGAGAGAGAGAGAGAGAGAGAGAGAGAGAGAGAGAGAGAGAAAACCAGACAAAGAAAAACACAGACAAAGAAATTGACGCATACAGACTGGCAGAGATAAATAACGGGTGAGGAACAAAGGAAGACAAGAATACATAAGCAGACAAAATATATATTATGTACATACCGCTCACATAAATACACACACACACACACACACACACACACACACACACACACACACACACACACACACCAGTGGTTAGAGCGTCTGCCTCACAACCAAAAGAACCGGAGTTCGATTCCCCATTTGAAGATAAGTTGGGTTTATCTTCTTTATCGTGTAGACCCTGTTCACCTAGCAGTGAGTAGGTACGCGATGTAAGGCGAGGAGTTGTGACCTCGTTGTCGCAGTGTGTTGTGTGTGAGTGGTCTCAGTCCTCCCCAAAGATCGGTCACTGAGCTCTGAGCTCCTTCCATAGGGGAACGGCTAGCTGTCTCGAGAGAGACCCGCAGCAGACCAGAAGGTGAATTACACACACACACACACACACACACACACACACACACACACACACACACACACACACACACACACACACACACACACACACACACAAATACACACACACCTGCGTTGTGTGCGTGTTTCAGGTGTGTTTGGTGTTCCTTATTAAGCCAATTGCTACCCTGCCACACCCAAGCACGTTGTAATTTATCCCCGAAAAATATTTTTGACCACGAGGGGAGTTACTGTCGCTTCCATTTAATCCATATTTCAGGAATTATACAACGCCACTAAATGATTAGCTTGAATCTATTTATAAATCAAAGGAAAGGATTATTTACGAACCTGTATTTTTCGGGCCAATATATTACAAATGTATAGAATTAGCTATTAACGGTTTACCTTATTTGTATTATCAATTGAGTTTGTTCAGAGATCTTACATATTTTATTGTCGGCCTTATGATTCAAATAATAATTTTTCCTCCACAATTTTCTTATCGATGTCATCACAACGCATATATTTTTTATACACATATTCATACACACACACACACACACACACACACACACACACACACACACACACACACACACACACACACACACACACACATACACACACACACAGAACTGAGAAAGCAAAACGTTAAAGTAAAACAATGTCCGTTTCTCATAATATATTCATGACCTACTTTTCTCATATTAACCTGACCACACGAGATCACGTTAGTCGAAATATCACTTCATTTTCAAAAACTTTCCGGCTGTTCTCTCTCTCTCTCTCTCTCTCTCTCTCTCTCTCTCTCTCTCTCTCTCTCTCTCTCTCTCTCTCTCTCTCTCTCTCTCTCTCTCTCTCTCTCTCTCTCTCTCTCTCTCTCTCTCTCTCTCACATAACGACGCCTACGCCTTCGTAAAGGAAAGTAATAAATAGATAGCGAGAACCTAGGGGCTCAAAACTTTCGTAAAAAGTGCTTCCGTGAAAATTCTCAACGCTAAGAGAGAGAGAGAGTGGAATATTCACAGTGAACAGACACACACACACACACACACACACACACACACACACACACACACACGATGGTACAGAGAAAAGAGCACTTAGTTTTTTTAGATGCGTTCTTTTTACTCAAAGCCACGAAGGAAATACAGAAATAATTGAAAGCATGGAGGGCTCAGGAACCATTCGTGTGTGTGTGTGTGTGTGTGTGTGTGTGTGTGTGTGTGAAAAACTTTAAGTATATAGAACTCTTTCCTATTACGATATGCAGTGAACAGTATCATTAACAAATATAAAAGAATGAGCAAAATTTATTTATCAGAAAATTACAGAAATGAAGAAGATAGGAAAGCACGAATAATGAGAGACATATCAGTTCAGCTTTTACGGCTATCCTCTTTAAACAGCAAGTGAAGAAGAAACTTATGACGCAAAATGTTACACAAAAATCATGACAAATACCAAGTTTTATGACACGTAATGCTTGCCAGAAATGTATTGAAGATAAGAGAAAGTGAAGAAGTTTGGCCATTCCCGTTATCCTGCACGGAGCAAGGCTAATACGTTTTCGTGAAGAGGTTAAAACATTTCGCAGATGAAAAAAATATAACATAGTGTCTTTAAACAACCGTGAGGAGCTACCGAATGGACATCGAACTGCATTTATCACCTGCAAGGACTGGGAAGCAAGGGAAGATAGAGATGTTCAGAACAGTAGAATGAAGGAAACAAACATTATGAATTGAAGGATTTCGGCATAATGTAAATGCCTAAAGGACTATGGTGATAATAGTGTTAGGGAAGATAACAGAAGATGAAGGTACAGTAATGGGCTTTAGCTAACCTGCGTGTTACCTCCGTGCTCATCTCCCTCTCTTCAACCTTTAAACCCAGTCACGCGGATTCGTGTATAGACATGCTAATAACTACGTCACGGAGGCTCATGAAGAGAAGATAATACACTCAGAATTGCGAAAATTAACTAATGTATTGTTTTACAGGCAAATATTATATTATACATGTATACAGTAAAACTATATAAGACATCGTATTCTCTAGGCGATGGAAACCAAACAATACGTACGGCAAAAGAGAAACTGTCATCAATGTTGCAAGCCCTGCGAGCGACAAAGGGGACGCGGATGCAGCAAGAGGCTCCGTTAAAGAGGCCAAACCAGTGTGTTGCCGCGTGGTCTCGGGAAGAGGCGTGCCACTGAGGGGGCGACGGGTGGAGAAACATGAAGACTGTGGACACCAATGAAGTGATGGAGCAGGATTCAGTTTTTATCACGTGCGGCTATGAATACTGATAACATGATTTGTGATGCTCTAGGTGTTCTTTTTTTTCTGGCGACACAGCGGCCTTCTTCTCAAGTAATGTGTGAATGTTCGTAAACAAGACACGAAAAATTGAATACTCTCTCAACTTCACTTTCTCCATTGCAAAATCTGCATCTCGAGTAAGTCTTGTCATTCGTTTTCGCGTAATCTTAGATCGTCTACTGGGAAGAGACATAGCTTTTTTTTGGCGAGGGCAACGGACGAGCATTACATATATATTAAAAAGTACGAAACATCTAAAACTCCAAGATGTGACATTGCTCGCTTAAAGCACTTATGAAACACACACACACACACACACACACACACACACACACACACAGGGGCGCAGCAGCAAGTAGCCTGTATGGAGGGTAATTATTTATCTTCACATTAGTATGCCCGTCGATCCTGCCAGGGAGGTTCATCAGCGCGGCGGCACACAGCTTTCACTAACGCGCCGGTATACATAATATCCGGCGCCCCTCTGCGTTACCGGGACTCTCGGAGCGGAGCTTAAAGAATTATGGAATAACCAAGAGGCTAATTATTTTCAACCCGCGGGTTCGAAGTAGGAACAAATACATTCCGGGAGCACACTGCATTAAATTTCTGAAGATTTTTTTTTTTTATCTCCGCCGCTCGCTCAGAGACCTTAAACAATAATTTTACACCACTCCGGAAAGAAAACCCTGTTTGTTTTGTGGAGGAAAATTAAAAAGAAACTAGGTTTACATAAGATATTTTATCTCGTGCCTCTTGCTGCTCATAAAATAGAGTAAAAAATAAAATAAATAAAAAGAATTCCTATTAACCCTTCTAAAGTAAATTAATTGCAAGGAACGTGTTTCCACAGAAGGAGGAGAAGGAGGAGGAGGAGGAGATGGAAGAGGAGGAGACGGAGGAGGAGGAAGAGCTGGGGGAGGAGAAGAAAGAGCAGGAAGTGGAAAAAAAAAGTGAGAACGAAGAGATGGAGAGCAGGAGGAGAAGGAGTAGGAGGAAGAGGAGGAAGAGAAGGAGGAGGAAGAGAAGGAGGAGATGAAGGAGGTAAATGAGATGAAGGAAGAATAGAAGAGGGATGACAATGGTTGGCGCGGAAATTCACAAGGCATTCATTCAATCAGTGAAGAATTAAAACATTATGTACATATTTTTCCTTCAACACATTCACATTACCTTTGGATCATCACGGCACTGAAAAAAAAGACACCACACACACACACACACACACACACACACACACACACACACACACACACACACACACACACAGACACACCTCCACGAGACCCAACAACCGGAACACACTAAAATATAAATCCCGGAACTTCATATTTTCATTCACAAGACGCATAACTTTGCTTCCCTCCCAACATTACATTATCCCGCGAGTCATCCTCAACTTTGTATAATGAAAAGCGGCAGTACCTGAGGAGATAATTCATACACAGCATAATTACGGCGCTAATTTGTCGTGCCATAAACTAAACTGTACTCGCAAATTCAGGGACTTATAGTTGTCTGGAGAATTAGGGGAGAGAATTTCAGAAAAGGAGAGGGTGGTGGATGCTGGGGAAAAAAGGAGAGGTTGGAAGGAGGAATTGGGAGAGGTGGAAGATGCTGGGATAGAAGGAGAGGTGGAGGATGCTGGGATAGGAGATGAAGGATGCTGGGATAGGAGTGGTCGACGATGCTGGTATAGGAGAGGTCGAGGATGCTGGGATAGGAGAGGTGGAGGATGCTGAGGTATGAGAGGTGGAGGATGCTGGGAAAGGAGAGGTGGAGAATGCTGGGATAGGAGAGGTGGAGGATGCTGGGATAGGAGAGGTGGAGGATGCTGGGATAGGAGAGGTCGAGGATGCTGTGATAGGAGAGGTGGAAGATGCTTGGGGAAAATATAAGGTAGAGGGCGATTTGGATCATCTACAAGTGAAGGATAGTAAGAAAAAAATGAGATGTGAAGGATGCAGGGGAGGATGAGGTAGATGCTGTTGAAATAAATAGGAGAAAGACAGACAGGCAGACAGACAGACATACAGATAGCCAGATAGGTGGAGAAAAACCGAAAGGAGAGAGGAGCCCCAAGTAAAATAATAAATGACCCAAAACAGGAACAGAGAACAAAGAACAGACACACAGAGCCGGAAGTGGGAAAAGAAAGAGAGAAGCACAGAGAGCCATCCAAAAACTACATTTATTCGAAATAAAAATAAATAAAGAAGCCAGGCGGAGTAACACGCAAAACCCTTGCTATACATAAAGCTGATAAATCCCCCCCCCCCCAAAGAAAAAAACATGTTAATAGAAAAAAAGGTAAATGGAAAAGGCAAGGCTGGAAGCTTTGAGGTCAAACGTTCAGGTGTTACTGAAGGGGAAAAGACCCGTCTGAGAGGTCCACCACCACCCCCACAACACTGCTCTAAAGGCGCCTTTCCCGGCCACTCCTCGAAAACCGGACGTGCGGCATGGAAGGCTTTGGGCACAGCCAGGCGAGGGAGGACCAGGAGGACGAAGTGAAAGGGAGGAAGGAATGGAGAGGCAAGAGGAGAAAGAGAGGCTGAGGAACGACTGAAAGGGAGGGAACGAAGAAGAGAAAAGAGGAGAAAGAGGAAGAGAAAGAGGGAGATCGAAAAGAGGGTAAGGGTAAAGAGAAAGAGGGAAGGGCAGAGGGTGAAGAAGGACTGAATGGGGGGAAACAAAGAAGAGGCAAGATAAAGAAAGAGGAAGGAGGTTAGGGTAGGGAGAAAGAAGGAAAAAGAGGTCCAAAAAGGGCTGCAAGGGATGGAATAAGAAAGTAGAGAAGGGAAAAGAACGTATAAAAAGGCGAAGATGGAGGAAATAGAGAACTGAGAGAGGAGAAAAAGTTGATGAGAATGAGGGCTGAAAGTGAGGGACAAGAGGAGAGATAACAAAAGAGAAAAAAGGATAACAGAGAGGCTGAGAGGGAGAGAAAGGACTGGCGAAAGGGGAGGCAGAGTAAAGAGAGTAAAGAAGGTAATAGGGATGATTAGTATGGGAGGGAGGAAAAAAAGATGAGAGAGAGAGAGAGAGAGAGAGGAAAAGTAGTAGAGGTAAGAGACTATAGAGATGAAAAGATGTTGCACTGAAGGAGACTAAGATGAGATGAAGGCGCCGAGGAGGAGGAGGAGGAGGAGGAGGAGGAGGAGGAGGAGGAGGAAGAGGAGGAGGGAAACAAGGAGGAGGAGGGAGACAAGGAGGACGAGGACAAGGACGAGGAGAGGGGAAGGGAAGAAGAGGAGGAGAACGAGGAGATGGAAGAGGAGGAGAAAGAGTGGTAGTGTAGTAAAACAGAGTGAAGGGGAGAAGATAGAGAAGGAGGAGGAAGAGAAGGAAAGTTAAAAAAAAAATTGAGAAGCTGGATGTGACAAAATGGAAGAAAGAACAAAGGGACTGAGAGGAAGATTAAACAGTGTTGCGTTGTGAGCAAGTAAAAGAAGAGACGAATAAAAATACTCAAAATATCATTACGATACCACAATATAAGAAGACACCAAGCAGCAAAGCTGAAAATCATTATAAGTTTTTTTTTTTTTTCCAATTGTTATTCTTAAAAATAAAATAAAAAAATCTAGGGTACTTCGTCTGCAAACACGATCAAGGTTTGGGTGATGCGCAACGTACAGACGCACTGACAAACCAAGCAAATAACACCCCAAAAGGGAGAAAAAACTCGGTATTGAAGGATTTGAGGATATGCAGCGTGTTGATAAACCATTAATAAAACGATATGACTCTCCAGCGACAAGCCAACAGCGATAATTACACAGGGAGAGAGGAGCAATAACGCAAACTTAGTTTAAGGTTACGCGTCATTAGTTGTCGAATAAACTCTCTACATGGAGAAACCCAGGGCGGCATTTGAAATGATAGGAGACAGGGTATCAATAATGTGTGGTGAGGTGTTTGCTAAACGAGGTGAGTCAAAAGACAGACAGCATGAATTAATGATTTATTCTGCCTGGTGTGTAACATAATGCATGGGCGGGTTAAAGAGAACTGACAATATACATTAATAATTTGTGTATCGGGATGCTCCCTAAGGGGTGAGGATCAATTGAAGTCAATACAATTTTAATGGGCTAATACAATAATAGTATGGTTTATACAAACTCGTAAATTCACTATTGTTAAAAGCGATTTTTGTATATTACTGAATGGCATACCAAAGCCATGGTTAATAAATTGTATGGTACAATACTTAACAATAATTTAAATAGGAACCACTGATTTTGTTGATTTATATACGACAAAATGGTGTGAAGACAACATCCATGAAAATTATGAAACAAACATTTCCTAAACAGTGAGTGTTTTGATCAAAGGATTGAGTCAAGCAGCAGCACAATTATAAGAGGATTAGTATTAATATCACTTAAAAGATAATATATTCAGCAATGATTCTAGTTTTTATTGAAGTGTGTATCATTTACATTTTAAAGCAAAGTTGGGGAAGTCATTTTTGGCCGGTGTTCTGCTTTATACACTGTAGAATATGAATGATAAAAATGTCTAGTTTATTGCTATAAGCATACCACCTCTATCGTAAGGAAAGGCTGATTTCGCAAGATCTGGTGTTTAAAAAAATCTTAAATACAAAATGACAACTCGACGATATATCCGATGTAAATGTTCAAACAAATAAAAGAAAGTAGAACCTAGACTTTTACTGTAAGATCATTATTTGGTATGAAATAACAGCAGGAGTAGGTAGGAAGACACCTACCGAACGGGCGTGAGCTACTCCCGGTGAGGATATATGAGAAGCGAGGAGGGTTCTGAAGCCCTTCAAAGACCCTTCCCATGTCCTCACTAACCGTTTCCCTTGTGTCTCATCGACACCAAAGAGCAGTTCAGCATGCTGTCAAATGACAGTTCCTCTCTCTGTCTACACAACAATACCTTCACACCACACACGCACCTTTTCACAAAATTCAAACTTCAAAATGGCTAACGAAAACACCGCCTCGGAGTCCCCGCCATGGGGGGGGGACCATAAAATCCCCAGGGAGGACTCCCCTTCTGGCTGCCGACTTGAGGGGTGTCCTGATAACTCTTCGAACCTCCTCCTTATCAATTTCTGCAACATTCGCGGTCTTCGTTCTAATTTTCATTCTGTGGAACACCATCTCTCCTCCTCGAAACCTCACCTTCTCTTCTTCACGGATACACAGGTTTCTGAGGCTACTGACAGCAACCTCTACTCTGTTCCCTCCTACTATCTCAATCCTAAATTTCAATCTAAAGCTGGATGTTGCGCCTACGTGCGCAACGACATCACTTGCTCTCGTGCCCACGACCTTGACTTTTCTGAATTTTCCACCATCTGGCTAAGACTTCATTGCCATTCTATTACTAAATACATCTGTGCTGTTTATCTCTTGCCTAACTCTACTAACTATGTAAAATACTTTGACTATTTGAACTCTAAAGTAGAGCACATCTTGACTCACTCTCCCTATGCTGAAATCTCCATCTTGGGAGATTTCAATATTCCTACCAACTTTGGCTTTCATCCTCTTTCACTGACCAGCCTGGTGAACAAGCCTACAACTTTGCTCTCCTCGAAGACCGAGAGCAGTTGGTTCAGCACCCTACTCGTATTCCCGACCGTCTTGGAGACAGGCCCAACATTCTAGACCTCTTCCTTACCTCTAATCCTTCTGCTTACTCTGTCAAACTGTTCTCTCCGTTGGGCTCCTCCGATCATAACCTTATTTCTGTATCCTGTCCTATCGCTCCTGTACATCCTCTGGACCCACCGAAGAGGCGATGCTTCTGGCATTTGGCTTCAGCTCGGTGGGACGACCTGAGGATGTACTTTTCATTCCCGTGGAATGATTACTGCTTCAGGCGAGACCCTCTGTGTGTGCTCAGCGCATCACAGAGGTGATTATCTCTGGAATGGGCATACATTCATGTACTTTCTCTACTCCTCATGCTAAAAATCCTTGGTTTAATCATGCTTGTTCTCGTGATATTAAAGAGAGAGGCAGCTCACAAAAGGTTCCAGAGCCTTCGAACTCCCGCTAACTTTGATCTATACATTTCAGCCCGGAATCGTGCTAAATCTATTCTCCGACTTACCAAAACTTCTTTCATTAATAGAAAATGTCAACACCTTGCTTCTTTTAATTCTTCCCGTGACTTCTGGCATCTAGCCAAAAATATCTCCTCCAATTTCACTTCTTCCTCTTTCCCTCCTCTCCTTAACCCTGACGGCAGCACTGCCGTCTCATCTGTCTCTAAAGCTGAACTCTTCGCTCAAACTTTCTGTAAGAACTCCACCCTGGACGATTCTGGGCATATTCCTCCTACTCATCCCCCCTCTGACTCCTTTATGCCTGTTATTAAGATTCTTCCAAATGTTTTCTATGTCCTCTCTGGCCTCAACTCTCAGAAGGCTTATAGACCTGATGGAGTGCCTCCTATTGTCCTTAAAAACTGTGCTTCTGCGCTGACACCCTGCCTGGTCAAACTCTTTCGTCTCTGCCTATCAACATCTATCTTTCCTTCCTGCTGGAAGTATGCCTTTGGACAGCCTGTGCCTAAAAAGGGTGACCGTTCCAATCCCTCAAACTACCGCCCTAAAGCTTTACTTTCCTGTCTATCTAAAGCTTTTGAATCAATCCTTAGCCGGAAGATTCAAAAGCACCTTCCCACTTCTAACCTTCTATCTGATCGCCAGTATGGATTCCGCAAGGAGCGTTATACTAGCGATCTTCTTGCTCTCTTAACTGACTCTTGGTCATCCTCTCTTAGCCGTTTCGGTGAAACTTTCTCTGTTGCGCTAGACATATCTAAAGCCTTCGATAGAGTCTGGCACCAGTCTTTGCTTTCTAAACTGCCCTCTTTCGGATTCTATCCCTCTCTCTGTTCCTTTATCTCCAGTTTCCTTTCCGGCCGTTTTATCTCTGCGGTGGTAGACGGTCACTGCTCTTCCCCTAAACCTATCAACAGTGGCGTTCCACAGGACTCTGTCCTATCACCCACTCTCTTCCTGTTATTCATCAATGATCTTCTTTCCATAACAAACTGTCCTCTCCACTCATACGCCGACGACTCCACTCTGCATTATTCAACTTCTTTCAATAGAAGACCCTCTCAACAGGAAGTACACGACTCCAGACTGGAGGCTGCAGAACGCTGAACCTCAGACCTTGCTATCATTCCGATTGGGGCAGAAGGAACCTTGTGTCCTTCAATGCCTCAAAAACTCAATTTCTCCACCTATCAACTCGACACAATCTTCCAAACACTTATCCCCTATTCTTCGACAACACTCAGCTGTCACCGTCTTCAACACTAAACATCCTCGGTCTATCCTTAACTCAAAATCTCAACTGGAAACTTCATATCTCCTCTCTCGCTAAATCATATACAGGGGCCTTGTCCGCCCTCGTATGGAGTATGCATCTCACGTGTGGGGAGGCTCCACTCACACAGCTCTTCTGGACAGAGTGGAGTCTAAGGCTCTTCGTTTCATCAGCTCTCCTCCTCCTACTGATAGTCTTCTACCTCTTAAATTCCGCCGCGATGTTGCCTCTCTTTCTATCTTCTATCGATATTTCCACGCTGACTGCTCTTTTGAACTTGCTAACTGCATGCCTCCCCCCCTTCCGAGGCCCCGCTGCACGCGACTTTCTACTCATGCTCATCCCTATACTGTCCAAAACCCTTATGCAAGAGTTAACCAGCATCTTTACTCTTTCATCCCTCACGCTGGTAAACTCTGGAACATTCTTCCTTCATCTGTATTTCCTCCTGCCGACGACCTCAACTCTTTCAAAAGGAAGGTATCAGGACACCTCTCCTCCCGAAATTGACCTTTCTTTCGGTCACCTCTTTTGATTCTTTTTTGGGAGCAGCGAGTAGCAGGCTTTTTATTAATGATTTCTTTTTTGTCTGCCCTTGAGCTGCCTCCTTTATTGTAAAAAAAATTAAAAATAGAAATAGCAAGAGAATGAGTTTAATAAAGAAATGTGACATCAAACCATGCAGTGTTTGATGACGCATCCAAATAGTTTCATCTGATGAACTGCTGGATGACACCCAACGATCAGGTAACGAGACAGACCGAAACACACACAAACAACGTGAATATATGCAAAATAATTAAAATAGTGTCCTCTCGCCCTCACTTTGCAGCTACGAAGTATATTAAGCCTTTCCTGAATCACATGCCAGAATTATTAACTCCAATTACTCTGCCAACAGCCAGGAGGAAAATCACCCACACAAACACTCTCTCTCTCTCTCTCTCTCTCTCTCTCTCTCTCTCTCTCTCTCTCTCTCTCTCTCTCTCTCTCTCTCTCTCTCTCTCTCTCTCTCTCTCTCTCTCTCTCTCTCTCTCTCTCTCTCTCTCTCTCTCTCTCTCTCTCTCTCTCTCTCTCTCTCTCTCTCTCTCTCTCTCTCTCACACACACACACACACACACACATAATTAGTTGGCTATGAGTTTGAGAAATAAACGAGAGGAAAGGTAAGCACTGAAAGGGGGAGCAATAAGAAAGAAAAAGAACATAAAAGAAGCCAGTGTTAACCTTCAGCTCCTCGTCACCACCACTTCCATAACCACCATCATTATCACCCCCGCCGACTCCAATAACCAACACCCCATCACCACCACCACCAAGGGAAGCAGGACAGGTAACACGAAGGCGCGCTACGGCAAGGGCAGGTGTGATCTTAGCGTCACGCACAGACCTTGCAAAATTACCCTCCTTAATGCCACATGTTCTTATGCCCGTGGTGTTTGTTATATCAGAGAAGGAGGAGGAGGAGGAAGAGGAGGAGGAAGAGGAGGAGGAGGAGGAGGAGAGGAGGGGGAGATGGAAGAGACTTGTGGTGACGTTTTGGGCTCCACTGACACAGGTGGTTATGGGTGCAGCGGCTGGAAGGGGTGACAATCGGCGCTTCAGGATGCAACAAAGACTTGCCTGTGAGGGTAAACGAAATGTGCAGAAAGGGAGGTTACGAAGTCTAGGGAAAGGGGAAGATTAAATGAAAGAGGGAAAGTATAATCTGACGGAAAATAAAGAAAACGTTTGAGAATAAAGGGGAAAAATATATACTATGAAGAATGAGATATTTGTATGTACCAAGTAAGACATAAGAAAAAAGAAAGGAAAGAAAAATGAACTAAAAAACGGAAGGGGAGAAGCAGTAACGGTAGAGAGAGGGGAAGACAAATCCAGAGATGGAATAGACAGGCAAAGAGGAGGAATACAAAAAGGAGAGGGAAGCCAAGGGAAAAGAGTAAAGGAGAGAAAGAAGAGACAAGGCAAGGGAAGGGAAGGGAGGGGGCAACAGGCGGCGCCCTTGAGTTACAACGCCGTGGCATGAACATTACACGAGAACCAGAAGAAGTGAAGCAGAGTGGATGGCGGGAAATTACTGTGTGCGTGGGGTCTGACTGAGAGAGAAAGAGCGAGAGAGAGACGAGAGGTGTATAGTTAGTTTATGGGGTGACTTTGGCGAGAGCGAGCCCACGAAAATGAGGTCCCGAGTAGGGGGAATCAGGAAGGTATTAGGTGAGGAAAGCACGAGAGCGCCCCATGTGTCTGTGTCTCCCTCTGTGTCCTTTTGTTTCTGTTTGTGTCTCTGTGTTGTTGACTCCTCCCCTATCTGCCAGCGATTTTCTCTCTTTTTGTCTCTCTCTCTCTCTCTCTCTCTCTCTCTCTCTCTCTCTCTCTCTCTCTCTCTCTCTCTCTCTCTCTCTCTCACACACACACACACACACACACACACACACACACACACATACACACACACACACACACACACACACACACACACACACACACACACACACACACTCCTCGTTACAGCAAGAGGAGGAGAAGTAGGAGCAAGAGGAGAAGAGGAGTAAGAGGGAATATTGTGTGTGCTTCACGTGCAGGCCGGACATAATAATAATGAACGGCTGAGTGGGCAGGCGGCAATATTGTGTCCTGTGAGGAAGGAAGAGTCGCGGTTATGGCTACGGGGAATGTTATTACCAATATCTGAGGAGCGCTTCTGTTTCTGCGTCAAGTAACTTACGTCTCCCACTCCTACAGCGCTTAAGAAATACATGAGATTTAAATTGTTTCTTCTAGTTACCACAGTACATATATCATTATAAAATTACCATATAAGAACGCAATATTTCCTGTATTTTGGGTCACGAAACACACTGGACAAGACGAAAAAGACAACCATCAAGTTAAATCTAATGATGCACAATAGTATAATAAAAGCGTATTCCATATATTACCTAACGGCGGCCATACTCCACGAAGTATAATTAAGACGATTCCCGCCGTTATTCGTTTGGTTAGCTTTTATTATGATTTATCGAAGCGGGGCCCGAACACCTGCGGGAGGAACCGGGGCATTGGCGGGAACACCAATGATCCTCCTCTGGTCTGGCCCCAAAGCACCGGCGTATATTTATCACGTACATTTCAGTCATTCAGCCGGCCAGTTTTCATCGGATACTTCATCAAAATTAAACAGCTTACGATAGTTATGTAATGATGTTCTTATATAATTTATGTAACTGTGTCGATCCGTTTTTAGATATCTTGGTAAACGACTGACAGACAAAGAGACACAAGGACATCGACAAAAACATTATCCCCTTCCTCGAGGCGGGCAACAAAAATAGACGGCGACCGATTCCCTCACACCGTTCCGAGGTTGGATAAAAAAGTGAAACATATGTTGGAAAAAAGTTGACGTACATATTACATGATATATTTTTTCCTGTATATGTTGAAAGGAGGCCAAAAAATATGAATGGAGAAGAATCGGCCCTGCAGTGTGAATAAGTGTGACGGAAGGATTATGAATGTTAGATGAAGCAAAAAACATGAAAAAGAACTCTGGATATATTTTCCAAGAAGAGAGTAAAATTTAGGTGCGTTGCAGAGGTATGATAATATATGTTAGGTGCAAGACTAATAAAGAAAAAAAATATTGTATTTTGATGAAAAGAATGATATATATATTGATTTGAGAGAGAGAGAGCGTGTGTAATGGACTATGAAATAAATCTCCCCTGAACATTACCTCCGGGCTCTCAGTCATCGAATCTCTGATGGCGAGGAGGAGAACCGAGGTTCACGGTGCTGCTGAAACTACAGACTACTCGATGCAACACTGGAATATTCCAACACCTAAATGCGCCACATTTCTCTCTCTCTCTCTCTCTCTCTCTCTCTCTCTCTCTCTCTCTCTCTCTCTCTCCATATGTGTGTGTGTGTGTGTGTGTGTGTGTGTGTGTGTGTGTGTGTGTGTTGTGTGTGTGTGTGTGCGTGTGTGTGTGTGTGTGTGTGTGTGTGTTGTTATATGCGTGTGTGTGTATTTGTGTGTTTGTGATTATTTACTGATTGCCGTAATGTTCTAATGTATTGACGTAGCTTTTATATGAAATACCACGCGAGGTGATGGAAGGATCAATTTATGTAACTCTTGGAGAGGACACAAGTATTTAAATTATATTATTTCTAAAAAATGTCTTTCTAAAATCTCATTAAACAACAATCAAGTAATCTGCAATCCTTTTTGTTTTTCCACAAACATTTTTCTCGGCCAAAATTACTCCTGAAACATTAGTGAAAAGGTTTTTTGGAATCATGCAACACATTATGTTTCCACTCGGTAGCATTGTTTTCAGAAAACGAATAGCAATGATTATCATTGCTATAAATATTAATGAAAGCCTCTATATATCTATAGGCGTCAGATAATAACCTCGTCAAACACAAATAAAAAATCGTAAAGTGAACTATTGTGAAATCAGATGCCTATCACAGACGCATTGACATGCTTGTCTACACACCAGAACCTTGACGGAAAGGCTAGCCAGAGAACAACAATATCCACACATACTAACACCCCCCCACCCACATAGACAGATAGATAAATATAGACAGAGTGATAAATAGGTAAACATATATATATATATATATATATATATATATATATATATATATATATATATATATATATATATATATATATATATATATATATATATATATATATATATATATATATATATGAATATATATATATATATATGGATATATATATATGGATATATGGATAGATAGATAGATAGATGGGTTAATGGATAGATAGACTGACAGATAGATAGATGGGTGTGCTGGGTCATGAGCATTATGTCAGGAGGAGCGTCACTGCATCACCATGGGCCATGCTGCAACACACATGTACACTCGTCAAATGGCAGGTGTTGTCTGCATCCTCCTGCTACAGTTCCCTTCTGCCTTTTCACTTTATGATCGCATTTTTTTTTCTTTTCTTTTTCATTAGCACCTTTTCTCTGCTGCTGTCCAGGCTTAGGGTTCTGATGACAATGAAGACAATGATGATAATGACGATGATCTTCTCTCGCTCATTCTCAAAAAAAAATTGCACACACACACACACACACACACACACACACACACACACACACACACACACACACACACACACACACACACACACACACACACACACACACACACACACACACACACACACACTATCAAACAAAAAAATACATAATTGAGAGAGAGAGAGAGAGAGAGACTGAGAAGGAACAAATGAGATGGAGAAGGACAACAAGAGGTGCAAGGAGGAGGAGGAGAAACAGAAAGGAACAAGAGGAGGAACAGAACGAAAATAAACAAAGACAAGGATGGGGAGGACAAGAGGAACAAGGACGAGGAAGGAGAGGAGGAATAAGAGGACAGCAAATGGGGTAAGTAGAGAGACAGGAGGAGGCGCAGGCTGGTGAAAAGAGGAAGGGAAATGGTATATGAATGAGAGGAAAAAAAGATAATGGGAGGCTTTTGGGCTGACTTTGGAAAGGGAAACAGAAGAGCGGCCTTGAGTAGAAGACAAAGTAAGGCCCCACGCCTCTGTAGGAAGACGGCTTACGGGGGAAGGAGAGGTTCGAGGGGCGTAATGACAAGAGAGGAAAAGACACTGAGGGATGAGGGTAAAAGGTTGGGATACGGAGGTAGTTTGGGGGAAAATTCAAATATACCTAAGAACAAGAGAGAATGGGGCGGCAATAGGGAGAGCGGCGGAGGGAAAAGATGGCAGGAATTACGGAAAATGAGGAAGAAGATTGCACGAGGTGAGGAGGCGAGGGACTGGGGGGAGGGAGGGATTGTGCAGCTTATGAAGGAAACACTCAGCAGGGAAGAGACGCAACGGTAAAGTATGTTCGTAGTCAATCTTGCACGCAGGCGCACACACACACACACACACACACACACACACACACACATACACACACACATTTATGTTCTATTTCCTGGTAAGCTTTCTATAGTCCATTATTTGGTGTTCACAATATCCCAGTGATCTTTTGCCAGTTGCTCCAATATATTATTTTTCGAATTCGTAACCTCTTGGGTGTTACTTTTATTCCCATTCACGAAAAAAAAAAATGTGGGAAGGAAATGCACAGAACTACTCATTGCATGCCATTCTATAGAGATAACATTTTTCAAAACGCTAGTCATATACTTTCCAATTCAAGCGCATTTCTAATTTTGTGAGTGTCTTTGTTGAACTATGTGTGTGTGTGTGTGTGTGTGTGTGTGTGTGTGTGTGTGTGTGTGTGTGTGTGTGTGTGCGTGTGTGTGTGTGTGTGTGTGCGCGTATCAAAGTCACTTGTAAATATTCAGTAGTAGACCACAGCCTGTACTCGTAAGGGAAATGAGACTGGAACAATGGTCGGGGGGGAGGGAGCACACAAAATGACAAATATCTCAGGTGATACATACGTAGGTAGCAAGGGAAACACATGCTTCACCTCCTCCAACAGCAGGTACAAACTCGATCTCTTTTAATCGGCTTTTCTGCTCACCCGCCTTAGGCATCTCTGTTATTGCATCTTTGTTATGATACGAGAATATGAGACACACTCCATCTGCTTTCCGTCCCTTCCTAAACAAGTCATGATGGAATGGGAAGCATGATCTGTTTTAAAAATGTTGAAGATTTACTCATCCCACTCAAGCAGATTGCGGGAGCGATTGCCATGGCCTCCTGAGGAAAGGTGAAAGTCCTAGGAAATCAAGAAAAGGCGCTTTGTATTACTTCATAACTAAAAAAAAAATTTTTTTAACTTTTCTTCTTTTGCAGGTAATGTGACAATTGGAATGATATACTACGGTTCCACATCATAAAATAAATGGAATAATATGTTTTTTGTATTGCAGTTGCTATATTTTTTTTCTCATTCCAATAGAAAAGTATTACATTCTTCACTGCCTGAGGTAATCACTCAGGGCATCACATTGATGATATTACATTGATCACTTTGATAACAAGATAATTTATATTCGGTCACCACCGTCTTAAAACTTTGACTCTTAGGAAGCGCAGAAACACCGGCAGTTCTATCAGCTACACAATAATTATGATGGTTTAAATTTAGTATACAGTTTAGGTAAAATATGATCCGTTCATCCATAAGTACAGCACTACCTTTGGGAAGAAAAAAAATCTAGGAGTATAAAACTGACCACCTCAAAAGACGTCAGTATTCATAAACGCACTTTACTCGATGAAACTGTATGTATATTTTTTTATACCAGTGATTACATCCAAACGCTTGTATTTACATTTACTAAATAAGAAAAAAGCCTATCGAATTACATAACAATTCACTTCTTTTGACAGAGGGAAGAGACAAAAACACTGACACAAAACTACATATATATATTTTCAAGAATTTTGTGGGTATATCAACAAAATCATGACAAGAGAAAGCAAAAGAAATATTGTGCGAACACTTCCCTCTTTGTTAGGCCTGTAAATAAATGGCAGATAAAAAAAATCCTACATCTCCTAGAATACTATTTTTATACCACTTCTACGCAAAGGTAAGAATAGAAAAAAACTTATTTGCATGCACATTTCCTACGCCCGTGAATGGTTAAACAGGTAAACGGTGAGGGGCTTCGTGGCCGTAATTTGAGGCTGACTACAAAAAGAAGACTTGAGTGAGGAGAACTTTGAAGGCGAGGGGATGCCGGGGAGCCGCAGACACACGACGGACCAACGAGTGACGGACACGCTAACTTTGCGAATGAGACATAAATCCAGAAAATTACATGATATTCCTTCTCTTCCTCCTTCCCTTGGACTTCTTCATCTTCTTCTTCTTCTTCTTCTTCTTCGTTTTCGTCTTCTTCGTCTTCTTCTTCTTCTTCTTTTTCTTCTTCGTCTTCGTCTTCTTTTTCTTCGTCTTCTTCTTCTTCCTCCTCTAATTATCAACATTATTCTTTTCCGTCATCATAATTTCTTCCTCTGTTTGTTCTTTCTCTTCTAAAACTGCCATTCTTTTTCGTTAACATCACCATCCTTTTATTCCTCTTCCTCCTCCTTCTTCTTCCTCTTCCTTCTACCTCTCATTCTCTTCCTCCTCTCTTGCTCCTTCTCCTCCTCTTCCGTTTCCACCACCACAGCATTGTAGGTTAAGAAGGGGAAGAGCGCTAAGGGTGAAACAGGCGGAGAAGAAAGGGAGAAAGAGGGAGAGGCAGAGAAAAGAGAAGATGGGAGGAAGGCTGAGGAAGATGAATGTAGATTTTCTGGCTTTCGTCTGTGTGTCTGTCAGTTCGTCTCTCTCTCTCTCTCTCTCTCTCTCTCTCTCTCTCTCTCTCTCTCTCTCTCTCTCTCTCTCTCTCTCTCTCTCTCTCTCTCTCTCTCTCTCTCTCTCTCTCTCTCTCTCTCTCTCTCTCTCTCTCGTTTGCTTTCATCCTTAGTGGTCTTCTCCCCCAAATTCCTCTTCTCATCAATTTCCTCTCCGCCTCCTTTCTTTTCCTTAGTCCCCTCTTCGTCTTTGCCTTCCTCCTCCTCTCTCAGTGTCCTCACCTTCATTCATTCCTTTTCTCATCATCTCCTTTGTCTTGTACAACACGCATCCACCTTCCATACCCCAACCTCCCCCCTCCCCTTTACTATCTGTATCCTGAAGACACAGTATCAAAGCCTCCTTCTTCATCCCTATTGTTTTATCTTCCTTCACATTGTATCCTTTCCTTTCCTCCCTTCTACCTCCTCGCCGTTCCTATGCTGCTATACGGCCATACATCATTCTGCTTTACACAATACTCTCTCTCTCTCTCTCTCTCTCTCTCTCTCTCTCTCTCTCTCTCTCTCTCTCTCTCTCTCTCTCTCTCTCTCTCTCTCTCTCTCTCTCTTGCATTATCCTTCCTTCCTATTTTTTTCAACTCATTTTGGGCTCCCTCTTTACCTCTTCCTCCTCCTCCTCATCTGTCCTCTCTTCCTTCTCCTCCTCCTCCTCCTCCTCCTCCTCATCTCTCCTTTCTTCCTCCTCCTCCTCCCCCAATGAGAACACACTATGCAGGGTCTTGCTTCTTCCTCATTTTTCAACCTTCACATTAACTTCCAGCATAAGAATGAGGTACTCGCTGGTAATTACGGGCTACCTGGATTTTTGGGGCCCAGGTGGGGGTGGGTGAAGAAGTCTTTTGGGCGTGCATGTGATTTTGGAAGCGGGTTTTTCCCTCTCGTTCTTTTTAGTATCATTCTCTTGTGGAGGGATGGGGTGGATGGTGGGGGGGGAGGAGTGTGTGTGTGTGTGTGTGTGTGTGTGTGTGTGTGTGTGTGTGTGTGTGTGTGTGTGTGTGTGTGTTTCCCTACGCTTACGACAAACGGGAGAAGTGTAATGTGTTGACAGTGAATATATGTGTATCTAAGACTCTCTCTCTCTCTCTCTCTCTCTCTCTCTCTCTCTCTCTCTCTCTCTCTCTCTCTCTCTCTCTCTCTCTCTCTCTCTCTCTCTCTCTCTCTCTTTTTACTGCTGTTTTTTTTTTTCTTTCTCTCTTCCCTCACCTCCATACAGTTGAAAAAAATTACTACTTACAGTTACTTTACCCGTTATGGGCAAGAACAAGAAACCAACAACCGCTTTATATATATCATCATGAGGTGCTGCTCACGTACAAGCACTTATTTTCTGTCCCACTCTTATACTCCTTCAAGTGAGCAAGCAGGAAGACGGGAAGCTAGGCAGACAGTCATCTCCACCTCCTTCCTCCTTCCTCCTTCCGTTCCTCTTCATATTTAACCCTTACTGCAAGCTGCTCGGCGAAAAGGAGCGAAGGGAGAGCATAATGGTGTACGTGTTACCTTTCACGTTTACCCTTCACGTTTACTTATTCAAGGTACCAGCCAGCCAGCCAACCAGCCACCCAGCCACCCAGTCACCAGCAGCAACCCATTCAGCAAGCCAAGGAACCAGCAAGACCACGAGTTCCATACTGCAATAAGTACTGAGTTTTCGGTGGTATGTCAGGACAGATATCTTTCCTGCGCACCTCCTTACCGTTGCCTCCGGTCTCCAGTATGTGCAGTCACGGGGCGATTTTTATGCAAGAATTCTGTCCCCTTCTCGCTGTCCCTTCCTTCCTCCCTCTCGTGGCAGCAAAAGGAAAGGGTGCTCCGTGTTTCCAGAGGCAGTGATAGCGTGAGGGAGGCAAACGAAGGGGTGAGAAATGGGAGAGGAAGAGGGAGAACGAAAGGGTCATGTGAGAAGGGAAGACATGGACGGTGCGTGGAAGTGAATGGGTAAGGGAAAAGAGAGAGAGAGAGAGAGACAGACACAGGCACACAGACTCAAAAGCAACGCACAAAAAAACATAATCCGATTAAGAGCCGCAAAAAAAGGCAGAAGCAAGAAAAACGAGAAAAAAATCGTTCCCAAACCAAAAGAATAAAAAAACAAACCATTGTGTACGAGGCGCATAAACCGTGCAAAAAACACATGAGAAAAAAGTCAAACAATCGGATACCACCACTATCACCACCACCACCACCACCTCCACCACCACCATCACTAACAAACATAACACCATCACCCCGTCACCATCAACAACACCAACAACGACAATAAACAACACCATCAACCTGCCTCACCACCACCACCATCGCCGCCGCCCCAGCCCCACCAAAACCAACAACAGCAGCAACAACAACGCCGGAACTCAAACGAACTTGGCGACACAGCAAGGGGCGAAAGCCGTGTGTGTATTAATGCGGTGGGGTGGCGGGAAAGGGACGCGGGGGCCTGAGCTATATACCTTAGTTCAAAGAGGGGGGCGTGGGTGCAGGCTCGGGTGAAGGAGAGGAAGGGGGGCAGGAGCTTCCTCTCAATAACAGCGGCCTGATGCCCTCCGTAATCCACACTGCCTCTCTGATTAACTCCTGACTCGGTGATTGCACGCGCCGAGGCCGGAAGTGACAAGGGAGAAAGGGGAAGAGGAAATGGAGAGAGACGGGAAAGGGTGAGGGAGGGTGGTAGTATAGAAAGAGAATTGGAGGTTAGCAATAGAAGGGGGTGGAGGATATGAGAGTGGGATGGGGGGTGACAGTCAGTAAGAACAAAGGAATGAAAGGTTTATAAAAGACAGGGAAGACAGAGTAAGGGAGGGAGGAAGGTAAGAAAGGTCAGCAAGAAGGAAGAGTTGAGGGTCTGTAGGAAAGAGAAGGGAATTGGAAGGTAAATGGGGCCGAAATGAAAGGAGAGAACGTGCAGGGGGAGGGAGAGCGGCCAACTGTGGATAGAGGATAGAGGAGGAAGAGAAGAAAGAAACAACAACGCAAAAAGAAAGAAAGAGGGAGGAAGAGGCAAAAGCAGTCGAAGTAAGGACGAAGAGGCTAATAAGAAAGAAAGACAAGGGATTGAAAAAGATAAAGAAGAGGCATTGAAAGAAAATAAGCAGAAAAAAAATGAGAAGAAAAAGGAGAAAAAAAAAAAGAGCGGCTAATAAGCTAATAAGACGTAGAGAACGAAGAAAAATATGAGCAAAGGAAGAAGATCATGAATGGCAGAGCGCGGGAGAGGTGAGAAGAGGAAGAGAGGAAGAAGGAGAAACACCTGGAGTGCAAGGAAAGGTGTGTGGTAACATAAATCAAAAGATGAGGAAGAGGAAGCGAACACGGAGAGACAGAGACGGTAAGGAAGAGGAGAAGTGTGTCACCGCAGGAGGGAGGATGAGGGGAAGAAGGGAAGGACTGCTGGAAGAAAAGGACGGATAAGGAGAGAGGGGGAGGAGGAAGGGACGCTAACGGTGTGAAAGAGGCAACAGAAACACTTGAGAGGAAACGACGAGAGAAGAAAGGGGAGTGGGCAGGAGAGAAAAAAAGGAAGGAGTGGTGAGGACTATGTGCGTAGAGGGAACGGAGAGACGAAAGGAAGATAAATGGAGGGAACTAGGCGGAGGGGAAATGAAGAATGGGAGGAGATGATATATGGAAGGGAGAGAGAAGGGGAGAGGTGGGGAAGTCTGGGGCGGAAGGGAGGGGAAGTGAAGAAGATAGAGATTTGAGGGTAAGAGAAGGAAAGGATAAGGCAATCGGTGGAGGGAAGGGGTGTGTGGGAGAGAGGGAGAGAAAATACAGAATATATAGGAGGAGGGCAGTGCCATGGCGTGGAACATTGCGTGGCGGCAGTAGCAGGTGGCAGGGCGGGAGGGTGGCTGGGAGCGATGGCGGCACTACGTCATGTCGGGGTTGGCAGGGTAGGGTGGAGTACACACACGAAATAAAAGATGAAACCGGACCCCTTGCAACTATATTCGTGCTTTGACCTATTATGACTCTTTACGTACTGACTTGTGTATCTACGTACTGCATTCCCCTGCAGGTGTCGGGGGTTGCAACTATTAAATGAAAGATGAAACCAGACCCTTTGCAACTATATACGAGCTTTGATTAATTCTGACTCATTACGTTGACTAGTGTACCTACAATATCCCGCTACAGGTATAAGTCTATACAATTATTTAGGGGAATATAAAAAGCTTCTCCCTCTGTTGACGATATTGTGCTGTGTAAGAAGATGAAGAAAAGCACAAAAAGAGAAAAACTGAAAATGCAATTCTAAAACCCGTGACTTCTGGGAAAAGGCAGAGGGACTTAGAGGACTTGAGATCGCCGCCACACCTGTCTTCACCTGGAACCTCAGAGTGCAGAGATTTGGCTCACTGAAACATACGTGTGTGCGCTGAGGGGGAATACATGTGTGTGTGTGTGTGTGTGTGTGTGTGTGTGTGTGTGTGTGTGTGTGTGTGTGTGTGTGTGTGTGTGTGTGTGTGTGTGTGTGTGTGTGTGTGTGTGTGTGTGTGTGTGTGTGTGTGTGTGTGTGTGTGTGTGTGTGTGTGTGTGTGTGTGTGTGTGTGTGTGTGTGTGTGTGTGTGTGTGTGTGTGTGTGTGTGTGTGTGTGTGTGTGTGTGTGTGTGTGTGTGTGTGTGTGTGTGTGTGTGTGTGTGTGTGTGTGTGTGTGTGTGTGTGTGTGTGTGTGTGTGTGTGTGTGTATGTGTGTGTATAATAATAATATTCATTTGTTAATGATATTTATATGATGAGTAATGGGGAAAGTGGGGAAGGGTGGTTGCTGTGAGAGAGAGAGAGAATGAGTTTCAGGTGATAGAACAATGGCCTCAACTTTCCAATCTCTGATCCCTGGATTGTAAAAGTCTGCCTCAAAAACATTCTTTCAACATAATGCTCGTTGTTGGTACTGATGTTAAGTACGGACGTGAGATTTTTTTTTTCCGTACAGTACTGAAAGAGAGGGGAGATCAAAGGATTATTTTCGTTCGTTCGCAATAATAATAGAGTGATTAAGTTTTTATTTTTATTTTTGTTATTTTCAATGGTACATATGGATTATCATTTTTATCATTTCCAATTTCTACACCATCGCTTTACAAAGAACTCCATACAGAACCACTTCAGCTTGATATAAATGAGGCAGGCATGGGCGTCAAGGGACAAGGTAAGAGTATGAAAATGAACCTAACAAAGGAACAAAAACGTATAAGAACAATGAGTAATAATTTGTGTCCGGCAGATAAAACGCACAATGGGGAGATAAAGAAGTAAACGAGAGACCAGGGAGAAACCGCTACAGAAAGGGGAGCAAGCTGAGTGTCTGGAGGCATGGCGGAGAAACATGGAGGAAGTTAAACAATGATGGTAAACCAGAATAATTTTGGGTGCGTCGAGTGGAACATACAGGGATGAGAAGAGGAAGAAATTGGAGGAGGTTGGGGATAAGCCCGCTGGAGAAAGAGGAACATGGAGAGTGGAAGGAAACACGGTGGATGATGAATAGTAAGAGAGGGGAAAGAACATTCCGCTGGAGGGGGAAGGAGAGGAGAAACATACTGTGAAGCAGAAGGGGAGTGGGAAAACAAACTGAAAGGAAGAACGGACTGCATGGGCAAGGACGATTTGGTGAACAGAGGAGGAGGAGCGTAGAGGGAAAGCAGCAGGGAGAGTATTAAACTAGGGTAGGAGGAACGGAAGGGAGAGCTAAGTATAGGAGGAGGATTAAATGCGTGGGGGAGGAACAGCAAGGGAGAACAGCCTGGAATAGAAGGATTAAATTTGCAAAGGAGGAACGGAAAAGCAGAACAGACTGGTGGATAAGGATATAACTTGCTAAAGAGAAAGAGACAGGGAGATAATAGGAGGAAAAGGTACGAGAAAGGGGGGAGGAGACGAGTTTAAACTTAGGGGAAGCAATACAGAAAAAAATACGGGTAGGCATTGAGGATGAAAATATAGAAAAAGTATAAGAAATGTAGGAGTGTGGATGAGAAATATATATATAAAAAAAAGAATCAGGTTAAAAAGTATGCCGGGTAAAGGAAGAGGAGGACCATACAGAATTCAGGGAGGACAGAATATGTAGGACGGTAGGAAATGGCGACCCGTGGTGGTACTTGTGGATACTCCTCCGCCAAGGACACAAGTAACAGCGATCCAAATGTGCACCTGAGCGTGACTGGCCTTCGTCCTTCACCTTATTCCCCGTGAATCACACCAAACATTGACGTCACCGCCTCCAAATCACGCTAGTCTTAAAACAGAAATAACGAAAATAACATATGCGGCGTAAAACAAGAAAATAAAACGTCATCCCGTGAAACAGCCTCAATAAAAGTGGAAACGGTTAAAAATAAGGAAAAAAGAATAATTATTACTGCTGACCAAAGGTAATTGCCCGGAAAGTTAAAGAAAAAAAAATGTTACACAACAAAATAGCAAGACTTAAATGTCCGCTACAAGTGTTGCAAGAAAGAAAAAAATAGTAAATGAACACGGAAAAATACAACGGTCCGTTATTTTTCTCGCTCTTACCAACACAACCACACACGCACACGCACACACACACACACACACACACACACACACACACACACACACACACACACACACACACACACACACACACAGAGAAAGCTTCCACGTCCGTTCGTTCGTCCCGTCCCTCACCGCCGCCCCCGCCACCACCGCCACCGTCACCGCCACCGCCGCCGCCGCCGTTGCCGCCCCCACGCTCCCTTCCTGGCCACTAATGTTCACAAAGAGAAAAGTTCCGACCAAGAGCCTCGCCGGATTACCTGAACTCCCCCTCGCCGGTGAAATACTCCCGGGGATTTACTGCACGGCGTCGCCTATTTCATGACGCCATTCCAACTTCCAATGTAAGACACCGGGAGAGGGACTTTTTGCCTTAGCCGCCTCCACCCCGATGAAGCTAGGCCGTGAAAAGATATTCTCTCTCTCTCTCTCTCTCTCTCTCTCTCTCTCTCTCTCTCTCTCTCTCTCTCTCTCTCTCTCTCTCTCTCTCTCTCTCTCTCTCTCTCTCTCTCTCTCTCTCTCTCTCTCAGTGTGTGTGAAGTGCGAAATGAGAGGCGGCAGTTTGTTAGAAGTGTGTGTGTGTGTGTGTGTGTGTGTGTGTGTGTGTGTGTGTGTGTGTGTGTGTATTGACGAAAGGGGAGTGAAAACAACCCTCAGTATTGGAGAAGCAACTTGGCGTTATCAGATTTATCAATAAACTGTTACGGAAAAGAAGGCGGATTTCTCTTTCCCTTCACTTTTTAGAGACGTGGAAAGCCATTGACAGTAAAGATGTAGAAGCATTGGTAAAAAGAACTGAAGCAATATTATTTTTGCCTCTCTCTCTCTCTCTCTCTCTCTCTCTCTCTCTCTCTCTCTCTCTCTCTCTCTCTCTCTCTCTCTCTCTCTCTCTCTCTCTCTCTCTCTCTCTCTCTCTCTCTCTCTCTCTCTCTCTCTCTCTCTCTCTCTCTCTCTCTCTGACCGAGGCCAGTGTCAATATTGCCAAAAACAACAGCCACAGCAACAACAACAATACCAAAAACAACAAGTCACTGCAGTCATGCAACCCGTTAGCAGGCAACCACCCACCCCGACCGACCATCCGACCGCCCGACAGACCGACAGACCAACTCGACCAGGCCAGACCAGACTCAGCCAACCACACAGATCCACCTCGACCCTCTGCCTGCCTCGTGTAATCGATTTACTTGCATGACAGTGTGAAAAATGGGTGCTCCTGTTTTTGACGAGGAAAACACGAAATTTGGAAGTTTGGTAATGGAAAAACAAAATCCGGGAGAGAGATTGGGAGGGTGAGAGTGAGAGGCGCGCAGATTGACAAACAAATGTACACCCTCCTCTTCCTTCTCTTCCTCCTCCTCCTCCTCTTCATCATCATCCTTTTTCTCATTTTTCTCCACCTCTCGCTTCTCCTCTTCCTCGGTCTAATCCTAATCCTCTCTTTTCCGATATGTTTTTATTTCTTTTCCCTTGCCTCGCGCTGTTCACGTCACTAAGAGTTGTTAGAGTATGAAAAAGAGGTAAGGTTTAAGTCTGACCTTTTGCATTAATGAGGTGCAACATGAGGAACAAAATAATGAGTGTGTTTATGTACACGACACACACACACACACACACACACACACACACACACACACACACACACACACAAAAAAAAAAAAAAAAAAAAACACGCACAACACAAACAGGTACACAAAAGCTTATCTTAGCGGTATTTTTCCTCCTAGAGCAACAATAACAGCATTCCGCGTTGCAGGAAGAACACGAGCAGCGACGCAGCACAACAAAACACAGCTGTCGTCGGCCCCAGAAGACGGAGCGAACAAACAAACAGGCAGGCAAGACTTATCTCAATTTCCAACATTTCTCTTCCTGTTTAGGACAAGACGGGGACAACACGCACCGCACGGCATCACGCAGCTTCCTTCTTCTTTTTATTGGCATGTTTTCCTTTTTTTTTTTTGTCCTTTCTTCTTTCACCGTCTTTTGTCTTTCTTCCTCGTTTTCTGTTTGTATTGCATCGCTCACACCGATTCCTATCTTCTTCCCCCATTTTCTTTGCTTGTTTGATTTCTTTCTCATTTCTTTCCTCTTTCTCTCTTCATTCCTAAGCTTGTTTTTTGTTTTCTTTCACCGTCTCATCATTTATTTTCTCCGTGCCTTCAACTGTTCCTTAAAACCGCTTCCTTCACGTTTTCTTAGGATGTTTTTATCTTCGCTGTTTTCTTTGGAATGTTTGTGTTTCACTGCTTCCTTCCTCTTTCGTTTCGTTGTTTTTTTTCATGTTTGTCTTGCTTTTTCATCTCAAACTGTGTTGCCTTCCTTCTCTCTCGGGTGTGTTTTTTGTTTCATCTCACCTTCCTTCCTGTTTCATTTCAAA